>NW_027596376.1:0-349185 GCF_964194155.1 Cetorhinus maximus
CAGACAAACACACTCAGGGTATCATTGGCCTAGTGAAACACACTCAGGGCATCAGTGCCCCAGAGAAACACACTCAGGGCATCAGTATCCCTGAGAACACACTGTGAGCATCAGTCCCCAACGAAACACACTCAGGTCACCAGTGCCCCAGAGAAACACACTCAGGGCATCAGTGCCCCAGAGAAACACACTTAGGGGATTAGTGCCCCAGAGAAACACACTCAGGGCATCAGTGCCTGACAGAAACACACTCAGGGCATCAGTGCCCACAGAAACACACTCAGGGCATCAGTGACCGGAGAAACACACTCAGGGCACCAGTGCTCAAAGAAAAACACTCAGCACATCACTGCAGCAGATAAACACACTTAGGGCATTAGTGCCCAGAGGAAAACACTGAGGGCATTAGTGCCTGAGAGAAACACATTTAGGGCATCACTGCACAAGAGAAACACATTCAGGGCATCAATGCCCCAGTGAAACACACTCAGGTCATCAGTGCCCAGAAAAACACACACAGGGCATCAAAGCCCAGAGAAACGCAGTCAGGGTATCAGTGCCCAGAGAAAGACACTCAGGGTATCAGTGCCCGGAGAAATAGACTCAGGGCATCAGTGCCCCAGGGGAACACACTGAGGGCATCAGTGCCCTAGAGAAATGCACTCAGGGCATCAGTGCCCCACAGAAAAACACTCATGGCATCAATGCTCCAGAGAAACACACTTAAGGGATTAGTGCCCCAGAGAAACACACTCAGGGCATCAGTGCCCAAGAGAAACACATTTAGGGGATTAGTGCCCCAGAGAAACACACTCAGGGCATCAGTGTCCCAGACGAACACACTCAGGGCATCAGTGCCCCAGTGAACCACACTCAGGGCATCAGTGCCCCAGAGAATCACACTCAGGGCATCAGTGCCCCAGAAGAACACACTCAAGGCATCAGTGCCCCAGAGAATCACACTCAGGGCATCAGTGCCCCAGAGAATCACACTCCGGGCATCAGTGCCACAGAGAAACACACTCGGGGCATCAGTGCCCCAGAGAATCACACTCAGGGCATCAGTGCCCCAGAAGAACACACTCAGGGCATCAGTGCCCCAGTGAAACAGACTCAGGGCTTCAGTGACCAGAGAAACACACTCGGCCATCTTTTACCCACCAAAAAAACACTCAGGCCATCAGTAACCCAGAGAAACATGCTCTGATCATCAGTGCCCAAAAGGAACACACTCAGGGCATCAGTGTCCCAGAGGAAAACACACAGGGCATCAGTTCCCAAAGATACACATTCAGGGCATCAGAGCCCAGAAAAAGACACTCAGGGCATCAGTGTCCAGAGGAACACACTGCGGGAATCAGTGCCCAGAGAAACACACTCAGGGTGTCCATGCCCGGAGAAATACACTCAGGGCATCAGTGTGCAGAGAAACACAGTCAGGACATCAGTTCCCAGAGAAATAAACCCTGGGCATCGGTGCCCCAGGGGAACACACTGAGGGTATCAGTACCCTAGAGAAACGCACTCAGGGCATCAGTGCCCCAGAGAATCACACTCAGGGCATCAGTGCCCCAGAGAAAGACATTTAGGGCATTAGTGCCCAGAGGAACACACTCAGGGCATCAATGCCCCACAGAAACATGCTCAGGGCATCAGTATCCCTGAAAACACACTGTGGGCATAAGTGCCCAACAGAAACACACTCAGGGCATCAGTGCCCCAGAGGAACACACTGAGGGCATCAGTGCCTGAGAGAAACACATTAAGGGCATCAATGCCCCAGTGAAACACACTCAGGTCATCAGTGCCCCAGAGAAAAACACACAGGGCATCAGTTCCCAATGATACACACTCAGGGCATCAGAGCCCAGGGAAATGCACTCAGGGCATCAGTGTCCAGAGGAACACACTCAGGGTGTCAGTGCCCGGAGAAACACACTCAGCGCATCAGTGACCAGGGAAATAAACTCTGGGCATCAGTGCCCCAGGGGAACACACTGAGGGCATCAGTACCCTAGAGAAACGCACTCAGGGCATCAGTGCCCAGAGAACCAAGCTCAGGGCATCAGTGCCCCAGAGAAACACACTCAGGGCATCAGTGCCCAGAGAAACACACTTAGGGTATCAGTGCCCAGAGGAACACACTCAGGGCATCAGTGCCCATAAAAAGACACTCAGGGCATCGGTGCCCAAAGAAACATACTCAGGGCATCATTCCACCAGAGAAACACAAGCCGTGCATCACTGCCCAGAAACAAACACACTCAGGGCATAAGTGCCCAGAGACAAACAGTGAAGGTATCAGGGCCCCGGAGCAACACACTCAGGGCATCAGTGCCCCAGAGATAAACACTCAGGGCATCAGTGCCCAAGAGATAAAACACTCAGGGCATCACTGTCCAGGGAAACACACTCAGGGCATCAGTGCCCAGAGAAAGACAGTCAGGGCAACAGTACCCCATGAAACACACTCAGTGCATCAGTGCCCAGAGAAACACACTCAGGGCATGAGTCCTCGACAGAAACACACTCAGGGCATCAGTGCCCGACAGAAACACACTCAGGGCATCAGTGCACAGAGAAAGACACTCAGGGTATCAGTGCACCAGAGAAACATACTCAGGAACACAAACAGAGCATCAGTGCCCAGAGACAAACAGTGAAGGCATCAGGGCCCCGGAGCAACACACTCAGGGCATCAGTATCCCTGAGAACACACTGTGGGCATAAGTGCCCAACAGAAACACACTGAGGGCATCAGTGCCTGAGAGAAACACATTAAGGGCATCACTGCACAAGAGAAACGCATTCAGGGCATCAATGCCCCAGTGAAACACACTCAGGTCATCAGTGCCCAGAGAAACACACTCAGGGCATCAGTGCCCCAGAGGAAAACACACAGGGCATCAGTTCCCAAAGATACACACGCAGGGCATCAGAGCCCAGGGAAATGCACTCAGGGCATCAGTGCCCAGAAAAAGACACTCAAGGCATCAGTGCCCAGAGGAACACACTGAGGGAACCAGTGCCCAGAGAAACACAGTCAGGGTGTCCGTGCCCCAGAGAAACACACTCAGGTCACCGGTGCCCCAGAGAAACACACTCAGGGCATCAGTGCCCCAGAGAAACACACTTAGGGGATTAGTGCCCCAGAGAAACACACTCAGGGTATCAGTGCCCGACAGAAACACACTCAGGGCATCAGTGCCCAGAGAAACACACTCAGGGCACCAGTGACCAGAGAAACACACTCAGGGCATCAGTGCCCCAGAGAAACACACTCAGGGCATCAGTGCCCGACAGAAACACACTCAGGGCATCAGTGCCCAGAGAAACACACTCAGGATATCAGTGCCCAGGGAAAGACACTCAGTGTATCAGTGCCCAGAGGAACACACTGAGGGCATCAGTGCCCCAGGGGAAAACACTGAGGGCATCAGTACCCTAGAGAAATGCACTCAGGGCATCAGTGCCCCACAGAAAAACACTCATGTCATCAGTATCCCTGAGAACACACTGTGGGTATCAGTGCCCAATGAAACACACTCAGGGCATCTGTGCCCCAGAGATACACACTCAGGGCATCAGTGCCCAGAGGAACACACTGAGGGCATAAGTGCCCAACAGAAACACACTGAGGGCATCAGTGCCTGAGAGAAATACATTAAGGGCATCACTGCACAAGAGAAACGCATTCAGGGCATCAATGCCCCAGTGAAACACACTCAGGTCATCAGTGCCCAGAGAAACACACTCAGGGCATCAGTGCCCCAGAGGAAAACACACAGGGCATCTGTGCCCCAGAGAAACACACTCCGGTCACCAGTGCCCCCGAGAAACACACTCAGGTCATCAGTGCCCAGAAAAAGACACTCAGGGCATCAGTGCCCAGAGAAACACACGCAGGGTATCAGAGCCAAGAGAAATACACTCAGGGTGTCACTGACCAGGGAAATAAACTCTGGGCATCAGTGCCCCAAGGGAACACACTGAGGGCATCAGTACCCTAGAGAAATGCACTCAGGGCATCAGTGCCCCACAGAAAAACACCCATGGCATCAGTATCCCTGAGAACACACTGTGGGCATCAGTGCCCAATGAAACACACTCAGGGCATAAGTGCCCCAGAGAAACACACTCAGGTCATCAGTGCCCAGAGAAACACACTCAGGGCATCGGTGCTCCAGAGAAACACACTCAGGTCATCAGTGCCCCAGAGGAAAACACACAGGGCATCAGTTCCCAAAGATACACACTCAGGGCATCAGTGCCCAGAAAAAGACACTCAGGGCGTCAGTGTCCAGAGGAACACACTGAGGGAATCAGTGCCCCAGAGAAACACACTCAGGGCATCAGTGCCCCAGAGAAACACACTCAGGGCATTAGTGCCCCAGAGAAACACACTCAGGGCATCAGTGCCCGACAGAAACACACTCAGGGCATCAGTGACCAGAGAAACACACTCAGCACATCACTGCAGCAGATAAACACACTTAGGGCATTAGTCCCAGAGAAACACACTCAGGGCATCAGTGCAGCAGATAAACACACTTAGGGCATTAGTCCCAGAGAAACACACTCAGGGCATCAGTGCACAAGAGAAACACACTTAAGGCATCAGTGCCCAGAGGAACACACTCAGGGCATCAGTGCCCATAAAAAGACGCTCAGGGCATCGATGCCCAAAGAAACATACGCAGGGCATCATTCCACCAGAGAAACACAAGCCGTGCATCACTGCCCAGAAACAAACATACTCAGGGCATCACTGTCCAGAGACAAACAGTGAAGACATCAGGGTCCCGGAGCAACACATTCAGGGCATCAGTGCCCCAGCAATAAACACTCAGGGCATCAGTGCCCCAGAGATAAACACTCAGGGCAACAGTGCCCAAAGAAACACACTCAGTGCATTAGTGACCAGAAAAACACACTCAGGGCATGAGTGCCCGACAGAAACACACTCAGGGCATCAGTGCCCAGAGAAAGACACTCAGGGCATCAGTGCCCAAGAGAAACACATTCAGCGCATCAGTGCCCCAGTGAAACACACTCAGGAACACAAACAGAGCATCAGTGCCCAGAGACAAACAGTGAAGGCATCAGGGTCCCGGAGCAACACACTCAGGGCATCAGTGCCCCAGAGAAACAAACTCAGGGCATGAGTGCCCCAGAGAAAGACATTTAGGGCTTTAGTGCCCAGAGGAACACACTCAGGGCATCAGTGCCCAGAGGAACACACTGAGGGAATTAGTGCCCAGAGAAACACACTCAGGGTATCAGTGCCCCAGGGGAACACACTGAGGGCATCAGTTACCCTAGAGAAATGCACTCAAGGCATCAGTGGCCCACAGAAAAACACTCATGGCATCAGTATTCCTGAGAACACACTGTGAGCATCAGTGCCCCTGAGAAACACACTCAGGGCATCAGTGCCCCAGAGAAACACACTTAGGGGATTAGTGCCCCAGAGAAACACACTCAGGGCATCAGTGCCCGACAGATACACACTCAGGGCACCAGTGCCCAACGAAACACACTGAGCGCATCAATGCAGCAGATAAACACACTTAGGGCATTAGTGCCCAGAGGAACACTCTGAGGGCATCAGTGCCCGAGAGAAACACATTCATGGCATCACTGCACAAGAGAAACACACTCAGGTCATCAGTGCGCAGAGAAACACACTCAGGTCACCAGTGCCCAGAGAAACACACTCAGGGCATCAGTGCCCGTCAGAAACACACTCAGGGCACCAGTGCCCAAAGAAACACACTGAGCGCAACAATGCAGCAGATAAACACAGTTAGGGCATTAGTGCCCAGAGGAACACACTAAGGGCATCAGTGCCCAGAGAAACACACGCAGGGTATCAGTGCCCGGAGAAATACACTCAGGGCATCAGAGCCAAGAGAAAGACACTCAGGCTGTCAGTGCCCAGAGAAACACACTCAGGGTGTCAGTGACCAGGGAAATAAACTCTGGGCATCAGTGCCCCAGGGGAACACACTGAGGGCATCAGTACCCTAGAGAAATGAACTCAGGGCATCAGCGCCCAGAGAAAAAAGCTCAGGGCATCGGTGCCCCAGAGAAACACACTCAGGGCATCAGTGCCCAGAGAAAGACAGTCAGGGCAACAGTGCCCAAAGAAACACACTCAGTGCATCAGTGCCCAGAGAAGCACACTCAGGGCATCAGTGCCCAGAGAAACACACTTAGGGCAGCATTGCCCCAGAGAAGCCCACTCAGGGCATCAGTGCCCCAGTGAAACAGACTCAGGGCATCAGTGCCCAGGGAAAGAGACTCAGGTCCTCAGTGCCCAGAGAGACACATTCAGAGCATCAGTGCCCAGAGCAAGACACTCAGGGGATCTGTGCCCAAGTGAAACACACTCAGGGCATGGGTACACCAGAGATACACGCTCAGGGCATCATTGCCCCAGAGAAACACACTCAAGGCATCAGTGCCCCACAGAAACACGCTCAGGCCATTAGTATCCCTGAGAACACACTGTGGGCATAAGTGCCCAACAGAAACACACTCAGGGAATCAGTGCCCCAGAGGAACACACTGAGGGCATCAGTGCCTGAGAGAAACACATTAAGGGCATCACTGCACAAGAGAAACACACTTAGGGGATTAGTGGCCCAGAGAAACACACTTAGGGGATTAGTGCCCCAGAGAAACACACTCAGGGGATTAGTGCCCCAGAGAAACACACTCAGGGCATCACTGCCCAGAGAAACAAATTCAGGGCATCAGTGCCCTGTGAAACACACTCAGGGCACCAGTGCTCAAAGAAACACACTCAGCACATCACTGCAGCAGATAAACACACTTAGGGCATTAGTGCCCAGAGGAACACACTGAGGGCATCAGTGCCCGAGAGAAACACATTCAGGGCATCACTGCACAAGAGAAACACATTCAGGGCATCAATGCCCCAGTGAAACACACACAGGGCATCAGAGCCCAGAGAAACGTACTCAGGGCATCAGTGATCCAGTGAAACACACTCAGGGCATCAGTGCCCAGGGAAAGAGACACAGGTCCTCAGTGCCCAGAGAGACACTTTCAGAGCATCAGTGCCCAGAGCAAGACACTCAGGGGATCTGTGCCCAAGTGAAGCACACTCAGGGCATGGGTACGCCAGAGATACACGCTCAGGGCATCATTGCCCCAGAGAAATACACTCAAGGCATCAGTGCCCCACAGAAACACGCTCAGGCCATCAGTATCTCTGAGAACACACTGTGGGCATAAGTGCCCAACAGAAACACACTCAGGGCATCGGTGCCCCAGAGGAACACACTAAGGGCATCAGTGCCTGAGAGAAACACATTAAGGGCATCACTGCACAAGAGAAACACATTCAGGATATCAATGCCCCAGTGAAACACACTCAGGGCATCAGTGCCCCAGAGAAACGCACTCAGGGCATCAGTGCCCCAGAGAAACACACTCAGGGCATTAGTATCCCTGAGAACACACTGTGGGCATCAGTGCCCAACGAAACACACTCAGGGCATCAGTGCCCGACAGAAAGACACTCATGGCATCAGTGCCCAGAGAAACACACTCAGGCACCAGTGCCCAGTGAAAGACAGTCAGGGCACGAGTGCTCAAAGAAACACACTCAGCACATCACTGCAGCAGATAAACACACTTAGGGCATTAGTGCCCAGAGGAACACACTGAGGGCATCAGTGCCCGAGAGAAACACATTCAGGGCATCACTGCACAAGAGAAACACGTTCAGGGCATCAATGCCCCAGTGAAACACACTCAACTCATCAGTGCCCAGAAAAACACACACAGGGCATCAGAGCCCAGAGAAACGCACTCAGGGCATCAGTTCCCAGAGAAAGACACTCAGGGCATCAGTGCCCAGAGGAACACACTGAGGAAATCAGTGCCCAGAGAAACACACTCAGGGTATCAGTGCCCGGAGAAATACACTCAGGGCATCAGTTCCCAGAGAAATATACTCTGGGCATCAGTGCCCTAGGGGAACACACTGAGGACATCAGTACCCTAGAGAAACGCACTCAGGGCATCAGTGCCCCACAGAAAGACACTCAGGGCATCAGTATCCCTGAGAACACACTGTGGGCGTCAGTGCTCAGCGAAACACACTCAGGGCATCAGTGCCCCAGAGAAACACACTCAGATCACCAGTGCCCCAGAGAAACACACTCAGGGCATCAGTGCCCCAGAGAAACACACGTAAGGGATTAGTGCCCCAGAGAAACACACTCAGGGTATCAGTGCCCGACAGAAACACACTCAGGGCACCAGTGCCCAAAGAAACACACTCAGCGCATCAATGCAGCAAATAAACACACTTAGGGCATTAGTGCCCAGAGGAACACACTGAGGGCATCAGTGCCCAAGAGAAACACATTCAGGGCATCACTGCACAAGAGAAACACACGCAGGTCATCAGTGCCCCAGAGAAACTCACACAGGGCATCAGTTCCCAAAGATACACACTCAGGGCATCAGAGCCCAGAGAAAGACACTCAGGGCATCAGTGTCCAGAGGACCATACTGAGGGAATCAGTGCCCAGAGAAGCACACTCAGGGCAACAGTGACCAGGGAAATAAACTCTGGGCATCAGTGCCCCAGGGGAACACACTGAGGGCATTAGTACCCTAGAGAAAGGCACTCAGGGCATCAGTGCCCAGAGAAACAAGCTCAGGGCATCAGTGCCCCAGAGAAGCACATTCAGGGGATCAGTGCACAAGAGAAACACAATTAGGGCATCAGTGCCCAGAGCAACACACTCAGGGCATCAGTACCCATAAAAAGACGCTCAGGGCATCGATGCCCAAATAAACATACTCAGGGCATCATTCCACCAGAGAAAAACAAGCCGTGCATCACTGCCCAGAAACAAACAGCGAAGGCATCAGGGCCCCGGAGCAACACATTCAGGGCATCAGTGCCCCAGTGAAACACACACAGGGCATCAGAGCCCAGAGAAACGCACTCAGGGCATAAGTGCCCCAGTGAAACACACTCAGGGCATCAGTGCCCAGAGAAAGACACGCAGGGGATCTGTGCCCAAGTGAAGCACACTCAGGGCATGGGTACGCCAGAGATACACGCTCAGGGCATCATTGCCCCAGAGAAATACACTCAAGGCATCAGTGCCCCACAGAAACACGCTCAGGGCATCAGTATCCCTGAGAACACACTGTGGGCATAAGTGCCCAACAAAAACACACTCAGGGCATCAGTGCCCAGAGGAACACACTGAGGGCATCCATGCCTGAGAGAAACACATTAAGGGCATCACTGCACAAGAGAAACACATTCAGGGCATCAATGCCCCAGTGAAACACACTCAGGTCATCAGTGCCCAGAGAAACACACTCAGGGCATCAGTGCCCCATAGAAAAAGACACAGGGCATCAGTTCCCAAAGATACACAATCAGGGCATCAGAGCACAGGGAAATGCACTCAGGGCATCAGTGCCCAGAGAAAGACACTCAGGGCATCAGTGCCCCAGGGGAACACTGAGGGCATCAGTACCCTAGAGAAACGCACTCAGGGCATCAGTGCCCCAGAGAAACACACTCAGGGTATCAGTTCCCAGAGAAATATACTCTGTGCATCAGTTCCCCAGGAGAACACACTGAGGACATCAGTACCCTAGAGAAACGCACTCAGGGCATCAGTGCCCCACAGAAAGACACTCAGGGCATCAGTATCCCTGAGAACACACTGTGGGCATCAGTGCCCAACAAAACACACTCAGGGCATCGGTGCCCCAGAGAAACACACTCAGATCACCAGTACCCCAGAGAAACACACTCAGGGCATCAGTGCCCGACAGAAACACACTCAGGGCATCAGTGCCCAACGAAACACACTCAGGGCATCGGTGCCCCAGAGAAACACACTCAGATCACCAGTGCCCCAGAGAAACACACTCAGGGCATCAGTGCCCGAGGGAAACACATTCAGGGCATCACTGCACAAGAGAAACACATTCAGGGCATCAGTTCCCAAAGATACACACTCAGGGCATCAGAGCCCAGAGAAAGACACACAGGGCATCAGTGTCCAGAGGAACACACTATGGGAATCAGTGCCCGGAGAAACACACTCAGAGCATCAGTGGCCCGGGAAATAAACTCTGGGCATCAGTGCCCCAGGGGAACACACTGAGGGCATCAGTACCCTAGAGAAAGGCACTCAGGGCATCAGTGCCCAGAGAAACAAGCTCAGGGCATCAGTGCCCCAGAGAAACACACTCAGGGCATCAGTGCCCAGAGGAACACAGTCAGGGCATCAGTGCCCATAAAAAGACACTCAGGGCATCGATGCCCAAAGAAACATACCCAGGGCATCATTCCACCAGAGAAACATAAGCCGTGCATCACTGCCCAGATACAAACAGTGAAGGCATCAGGGCCCCGGAGCAAAACACTCAGGGCATCAGTGACCAGAGAAAGACAGTCAGGGCAACAGTGCCCAAAGAAACACACTCAGTGCATCAGTGCTCAGAGAAACATACTCAGGGCATCAGTGCCCAGAGAAAGACACTCAGGGTATCAGTGCACCAGAGAAACATATTTGGGGCATTAGTGCCCAGAGAACGAAAATCAGGGCATCAGTGCCCAAAAGAAACACATTCAGTGCATCAGTGCCTCGAGAGACACATTAAGGTCATCAGTACCCAGAGACAAACAGTGAAGGCATCAGGGCCCCGGAGCAACACACTCAGTGCATCAGTGCCCCAGAAAAACACACTCAGGGCATCAGTGCCCCAGAGAAACACACTCAGTGTATCAGTGCGCAGAGAAACACACTCAGGGCATCAGTGCGCAGAGAAACACACTCAGGGCATCAGTGCGCAGAGAAACACACTCAGGGCATCAGTTCCCAGAGAAATAAAATCTGGGTATCAGTGCCCAACGAAACACACTCAGGGCATCAGGGCCCCAGAGAAAGACATTTAGAGCATTAGTGCCCAGAGGAACACACTCAGGGCATCAATGCCGCACAGAAACACGCTCAGGGCATCAGTATCCCTGAGAACACACTGTTGCCATAAGTGCCCAACAGAAACACACTCAGGGCATCAGTGCCCCAGAGGAACACACTGAGGGCATCAGTGCCTGAGAGAAACACATTAAGGGCATCACTGCACAAGAGAAACACATTCAGGGCATCACTGCCCCAGTGAAACACACTCAGGTCATCAGTGCCCAGAGAAACACACTCAGGGCATCATTGCCCCAGAGAAAAACACACAGGGCATCAGTTCCCAAAGATACACACTCAGGGCATCAGAGCACAGGGAAACGCACTCAGGGCATCAGTGTCCAGAGGTACATACTGAGGGAATCAGTGCCCAGAGAAATACACTCAGGCCATCAGTGCCCGGGGAAATACACTCAGGGCATCAGTGCCCCAGAGAAACACACTCAGGTCACCAGTGCTCAAAGAAACACACTCAGCACATCACTGCAGCAGATAAACACACTTAGGGCATTAGTGCCCAGAGAAACACACTCAGGTCATCAGTGCCCAGAGAAAGACACTCAGGGGATCAGTGTCCAGAGGACCATACTGAGGGAATCAGTGCCCAGAGAAACACATTCAGGGCATCACTGCACAAGAGAAACACATTCAGGGCATCAATGCCCCAGTGAAACACACTCAGGTCATCAGTGCCCAGAAAAACACACACAGGGCATCAGAGCCCAGAGAAACGCACTCAGGGCATCAGTGCCCAGAGAAAGGCACTCAGGGCATCAGTGCCCAGATGAACACATTCAGGGTATCATTGCCCAGAGGAACACACTGAGGGCATCAGTGCCCAGAGAAACACACTCAGGGCATCAGTGCCCCAGAGAAAGACATTTAGGGCATTAGTGCCCAGAGGAACACACTCAGGGCATCAGTGCCCGACTGAAACACACTCAGGGCACCAGTGCCCAGAGAAACACACTTAGGGCACCAGTACTCAAAGAAACACACTCAGCACATCACTGCAGCAGATAAACACACTAAGGGCCTTAGTGCCCAGAGGAACACACTGAGGGCCTCAGTGCCCGAGAGAAACACACTCAGGAACACAAGGCGTGCATCAGTGCCCAGAGACAAACAGTGAAGGCATCAGGGCCCCGGAGCAACACACTCAGGGCATCAGTGCCCCAGAGAAACACACTCAGGGCATCAGTGCTCCAGAGAAAGACATTCAGGGCATTATTGCCCAGAGGAACACACTCGGGGCATCAATGCCCCACAGAAACACGCTCAGGGCATCAGTATCCCTGAGAACACACTGTGGGCATAAGTGCCCAAGAGAAACACACTCAGGGCATCAGTGCCCCAGAGAAACATACTCAGGGCATCAGTGCGCCAGAGAAAAACACACAGGGCATCAGTTCCCAAGGATACACACTCATGGCATCAGAGCCCAGGGAAACGCACTCAGGGCATCAGTGTCCAGAGGAACATACTGAGGCAATCAGTGCCCAGAGAAACACACTCAGGGATTCCATGCCCGGAGAAATACACTCAGGCCATTAGTGCCCGGAGAAATACACACAGGACATCAGTTCCCAGAGAAATAAACCCTGGGTATCAGTGCCCCAGGGGAACACACTGAGGGTATCACTACCCTAGAGAAACGCACTCAGGGCATCATTGCCCCAGAGAAACACACTCAGGGCATCAGTATCCCTGAGAACTCACTGTGGGCATCAGTGCCCAACGAAACACACTCAGGGCATCAGTGCCCCAGAGAAACACACTCAGGTCACCAGTGCCCCAGAGGAACACACTCAGGGCATCAGTGCCCCAGAGAAACACACTTAGGGGATTAGTGCTCCAGAGAAACACACACAGGGCATCAGTGCCATACAGAAACACACTCAGGGCATCAGTGCCCAGAGAAACACACTCAGGGCATCAGTGACCAGAGAAACACACTCAGGGCACCAGTGCTCAAAGAAACACACTCAGCACATCACTGCAGCAGATAAACACACTTAGGGCATTAGTGCCCAGAGGAACACACTGAGGGCATCAGTGCCCGAGAGAAACACATTCATGGCATCACTGCACAAGAGAAACACACTCAGGTGATCAGTGCCCCGAGAAACACACTCAGGGCATCAGTGCACCAGAGAAACTCACACAGGGCATCAGTTCCCAAAGATACACACTCAGGGCATCAGAGCCAAGAGAAAGACACTCAGGGAATCAGTGCCCAGAGAAACACACTCAGGGTGTCATTGACCAGGGAAATAAACTCTGGGCATCAGTGCCCCAGGGGAACCCATGAGGGCATCAGTACCCTAGAGAAACGCACTCAGGGCATCAGTGCCCATAGAAAGAAGCTCAGGGTATCGGTGACCCAGAGAAACACACTCAGGGCATCAGTGCCCAGAGAAAGACAGTCACAGCAACAGTGCCCAAAGAAACACACTCAGTGCATCAGTGCCCAGAGAAACACACTCAGGGCATCAGTGCTCGACAGAAACACACTCAGGGCATCAGTGCCCGACAGAAACACACACAGGGGCCAGAGAAAGACACTCAGGGTATCAGTGCACCAGAGAAACATATGGGGGTATTAGTGCCCAGAGAATGAAACTCAGGGCATCAGTGCGCAGCGAAACACACTTAGGGAACCAGTACCCAAGAGAAACACATTTAGTGCATCAGTGCCTAGAGAAACACATTAAGGGCATCAGTGCCCCAGTGAAACACACTCAGGAACACAAGGCGTGCATCAGTGCCCAGAGACAACCAGTGAAGGCATCAGGGCCCCGGAGCAACACATTCAGGGCATCAATGCCTCACAGAAACACGCTCAGGGCATCAGTATCCCTGAGAAAACTCTGTGGGCATAAGTGCCCGACAGAAACACACTCAGGGCATCAGTGCCCCAGAGGAACACACTGAGGGCATCAGTGCCTGAGAGAAACACATTAAGGGCATCACTGCACAAGAGAAACACGTTAAGGGCATCAATGCCCCAGTGAAACACACTCAGGTCATCAGTGCCCAGAGAAACTCACTCAGGGCATCAGTGCGCCAGAGAAAAACACACAGGGCATCAGTTCCCAAAGATACACACTCAGGGCATCAGAGCCCAGGGAAACACACTCAGGGCATCAGTGCCCAGAGAAAGACACTTAGGGCATCAGTGTCCAGAGGACCATACTGAAGGAATCAGTGCTCAGAGAAACACACTCAGGGTATACGCGCCCGGAGAAATACACTCAGGACATCAGTTCCCAGAGAAATAAACCCTGGGCATCAGTGCCCCAGGGGAACACACTGAGGGTATCAGTACCCTAGAGAAACTCACTCAGGGCATCATTGCCCCAGAGAAACACACTCAGGGCATCAGTGCCCCAGTGAAACACACTTAGGGGATTAGTGCCCCAGAGAAACACACTCAGGGCATCAGTGACCAGAGAAACACACTCAGGGCACAAGTGCTCAATGAAACACACTCAGCACATCACTGCAGCAGATAAACACACTGAGGGCATCAGTGCCCGAGAGAAACACATTCAGGGCATCAATGCCCCAGTGAAACACACTCAGGTCATCAGTGCCCAGAAAAACACACTCAGGGCATCAGGGCCCCAGAGCAACACACTCAGGGCATCAGTGCTCGACAGAAACACACTCAGGGCATCAGTGCCCGACAGAAACACACACAGGGGCCAGAGAAAGACACTCAGGGTATCAGTGCACCAGAGAAACATATGGGGGTATTAGTGCCCAGAGAATGAAACTCAGGGCATCAGTGCGCAGCGAAACACACTTAGGGAACCAGTGCCCAAGAGAAACACATTTAGTGCATCAGTGCCTAGAGAAACACATTAAGGGCATCAGTGCCCCAGTGAAACACACTCAGGAACACAAGGCGTGCATCAGTGCCCAGAGACAACCAGTGAAGGCATCAGGGCCCCGGAGCAACACATTCAGGGCATCAATGCCTCACAGAAACACGCTCAGGGCATCAGTATCCCTGAGAAAACTCTGTGGGCATAAGTGCCCGACAGAAACACACTCAGGGCATCAGTGCCCCAGAGGAACACACTGAGGGCATCAGTGCCTGAGAGAAACACATTAAGGGCATCACTGCACAAGAGAAACACGTTAAGGGCATCAATGCCCCAGTGAAACACACTCAGGTCATCAGTGCCCAGAGAAACTCACTCAGGGCATCAGTGCGCCAGAGAAAAACACACAGGGCATCAGTTCCCAAAGATACACACTCAGGGCATCAGAGCCCAGGGAAACGCACTCAGGGCATCAGTGCCCAGAGAAAGACACTTAGGGCATCAGTGTCCAGAGGACCATACTGAAGGAATCAGTGCTCAGAGAAACACACTCAGGGTATACGCGCCCGGAGAAATACACTCAGGACATCAGTTCCCAGAGAAATAAACCCTGGGCATCAGTGCCCCAGGGGAACACACTGAGGGTATCAGTACCCTAGAGAAACTCACTCAGGGCATCATTGCCCCAGAGAAACACACTCAGGGCATCAGTGCCCCAGTGAAACACACTTAGGGGATTAGTGCCCCAGAGAAACACACTCAGGGCATCAGTGACCAGAGAAACACACTCAGGGCACAAGTGCTCAATGAAACACACTCAGCACATCACTGCAGCAGATAAACACACTGAGGGCATCAGTGCCCGAGAGAAACATATTCAGGGCATCAATGCCCCAGTGAAACACACTCAGGTCATCAGTGCCCAGAAAAACACACTCAGGGCATCAGGGCCCCAGAGCAACACACTCAGGGCATCAGTGCGCCAGAGAAACACACTCAGGGCATCAATGCCCCACAGAAACACGCTCAGGGCATCAGTATCCCTGAGAACACACTGTGGGCATAAGCGCCCAAGAGAAACACACTCAGGGCATAAGTGCCCAAGAGAAATACACTCAGGAAATCAGTTCCCAGAGAAATAAACCCTGGGCATCAGTCCCCCAGGGGAACACACGGAGGGTATCAGTACCCTAGAGAAACGCACTCAGGGCATCATTGCCCCAGAGAAACACACTCAGGGCATCAGTATCCCTGAGAACACACTGTGGGCATCAGTGCCCAACGAAACACACTCAGGGCATCAGTGCCCCAGAGAAACACACTTAGGGGATTAGTGCCCCAGAGAAACACACTCAGGGCATCAGTGCCCCAGAGAAACACACTCAGGGCATCACTGCCCAGAGAAACACACTCAGTGCATCAGTGCCCCAGAGAAACACACTTAGGGGATTAGTACCCCAGAGAAACACACTCAGGGCATCAGTGACCAGAGAAACACACTCAGGGCATCACTGCCCAGAGAAACACACTCAGGGCATCAGTGACCAGAGAAACACACTCAGGGCACCAGTGCTCAAGGAAACACACTCAGCACATCACTGCAGCAGATAAACACACTTAGGGCATTAGTGCCCAGAGGAACACACTGAGGGCACCAGTGCCCGAGAGAAACACATTCATGGCATCACTGCACAAGAGAAACACACTGAGGTCATCAGTGCCCAGAGAAACACACTCAGGGCATCAGTGCCCCAGAGAAACTCACACAGGGCATCAGTTCCCAAAGATACACACTCAGGGCATCAGTGCCCAGAGAAAGACACTCAGGGGATCAGTGTCCAGAGGACCATACTGAGGGAATCAGTGCCCAGAGAAACACATTCAGGGCATCACTGCACAAGAGAAACACATTCAGGGCATCAATGCCCCAGTGAAACACACTCAGGTCATCAGTGCCCAGAAAAACACACACAGGGCATCAGAGCCCCAGAGAAACACACACAGGGCATCAGAGCCCCAGAGAAACGCACTCAGGGCATCAGTGCCCAGAGAAAGGCACTCAGGGCATCAGTGCCCAGAGGAACACATTCAGGGTATCAGTGCCCAGAGGAACACACTCAGGGCATCAATGCCCCACAGAAACACGCTCAGGGCATCAGTATCCCTGAGAACACACCGTGGGCATATGTGCCCAACAGAAACACACTCAGGTCACCAGTGCCCCAGAGGAACACACTCAGGGCATCAGTGCCCCAGAGAAACACACTTAGGGGATTAGTGACCCAGAGAAACACACTCAGGGCATCAGTGACCAGAGAAACACACTCAGGGCACCAGTGCTCAAAGAAACACACTCAGCACATCACTGCGGCAGATAAACACACTTAGGGCATTAGTGCCCCAGAGGAACACACTGAGGGCATCAGTGCCCAGAGAAACACATTAAGGGCTCAAGTGCCCCAGAGAAACACACTTAGGGGATTAGTGCCCCAGAGAAACACACTCAGGGCATCAGTGCTCAAAGAAACACACTCAGCACATCACTGCAGCAGATAAACACACTTAGGGCATTAGTGCCCAGAGGAACACACTGAGGGCATCAGTGCCCGAGAGAAACACATTCATGGCATCACTGCACAAGAGAAACACACTCAGGTCATCAGTGCCCCAGAGAAACTCACACAGGGCATCAGTTCCCAAAGATACACACTCAGGGCATCAGTGTCCAGAGGACCATACTGAGGGAATCAGTGCCCAGAGAAACACATTCAGGGCATCACTGCACAAGAGAAACACATTCAGAGCATCAATGCCCCAGTGAAACACACTCAGGTCATCAGTGCCCAGAAAAACACACACAGGGCATCAGAGCCCCAGAGAAACACACTCAGGGCATCAGAGCCCCAGAGAAACGCACTCAGGGCATCAGTGCCCAGAGAAAGGCACTCAGGGCATCAGTGCCCAGAGAAAGGCACTCAGGGCATCAGTGCCCAGAGGAACACATTCAGGGTATCAGTGCCCAGAGGAACACACTGAGGGCATCAGTGCCCAGAGAAACACACTCAGGGCATCAGTGCCCCAGAGAAAGACATTTAGGGCATTAGTGCCCAGAGGAACACACTCAGGGCATCAATGCCCCACAGAAACACGCTCAGGGCATCAGTATCCCTGAGAACACACCGTGGGCATAAGTGCCCAACAGAAACACACTCAGGTCACCAGTGCCCCAGAGGAACACACTCAGGGCATCAGTGCCCCAGAGAAACACACTCAGGGCACCAGTGCTCAAAGAAACACACTCAGCACATCACTGCAGCAGATAAACACACTTAGGGCATTAGTGCCCAGAGGAACACACTGAGGGCATCAGTGCCCGAGAGAAACACATTCAGGGCATCACTGCACAAGAGAAACACATTCAGGGCATCAATGCCCCAGTGAAACACACTCAGCTCATCAGTGCCCAGAAAAACACACACAGGGCATCAGTGGCCCAGAGAAACACACTCAGAGCATCAGTTCCCAGAGAAATAAAATCTGGGCATCAGTGCCCAACGAAACGCACTCAGGGCATCAGTGCCTGAGAGAAACACATTAAGGGCATCACTGCACAAGAGAAACACATTCAGGGCATCAGTGCCCCAGAGAAAAACACACAGGGCATCAGTGCCCGACAGAAACACACTCAAGGCACCAGTGCCCAAAGAAACACACTCAGCGCATCAATGCAGCAGATAAACATACTTATGGCATTAGTGCCCAGAGGAACACACTGAGGGCATCAGTGCCCGAGAGAAACACATTCATGGCATCACTGCACAAGAGAAACACACTCAGGTCATCAGTGCCCAGAGAAACACACTCAGGGCATCAGTGCCCCAGATAAACTCACACATGGCATCAGTTCCCAAAGATACACACTCAGGGCATAAGTGCCCAAGAGAAATACACTCAGGAAATCAGTTCCCAGAGAAATAAACCCTGGGCATCAGTCCCCCAGGGGAACACACGGAGGGTATCAGTACCCTAGAGAAACGCACTCAGGGCATCATTGCCCCAGAGAAACACACTCAGGGCATCAGTATCCCTGAGAACACACTGTGGGCATCAGTGCCCAACGAAACACACTCAGGGCATCAGTGCCCCAGAGAAACACACTTAGGGGATTAGTGCCCCAGAGAAACACACTCAGGGCATCAGTGCCCCAGAGAAACACACTCAGGGCATCACTGCCCAGAGAAACACACTCAGTGCATCAGTGCCCCAGAGAAACACACTTAGGGGATTAGTGCCCCAGAGAAACACACTCAGGGCATCAGTGACCAGAGAAACACACTCAGGGCATCACTGCCCAGAGAAACACACTCAGGGCATCAGTGACCAGAGAAACACACTCAGGGCACCAGTGCTCAAGGAAACACACTCAGCACATCACTGCAGCAGATAAACACACTTAGGGCATTAGTGCCCAGAGGAACACACTGAGGGCACCAGTGCCCGAGAGAAACACATTCATGGCATCACTGCACAAGAGAAACACACTGAGGTCATCAGTGCCCAGAGAAACACACTCAGGGCATCAGTGCCCCAGAGAAACTCACACAGGGCATCAGTTCCCAAAGATACACACTCAGGGCATCAGTGCCCAGAGAAAGACACTCAGGGGATCAGTGTCCAGAGGACCATACTGAGGGAATCAGTGCCCAGAGAAACACATTCAGGGCATCACTGCACAAGAGAAACACATTCAGGGCATCAATGCCCCAGTGAAACACACTCAGGTCATCAGTGCCCAGAAAAACACACACAGGGCATCAGAGCCCCAGAGAAACACACACAGGGCATCAGAGCCCCAGAGAAACGCACTCAGGGCATCAGTGCCCAGAGAAAGGCACTCAGGGCATCAGTGCCCAGAGGAACACATTCAGGGTATCAGTGCCCAGAGGAACACACTCAGGGCATCAATGCCCCACAGAAACACGCTCAGGGCATCAGTATCCCTGAGAACACACCGTGGGCATATGTGCCCAACAGAAACACACTCAGGTCACCAGTGCCCCAGAGGAACACACTCAGGGCATCAGTGCCCCAGAGAAACACACTTAGGGGATTAGTGACCCAGAGAAACACACTCAGGGCATCAGTGACCAGAGAAACACACTCAGGGCACCAGTGCTCAAAGAAACACACTCAGCACATCACTGCGGCAGATAAACACACTTAGGGCATTAGTGCCCCAGAGGAACACACTGAGGGCATCAGTGCCCAGAGAAACACATTAAGGGCTCAAGTGCCCCAGAGAAACACACTTAGGGGATTAGTGCCCCAGAGAAACACACTCAGGGCATCAGTGCTCAAAGAAACACACTCAGCACATCACTGCAGCAGATAAACACACTTAGGGCATTAGTGCCCAGAGGAACACACTGAGGGCATCAGTGCCCGAGAGAAACACATTCATGGCATCACTGCACAAGAGAAACACACTCAGGTCATCAGTGCCCCAGAGAAACTCACACAGGGCATCAGTTCCCAAAGATACACACTCAGGGCATCAGTGTCCAGAGGACCATACTGAGGGAATCAGTGCCCAGAGAAACACATTCAGGGCATCACTGCACAAGAGAAACACATTCAGAGCATCAATGCCCCAGTGAAACACACTCAGGTCATCAGTGCCCAGAAAAACACACACAGGGCATCAGAGCCCCAGAGAAACACACTCAGGGCATCAGAGCCCCAGAGAAACGCACTCAGGGCATCAGTGCCCAGAGAAAGGCACTCAGGGCATCAGTGCCCAGAGAAAGGCACTCAGGGCATCAGTGCCCAGAGGAACACATTCAGGGTATCAGTGCCCAGAGGAACACACTGAGGGCATCAGTGCCCAGAGAAACACACTCAGGGCATCAGTGCCCCAGAGAAAGACATTTAGGGCATTAGTGCCCAGAGGAACACACTCAGGGCATCAATGCCCCACAGAAACACGCTCAGGGCATCAGTATCCCTGAGAACACACCGTGGGCATAAGTGCCCAACAGAAACACACTCAGGTCACCAGTGCCCCAGAGGAACACACTCAGGGCATCAGTGCCCCAGAGAAACACACTCAGGGCACCAGTGCTCAAAGAAACACACTCAGCACATCACTGCAGCAGATAAACACACTTAGGGCATTAGTGCCCAGAGGAACACACTGAGGGCATCAGTGCCCGAGAGAAACACATTCAGGGCATCACTGCACAAGAGAAACACATTCAGGGCATCAATGCCCCAGTGAAACACACTCAGCTCATCAGTGCCCAGAAAAACACACACAGGGCATCAGTGGCCCAGAGAAACACACTCAGAGCATCAGTTCCCAGAGAAATAAAATCTGGGCATCAGTGCCCAACGAAACGCACTCAGGGCATCAGTGCCTGAGAGAAACACATTAAGGGCATCACTGCACAAGAGAAACACATTCAGGGCATCAGTGCCCCAGAGAAAAACACACAGGGCATCAGTGCCCGACAGAAACACACTCAAGGCACCAGTGCCCAAAGAAACACACTCAGCGCATCAATGCAGCAGATAAACATACTTATGGCATTAGTGCCCAGAGGAACACACTGAGGGCATCAGTGCCCGAGAGAAACACATTCATGGCATCACTGCACAAGAGAAACACACTCAGGTCATCAGTGCCCAGAGAAACACACTCAGGGCATCAGTGCCCCAGATAAACTCACACATGGCATCAGTGGCCCAGAGAAACACACTCAGAGCATCAGTTCCCAGAGAAATAAAATCTGGGCATCAGTGCCCAACGAAACGCACTCAGGGCATCAGTGCCTGAGAGAAACACATTAAGGGCATCACTGCACAAGAGAAACACATTCAGGGCATCAGTGCCCCAGAGAAAAACACACAGGGCATCAGTGCCCGACAGAAACACACTCAAGGCACCAGTGCCCAAAGAAACACACTCAGCGCATCAATGCAGCAGATAAACATACTTATGGCATTAGTGCCCAGAGGAACACACTGAGGGCATCAGTGCCCGAGAGAAACACATTCCTGGCATCACTGCACAAGAGAAACACACTCAGGTCATCAGTGCCCAGAGAAACACACTCAGGGCATCAGTGCCCCAGATAAACTCACACATGGCATCAGTTCCCAAAGATACACACTCAGGGCATCAGTGCCAAGAGAAAGACACTCAGGGCATCAGTGTCCAGAGGACCATACTGAGGGAATCAGTGCCCAGAGAAACACATTCAGGGCATCAATGCCCCAGTGAAACACACTCAGGTCTTCAGTGCCCCAGAGAAACACACTCAGGGCATCAGTGCCCAGAGGAACACATTCAGGGTATCAGTGCCCAGAGGAACACACTGAGGGCATCAGCGCCCAGAGAAACACACTCAGGGCATCAGTGCCCCAGAGAAAGACATTTAGGGCATTAGTGCCCAGAGGAACACACTCAGGGCATCGATGCCCCACAGAAACACGCTCAGGGCATCAGTATCCCTGAGAACACACCGTGGGCATAAGTGCCCAACAGAAACACACTCAGGTCACCAGTGCCCCAGAGAAACACACTCAGGGCATCAGTGCCACAGAGAAACACACTTAAGGGATTAGTGCCCCAGAGAAACACACTCAGGGCATCAGTGCCCAACAGAAACACACTGAGGGCATCAGTGCCCGAGAGAAACACATGCAGGGCATCACTGCACGAGAGAAACACATTCAGGGCATCAATGCCCCAGTGAAACACACTCAGCTCATCAGTGCCCAGAAAAACACACACAGGGCATCAGTGCCCCAGAGAAACACACACAGGGCATCAGTGCCCAGAGAATGGCACTCAGGGCATCAGTGCCCAGAGGAAAACACTGAGGGAATCAGTGCCTGGAGAAACACACTCAGGGTATCAGTGTCCAGAGAAACACACTCAGGGCATCAGTTCCCAGAGAAATAAAATCTGGGCATCAGTGCCCAACGAAACACACTCAGGGCATCAGGGCCCCAGAGAAAGACATTTAGGGCATCAGTGCCCAGAGGAACACACTCAGGGCATCAGTGACCAGAGAAACACACTCATGGCATCAAAGGCCAGAGAAACGCACTCAGGGCATCAGTGCCCAGAGAAACACACACAGGGCATCAAAGGCCAGAGAAATGCACTCAGGGCATCACTGCCCAGAGAAACGCACTCAGGGCATCAGTGCCCAGAGAAACGCACTCAGGGCATCAGTGCCCAGAGGAAAACACTGAGGGAATCAGTGCCTGGAGAAACACACTCAGGGTATCAGTGCCCAGAGAAACACACTCAGTGTATCAGTGCGCAGAGAAACACACTCAGGGCATCAGGGCCCCAGAGAAAGACATTTAGGGCATTAGTGCCCAGAGGAACACACTCAGGGCATCAATGCCCCACAGAAACACGCTCAGGGCATCAGTGTCCCTGAGAACACACCGTGTGCATAAGTGCCCAACAGAAACACACTCAGGGCATCAGTGCCCCAGAGGAACACACTGAGGGCATCAGTACCTGAGAGAAACACATTAAGGGCATCACTGCCCCAGTGAAACACACTCAGGTCATCAGTGCCCCAGAGAAAAACACACAGGGCATCAGTTCCCAAAGATACACTCTCAGGGCATCAGTGCCCAGAGAAAGGCACTCAGGGCATCAGTGCCCAGAGGAACACATTCAGGGTATCAGTGCCCAGAGGAACACACCGAGGGCATCAGTGCCCGAGTGAAACACATTCAGGGCATCACTGCACAAGAGAAACACACTCAGGTCATCAGTGCCCAGAGAAACACACTCAGGTCATCAGTGCCCAGAGAAACACAAACAGGGCATCAATGCCCTAGAGAAACTCACACAGGTCATCAGTTCCCAAAGATACACACTCAGTGCATCAGTGCCCAGAGAAACAAGCTCAGGGCATCGGAGCCCCAGAGAAACACACTCAAGGCATCAGTGCCCAGAGAAATACACTCAGGGCATCAGTGCACAAGTGAAACACACTTAGGGCATCAGTTCCCAAAGATACACACTCAGAGCATCAGAGCCCAGGGAAACGCACTCAGGGCATCAGTGCCCAGAGAAAGACACTCAGGGCATCAGTGTCAAGAGGAACATACTGAGGGAATCAGTGCCCGGAGAAACACACTCAGGGTATCCGTACCCGGAGAAATACACTCAGGCCATCAGTGCCCGGAGAAATACACTCAGGGCATCAGTGCACAAGTGAAACACACTCAGGGCATCATTGCCCCAGAGAAACACACTCAGGGTATCAGTGCCCCAGAGAAAGACACTCAGGGCATCAGTGCCCAGAGAAAGACACTCAGGGCATCAGTGTCCAGAGGAACACACTGAGGGAATCAGTGCCCAGAGAAACACACTCAGGGCATCATTGCCCCAGAGAAACACACTCAGGGCATCAGTGCCCCAGAGAAACACACTCAGGGCATCAGTATCCCTGAGAACAAACTGTGGGCATTAGTGCCCAACGAAACACACTCAGGGCATCAATGCCCCAGAGAAACACACTCAGGTCACCAGTGCCCCAGAGGAACACACTCAGGGCATCAGTGCCCCAGAGAAACACACTCAGGTCACCAGTGCCCCAGAGAAACACACTTGGGGGAATCAATGCCCCAGTGAAACACACTCAGGTCTTCAGTGCCCCAGAGAAACACACTCAGGTCTTCAGTGCCCAGAGGAACACATTCAGGGTATCAGTGCCCAGAGGAACACAATGAGGGCATCAGCGCCCAGAGAAACACACTCAGGGCATCAGTGCCCCAGAGAAAGACATTTAGGGCATTAGTGCCCAGAGGAACACACTCAGGGCATCGGTGCCCCACAGAAACACGCTCAGGGCATCAGTATCCCTGAGAACACACCGTGGGCATAAGTGCCCAACAGAAACACACTCAGGTCACCAGTGCCCCAGAGGAACACACTCAGGGCATCAGTGCCACAGAGAAACACACTTAGGGGATTAGTGCCCCAGAGAAACACACTCAGGGCATCAGTGCCCAACAGAAACACACTGAGGGCATCAGTGCCCGAGAGAAACACATTCAGGGCATCACTGCAGGAGAGAAACACATTCATGGCATCAATGCCCCAGTGAAACACACTCAGCTCATCAGTGCCCAGAAAAACACACACAGGGCATCAGAGGCCAGAGAAACGCACTCAGGGCATCAGTGCCCAGAGGAAAACACCGAGGGAATCAGTGCCTGGAGAAACACACTCAGGGTATCAGTGCCCAACGAAACACACTCAGGGCATCAGGGCCCCAGAGAAAGACATTTAGGGCATTAGTGCCCAGAGGAACACACTCATGGCATCAAAGGCCAGAGAAACGCACTCAGGGCATCAGTGCCCAGAGAAACGCACTCAGGGCATCAGTGCCCAGAGAATGGCACTCAGGGCATCAGTGCCCAGAGGAAAACACTGAGGGAATCAGTGCCTGGAGAAACACACTCAGGGTATCAGTGCCCAGAGAAACACACTCAGTGTATCAGTGCGCAGAGAAACACACTCAGGGCATCAGTTCCCAGAGAAATAAAATCTGGGCATCCGTGCCCAACGTAACACACTCAGGGCATCAGGGCCCCAGAGAAAGACATTTAGGGCATTAGTGCCCAGAGGAACACACTCAGGGCATCAATGCCCCACAGAAACACGCTCAGGGCATCCGTATCCCTGACTAATCACTGTGGGCATAAGTGCCCAACAGAAACACACTCAGGGCATCAGTGCCCCAGAGGAACACACTGAGGGCATCAGTACCTGAGAGAAACACATTAAGGGCATCATTGAACAAGAGAAACACATTCAGGGCATCACGGCCCCAGTGAAACACACTCAGGTCATCAGTGCCCCAGAGAAAGGCACTCAGGGCATCAGTGCCCAGAGGAACACATTCAGGGTATCAGTGCCCAGAGGAACACACCTAGGGCATCAGTGCCCGAGTGAAACACATTCAGGGCATCACTGCACAAGAGAAACACACTCAGGTCATCAGTGCCCAGAGAAACACAATCAGGGCATCAGTGCCCTAGAGAAACTCACACAGGTCATCAGTTCCCAAAGATACACACTCAGTGCATCAGTGCCCAGAGAAACAAGCTCAGGGCATCGGTGCCCCAGAGAAACACACTCAGGGCATCAGTGCCCAGAGAAATACACTCAGGGCATCAGTGCACAAGTGAAACACACTTAGGGCATCAGTTCCCAAAGATACACACTCAGAGCATCAGAGCCCAGGGAAACGCACTCAGGGCATCAGTGTCAAGAGGAACATACTGAGGGAATCAGTGCCCGGAGAAACACACTCAGGGTATCCGTACCCGGAGAAATACACTCAGGCCATCAGTGCCCGGAGAAATACACTCAGGAAATCAGTTCCCAGAGAAATAAACCCTGGGCATCAGGGCCCCAGTGGAACACACTGAGCGTATCAGTACCCTAGAGAAACGCACTCAGGGCATCATTGCCCCAGAGAAACACACTCAGGGTATCAGTGCCCCAGAGAAAGACATTCAGGGCATCAGTGCCCAGAGAAAGACACTCAGGGCATCAGTGCCCAGAGAAACACACTCAGGGTATCCGTACCCGGAGAAATACACTCAGGACATCAGTTCCCAGAGAAATAAACCCTGGGCATCAGTGCCCCAGAGAAACACACTCAGGGCATCATTGCCCCAGAGAAACACACTCAGGGCATCAGTGCCCCAGAGAAACACACTCAGGGCATCAGTATCCCTGAGAACAAACTTTGGGCATCAGTGCCCAACGAAACACACTCAGGGCATCAATGCCCCAGAGAAACACACTCAGGTCACCAGTGCCCCAGAGGAACACACTCAGGGCATCAATGCCCCAGAGAAACACACTCAGGTCACCAGTGCCCCTGAAAAACACACTCAGGGCATCAGTGCCCCAGAGAAACACACTTGGGGGATTAGTGCCCCAGAGAAACACACACAGGGCACCAGTGCCCGACAGAAACACACTCAAGGCACCAGTGCCCAAAGAAACACACTCAGCGCATCAATGCAGCAGATAAACACACTTAGGGCATTAGTGCCCAGAGGAACACACTGAGGGCATCAGTGCCCGAAGAAACACATTCAGGGTATCACTGCACAAGAGAAACACACTCAGGTCATCAGTGTCCAGAGGAACACACTGAGAGAATCAGTGCCCAGAGAAACACACTCAGGGTAACCGTGCCCAGAGAAATACACTCAGGCCATCAGTGCCCGGAGAAATACACTCAGGGCATCAGTGCCCAGGGAAACACACTCAGGTCACCAGTGCCCCTGAAAAACACACTCAGTCCATCAGTGCCCAGAGAAACAAGCTCAGGGCATCAGTGCCCAGAGAAATACACTCAGGGCATCAGTGCCCAGAGAAATACACTCAGGGCATCAGTCCCCAGAGAAATACACTCAGGGCATCAGTGCACAAGAGAAACACACTCAGGGCATCAGTGCCCAGAGGAACACACTCAGGGCAGCAGTGCCCATAAAAAGACACTCAGGGCATCGATGCCGAAAGAAACATACTTAGGGCATCATTCCACCAGAGAAACACAAGTCGTGCATCACTGCCCAGAAACCAACACACTCAGGGCATCGCTGTCCAGAGAAATACACTCAGGGCAACAGTGCCCAAAGAAATACACTCAGGGCATCAGTGCCCCAGAGAAAGACATTTAGGGCATTAGTGCCCAGAGGAACACACTCAGGGCATCAATGCCCCACAGAAACACGCTCAGGGCATCAGTATCCCTGAGAACACACTGTGGGCATAAGTGCCAACAGAAACACACTCAGGGCATCAGTGCCCCAGAGGAACACACTGAGGGCATCAGTTCCATGAGAGAAACACATTAAGGGCATCACTGCACAAGAGAAACACATTCAGGGCATCAATGCCCCAGTGAAACACACTCAGGACATCAGTGCCCCAGAGGAACACACTGAGGGCATCAGTTCCATGAGAGAAACACATTAAGGGCATCACTGCACAAGGGAAACCCATTCAGGGCATCAATGCCCCAGTGAAACACACTCAGGTCATCAGTGCCCAGAAAATCACACTCAGGGCATCAGTGCCCTAGCGAAACAGACACAGGGCATCAGTTCCCAAAGATACACACTCAGGGCATCAGTGCCCAGAGAAATACACTCAGGACATCAGTTCCCAGAGAAATAAACCCTGGGCATCAGGGCCCCAGGGGAACACACTGAGGGTATCAGTACCCTAGAGAAACGCACTCAGGGCATCATTGCCCCAGAGAAACACACTCAGGGCATCAGTGCCCCAGAGAAACACACTCAGGGCATCAGTGCCCAGAGAAAGACACTCAGGGCATCAGTGTCCAGAGGAACACACTCAGGGTATCCGTACCCGGAGAAATACACTCAGGACATCAGTTCCCAGAGAAATAAACCCTGGGCATCAGTGCCCCAGGGGAACACACTGAGGGTATCAGTACCCTAGAGAAACGCACTCAGGGCATCAGTGCCCCAGAGAAACACACTCAGGGCATTAGTGCCCCAGAGAAACACACTCAGGGCATCAGTGCCCCAGAGAAACACAGTCAGGTCACCAGTACCCCAGAGGAACACTCTCAGGGCACCAGTGCTCAAAGAAACACACTCAGCACACCACTGAAGCAGATAAACACACTTAGGGCATTAGTGCCCAGAGAAACACATTCAGGGCATCAATGCCCAGTGAAACACACTCAGGTCATCAGTGCCCAGAAAAACACACACAGGGCATCAGTGCCCCAGAGAAACACACACAGGGCATCAGAGCCCCGAGAAACGCACTCAGGGCATCAGTGCGCAGATGAAAGGCACTCAGGGCATCAGTGCCCAGAGGAGCACACTGAGGGAATCAGTGCCTGGAGAAACACACTCAGGGCATCAGTTCCCAGAGAAATAAACTCTGGGCTTCAGTGCCCCAGGGGAACACACCGAGGGCATCAGTACCCTAGAGAAACGCACTCAGGGCATCAGTGCCCCACAGAAAAACACTCATGGCATCAGTATCCCTGAAAACAGACTGTGGGCATCATTGCCCAACGAAACACACTCAGGTCTCCAGTGCCCCAGAGAAACACACTCAGGGCATCAGTGCCCCAGAGAAACACACTCAGGGCATCAGGGCCCCAGAGAAAGACATTTAGGGCATTAGTGCCCAGAGGAACCCACTCAGGGCATCAATGCCCCACAGAAACACACTCAGGGCATCAGTGCCCCAGAGAAAAACACACAGGGCATTAGTTCCCAAAGATACACACTCAGGGCATCAGAGCCCAGGGAAACGCATTCAGGGCATCAGTGTCCAGAGGAACATACTGAGGGAATCAGTGCCCAGAGAAACACACTCAGGCCATCAGTGCCCGGAGAAATATACTCAGGTCACCAGTGCCCCTGAAAAACACACTTAGGGCATCAGTGCCCCAGAGAAACACACTTAGGGGATTATTGCCCCAGAGAAACACACACAGGGCATCAGTGCCCGACAGAAACACACTCAGGGCACCAGTGCCCAAAGAAACACACTCAGCGCATCAATGCAGCAGATAAACACACTTAGGGCATTAGTGCCCAGAGGAACACACTGAGAGTATCAGTGCCCGAGAGAAACACATTCAGGGCATCACTGCACAAGAGAAACACACTCAGGGCATCAGTGCCCTAGAGAAACTCACACAGGTCATCAGTTCCCAAAGATACACACTCAGTGCATCGGAGCCCAGAGAAACAAGCTCAGGGCATCGGTGCCCCAGAGAAACACACTCAGGGCATCAGCGCCCAGAGAAATACACTCAGGGCACCAGTGCACAAGAGAAACACACTTAGGGCATCAGTGCCCAGAGGAACACACTCAGGGCATCAGTGCCCATAAAAAGACACTCAGGGCATCGATGCCCAAAGAAACATACTCAGGGCATCATTCCACCAGAGAAACATAAGCCGTGCGTCACTGCCCAGATACAAACACACTCAGGGCATCGGTGCCCCAGAGAAACACACTCAGGGCATCAGTGTCCAGAGAAAGACAGTCAGGGCAACAGTGCCCAAAGAAACACACTCAGGGCATCAATGCCCAGAGAAAGACAGTCAGGGCAACAGTGCCCAAAGAAACACGCTCAGGGCATCAGTGCCCAGAGAAAGACAGTCAGGACAACAGTGCCCAAAGAAACACACTCAGGGCATCAGTGCCCAGAGAAAGACAGTCAGGGCAACAGTGCGCAAAGAAATACACTCAGGGCAACAGTGCCCAGAGAAAGACACTCAGCGCATTAGTGCTCGACAGAAACACACTCAGGGCATCAGTGCCCGACAGAAACACACTCAGGGCATCAGTGCCCAGAGAAAGACACTCAGGGTATCAGTGCACCAGAGAAACATACTTGGGGCATTAGTGCCCAGAGAACGAAACTCAGGGAATCCGTGCGCAGCGAAACACACTCAGGGCATCAGTGCCCAAGAGAAACACATTCAGTGCATCAGTGCCTAGTGAAACACATTAAGGGCATCAGTGCCCCAGTGAAACACACTCAGGAACACAAACAGAGCATCAGTGACCAGAGACAAACAGTGAAGGCATCAGGGCCCCGGAGCCAAACACTCAGGGCATCAGTGCCCCAGAGAAACACACTGAGGGTATCAGTACACAGAGGAACACACTGAGGGCATCAGTGCCCAGATAAACACACTGAGGGCATCAGTGCCCAGAGAAACACACTCAGGGCATCAGTGCCCAGAAAAAGACACTCAGAACATCAATGCCCCAGAGAAACACACTCAGGGCATCAGTGCCCCAGAGATAAACACTCAGGGCATCAATGCCCAGAGGAACACACTAACGGCATCAGTGCCGACAGAAACACTCTCAGGGCATCAGTGCCCGACAGAAACACACTCACGGTATCAGTGCCCAGAGAAAGACACTCAGGGTATCATTCCACCAGAGAAACACAAGCCGTGCATCAGTGCCCCGACACAAACAGTGAAGGCATCACGGCCCCGGAGCCAAACACTCAGGGCATCAGTGCCCAAAGAAACACACTCAGTGCTTCAGTGCCCAGAGAAACACACTCAGGCCATCAGTGCCCGACAGAAACACACTCAGGCCATCAGTGCACGACAGAAACACACACACGGTATCAGTGCCCAGAGAAAGACACTCAGGGTATCAGTGCACCAGAGAAACATACTTAGGGCATTAGTGCCCAGAGGAACACACTGAGGGCATCAGTGCCTGTGCTAAACACATTCAGGGCATCACTGCCCAAGAGAAACACATTAAGGGCATCAATGCCCAGAGAAACACACTCAGGAACACAGACAAAGCATCAGTGCGCACAGACAAACAGTGAAGGCATCAGGGCCCTGGAGCAACACATTCAGGGCATCAGTGCCCTAGAGAAACACACACAGGGCATCTTTGCCCAAAGAAATACACTCAAGGCATCAGTGCCCAGGGAAACACACTAAGGGCACCAGTGCCCAAAGAAACATACTTAGTGCCCGAACTAAACACATACAGGGCATCACTGCACAAAAGAAACACATTCAGGGCATCAATGCCCCACTGAAACACACTCAGGCCATCAGTGCCCAGAGAAACACACTCAGGGCATCAGTGCCCCAGAGAAACACACACAGGGCATCAGTTCCCAAAGATACACACTCAGGGCATCAGTGCCCAGAGAAATACACTTAGGGCATTAGTGCCCAGAGGAAAACACTGAGGGCATGGGTGGCACAGAGAAAAACACTCAGGGAATCAATCCCCAGAGACACACACTCTGGGCATCAGTGCCCCAGTGAAACACACAATCAAGGCATCAGTGCCGCAGAAGAACACACTCAGGGCATCAGTGCCCCAGAGAAACACACTTAAGACATTAGCACCCAGAGGAAAGCACTGAAGGCATAGGTGGCACACAGAAACACACTCAAGGGTTCAGTGCCCCAGTGAAACACATTCAGAGCATCAGTGACCCAGAGAAACACACTCAGGGCATCAGTGCCCTAAAGAAACACACTTAGGGGATTAGTGCCCCAGAGAAACTCACTTAGGGGGTCAGTGCCCCAGAGAAACACAGTCAGGGCATAAGTGCCAAGAGACACACAATCAGGGCATCAGTGCCAAGAGACACACTGAAGACATTAGTGCCCAGAGGAAAGCACTGAAGGCATAGGTGGCACAGAGAAATACACTCAGGGCATCAGTGCCCCTGTGAAACACACTGAGAGCATCAGTGACCCAGATAAACACACTCAGGGGTTCAGTGCCCCAGAGAAACACATTCAGGGCATCAGTGCCCCAGAGAAACACACTCAGAGCATCAGTGCCCCAGAGAAACAGACTCAGGGCTTCAGTGCCCCAGAGAAACACATTCAGAGCATCAATTCCCCAGGGAAACACACTCAGAGAATCAGAGCCCCAGAGAAACACACTCAGAGAATCAGTGCCCCACACAAACACACTCAGGGCTTCAGTGCCCAAGAGAAATATATTCAGAGCATCAGTGCCCCAGACAAACACACTGAGAGCATCAGTGCCCCAGATAAACACACTCAGGGCTTTAGTGCCCCAGAGAAACACACTCAGGCCTTAAATTCACCAGAGAAACACACTCAGGGCATCGGTGCACAGAGAAACAATCTCAGATCATCAGTACGCAGTGAAACACACCCAGAACATCAGTGCCCCAGAGAAAGCCAATCAGAGCATCAGTGACCCAGAAAAAAACACTCAGGGCATCAGTGCCTCGGAATAACACACTCAGGGTATCAGTGCACAGAGAAACATATTCAGAGCATTAGTGCCCAGAGAAACACACTCAGGGCATCAGTGCCCCAGAGAAACAGACTCAGGGCTTCAGTGCCCGAGGGAAACACACTCAGGCCTTAAATTCCCCAGAGAAACACACTCAGGGAATCATGGCCAGAGAAACATACTCAGAGCATCAAGTGCCCAAGAAAAATACTCTCAGAGCATCAGTGACCCAGAGAAACACACTGAGAGCATCAGTGATCCAGGGTATCAGTGCCCCAAAGAAACACACTCTGGTCATCAATTCCCCAGGGAAACACATACAGAGAATCAGAGTATCAGTGCCCCAGAGAAAGACACTCAGAGAATCAGTGCCCCAGAGAAACACACTCAGGGCTTCAGTGCCCCAGGGAAACACACTCAGGCCTTAAATTCCCCAGAGAAACACACTCAGGGCATCAGTGCACAGAGAAACAATCTCAGGTCATCAGTACCCAGAGAAACACACCCAGAGCGTCAGTGCCCCAGAGAAACCCAGTCAGAGCATCAGTGACCCAGAAAAAAACACTCAGGGCATCAATGCCTCGGAATAACACACTCAGGGTATCAGTGCACAGAGAATCACGTTCAGAGCATCGGTGCCCAGAGAAACAGACTCAGGGCATCATGGCCAGAGAAACACACTGAGAGCAGCAGTGATCCAGGGTATCAGTGCCCCAAAGAAACACACTCAGGTCATCAATTCCCCAGGGAAACACATACAGAGAATCAGGGTATCAGTGCCCCAGAGAAAGACACTCAGAGAATCAGTGCCCCAGAGAAATATATTCAGAGAATCAGTGCCCCAGAGAAATATATTCAGAGCATCAGTGCCCCAGATAAACACACGCAGGGTATCAGTGCTCCAGAGAAACAGACTCAGTTCATTAATTCCCCAGAGAAACACACTCAGGGCATCAGTGCACAGAGAAACACATTCAGAGCATCAGTGACCCAGAGAAACACACTGAGAGCAGCAGTGATCCAGGGTATCAGTGCCCCAAAGAAACACACTCAGGTCATCAATTCCCCAGGGAAACACATACAGAGAATAAGGGTATCAGTGCCCCAGAGAAACACACTCAGGCCTTCAGTGCCCAAGAGAATTATATTCAGAGCATCAGTGCCCCAGAGAAACACATTCAGAGCATCACTGCCCCAGAGAAACACACTGAGAGCATCAGTGATCCAGGGTATCAGTGCCCCAAAAAACACACTCAGGTCATCAATTCCCCAGGGAAACACACTCAGAGAATCAGAGCCCCAGAGAAACACACTCAGAGAATCAGTGCCCCAGAGAAACACACTCAGAGAATCAGTGCCCCAGAGAAACACACCCAGAACGTCAGTGCCCCAGAGAAACCCAATCAGAGCATCAGTGACCCAGAAAAAAACACTCAGGGCATCAGTGCCTCGGAATAACACACTCAGGGTATCAGTGCACAGAGAAACACAATCAGAGCATCAGTGCCCCAGAGAAACACACTGAGAGCTTCAGTGCCCCAGAGAAACACACTCAGAGCTTCAGTGCCCCAGAGAAACACACTCAGAGCTTCAGTGCCCCAGAGAAACACATTCAGGGCATCAGTGCCCCAGAGAAACACACTCAGAGCATCAGTGCCCCAGAGAAACAGACTCAGGGCTTCAGTGCCCGAGAGAAACACACTCAGGCCTTAAATTCACCAGAAAAACACACTCAGGGAATCATGGCCAGAGAAACATACTCAGAGCATCAGTGCCCAGAGAAACATACTCGTGGGAACAAGTGCCCAAAGGAACACATTCAGAGCATCATTGCAGCAGATAAACACACTTAGGGCATCAGTGCCCAAGAAAAACACACTCAGAGCATCAGTGCCCCAGAGAAACACACTCAGGGGTTCAGTGTCCCAGAGAAACACATTCAGAGCATCATTGCAGCAGATAAACACATTTAGGGCATCAGTGCCCCAGAGAAACACACTCAGGGGTTCAGTGTCCCAGTGAAACACATTCAGAGCATCAGTGACCCAGAGAAAGACACTCAGGGGTTCAGTGCCCCAGAAAAACACATTCAGAACATCACAGCCCAGAGAAACACATTCAGAGCATCAGTTCCCAAGAAAAATATTCTCAGAGCATCAGTGACCCAGAGAAACACACTGAAAGCATCATGATCCAAGGTAACAGTGCCCCAAAGAAACACACTCTGGTCATCAATTTCCCAGGCACACACATACAGAGAATCAGGGTATCAGTGCCCCAGAGAAAGAAACTCAGAGAATCAGTGCCCCAGAGAAACACACTCAGGGCTTCAGTGCCCCAGAGAAACACACTCAGGCCTTAAATTCCCCAGAGAAACAATCTCAGGTCATCAGTGCCCAGAGAAACACACTCAGGGCATCAGTGCCCAGAAAAAGAAACTCAGGGCATCGATGCCCAAAGAAACACACTCAGGGCATCAGTACACAGAGGAACACACTGAGGGCATCAGTGCCCAGATAAACACACTGAGGGCATCAGTGCCCAGAGAAACACACTGAGGGCATCAGTGCCCAGAAAAAGACACTCAGAACATCAATGCCCCAGAGAAACACACTCAGGGCATCAGGGCCCCAGAGATAAACACTCAGGGCATCAGTGCCCAGAGAAAAACACTCAGGGCATCAGTGCCCAGAGGAACACACTAACGGCATCAGTGCCGACAGAAACACTCTCAGGGCATCAGTGCCCGACAGAAACACACTCACGGTATCAGTGCCCAGAGAAAGACACTCAGGGTATCATTCCACCAGAGAAACACAAGCCGTGCATCAGTGCCCCGACACAAACAGTGAAGGCATCAGGGCCCCGGAGCCAAACACTCAGGGCATCAGTGCCCCAGAGAAACACACTGAGGGTATCAGTGCCCCAGAGATAAACACTCAGGGCATCAGTGCCCAAAGAAACACACTCAGTGCTTCAGTGCCCAGAGAAACACACTCAGGCCATCAGTGCCCGACAGAAACACACTCAGGCCATCAGTGCACGACAGAAACACACACACGGTATCAGTGCCCAGAGAAAGACACTCAGGGTATCAGTGCACCAGAGAAACATACTTAGGGCATTAGTGCCCAGAGGAACACACTGAGGGCATCAGTGCCTGTGCTAAACACATTCAGGGCATCACTGCCCAAGAGAAACACATTAAGGGCATCAATGCCCAGAGAAACACACTCAGGAACACAGACAAAGCATCAGTGCGCACAGACAAACAGTGAAGGCATCAGGGCCCTGGAGCAACACATTCAGGGCATCAGTGCCCTAGAGAAACACACACAGGGCATCTTTGCCCAAAGAAATACACTCAAGGCATCAGAGCCCAGGGAAACACACTAAGGGCACCAGTGCCCAAAGAAACATACTTAGTGCCCGAACTAAACACATACAGGGCATCACTGCACAAAAGAAACACATTCAGGGCATCAATGCCCCACTGAAACACACTCAGGCCATCAGTGCCCAGAGAAACACACTCAGGGCATCAGTGCCCCAGAGAAACACACACAGGGCATCAGTTCCCAAAGATACACACTCAGGGCATCAGTGCCCAGAGAAATACACTTAGGGCATTAGTGCCCAGAGGAAAACACTGAGGGCATGGGTGGCACAGAGAAAAACACTCAGGGAATCAATCCCCAGAGACACACACTCTGGGCATCAGTGCCCCAGTGATCACACAATCAAGGCATCAGTGCCGCAGAAGAACACACTCAGGGCATCAGTGCCCCAGAGAAACACACTTAAGACATTAGCACCCAGAGGAAAGCACTGAAGGCATAGGTGGCACACAGAAACACACTCAAGGGTTCAGTGCCCCAGTGAAACACATTCAGAGCATCAGTGACCCAGAGAAACACACTCAGGGCATCAGTGCCCTAAAGAAACACACTTAGGGGATTAGTGCCCCAGAGAAACTCACTTAGGGGGTCAGTGCCCCAGAGAAACACAGTCAGGGCATAAGTGCCAAGAGACACACAATCAGGGCATCAGTGCCAAGAGACACACTGAAGACATTAGTGCCCAGAGGAAAGCACTGAAGGCATAGGTGGCACAGAGAAATACACTCAGGGCATCAGTGCCCCTGTGAAACACACTGAGAGCATCAGTGACCCAGATAAACACACTCAGGGGTTCAGTGCCCCAGAGAAACACATTCAGGGCATCAGTGCCCCAGAGAAACACACTCAGAGCATCAGTGCCCCAGAGAAACAGACTCAGGGCTTCAGTGCCCCAGAGAAACACATTCAGAGCATCAATTCCCCAGGGAAACACACTCAGAGAATCAGAGCCCCAGAGAAACACACTCAGAGAATCAGTGCCCCACACAAACACACTCAGGGCTTCAGTGCCCAAGAGAAATATATTCAGAGCATCAGTGCCCCAGACAAACACACTGAGAGCATCAGTGCCCCAGATAAACACACTCAGGGCTTTAGTGCCCCAGAGAAACACACTCAGGCCTTAAATTCACCAGAGAAACACACTCAGGGAATCATGGCCAGAGAAACATACTCAGAGCATCAAGTGCCCAAGAAAAATACTCTCAGAGCATCAGTGACCCAGAGAAACACACTGAGAGCATCAGTGATCCAGGGTATCAGTGCCCCAAAGAAACACACTCTGGTCATCAATTCCCCAGGGAAACACATACAGAGAATCAGGGTATCAGTGCCCCAGAGAAAGACACTCAGAGAATCAGTGCCCCAGAGAAACACACTCAGGGCTTCAGTGCCCCAGGGAAACACACTCAGGCCTTAAATTCCCCAGAGAAACACACTCAGGGCATCAGTGCACAGAGAAACAATCTCAGGTCATCAGTACCCAGAGAAACACACCCAGAGCGTCAGTGCCCCAGAGAAACCCAGTCAGAGCATCAGTGACCCAGAAAAAAACACTCAGGGCAACAATGCCTCGGAATAACACACTCAGGGTATCAGTGCACAGAGAATCACGTTCAGAGCATTGGTGCCCAGAGAAACAGACTCAGGGCATCATGGCCAGAGAAACACACTGAGAGCAGCAGTGATCCAGGGTATCAGTGCCCCAAAGAAACACACTCAGGTCATCAATTCCCCAGGGAAACACATACAGAGAATCAGGGTATCAGTGCCCCAGAGAAAGACACTCAGAGAATCAGTGCCCCAGAGAAATATATTCAGAGAATCAGTGCCCCAGAGAAATATATTCAGAGCATCAGTGCCCCAGATAAACACACGCAGGGTATCAGTGCTCCAGAGAAACAGACTCAGTTCATTAATTCCCCAGAGAAACACACTCAGGGCATCAGTGCACAGAGAAACACATTCAGAGCATCAGTGACCCAGAGAAACACACTGAGAGCAGCAGTGATCCAGGGTATCAGTGCCCCAAAGAAACACACTCAGGTCATCAATTCCCCAGGGAAACACATACAGAGAATCAGGGTATCAGTGCCCCAGAGAAACACACTCAGGCCTTCAGTGCCCAAGAGAATTATATTCAGAGCATCAGTGCCCCAGAGAAACACACTGAGAGCATCAGTGCCCCAGACAAACACACTCAGGCCTTAAATTTCCCAGAGAAACACACTCAGGGCATCAGTGCACAGAGAAACACATTCAGAGCATCAGTGCCCCAGAGAAACACATTCAGAGCATCACTGCCCCAGAGAAACACACTGAGAGCATCAGTGATCCAGGGTATCAGTGCCCCAAAAAACACACTCAGGTCATCAATTCCCCAGGGAAACACACTCAGAGAATCAGAGTCCCAGAGAAACACACTCAGAGAATCAGTGCCCCAGAGAAACACACTCAGAGAATCATTGCCCCAGAGAAACACACTCAGAGAATCAGTGCCCCAGAGAAACACACTCAGGGCTTCAGTGCCCAAGAGAAATATATTCAGAGCATCAGTGCCCCAGACAAACACACTGAGATCATCAGTACCCAGAGAAACACACCCAGAACGTCAGTGCCCCAGAGAAACCCAATCAGAGCATCAGTGACCCAGAAAAAAACACTCAGGGCATCAGTGCCTCGGAATAACACACTCAGGGTATCAGTGCACAGAGAAACACAATCAGAGCATCAGTGCCCCAGAGAAACACACTGAGAGCTTCAGTGCCCCAGAGAAACACACTCAGAGCTTCAGTGCCCCAGAGAAACACACTCAGAGCTTCAGTGCCCCAGAGAAACACATTCAGGGCATCAGTGCCCCAGAGAAACACACTCAGAGCATCAGTGCCCCAGAGAAACAGACTCAGGGCTTCAGTGCCCGAGAGAAACACACTCAGGCCTTAAATTCACCAGAGAAACACACTCAGGGAATCATGGCCAGAGAAACATACTCAGAGCATCAGTGCCCAGAGAAACATACTCGTGGGAACAAGTGCCCAAAGGAACACATTCAGAGCATCATTGCAGCAGATAAACACACTTAGGGCATCAGTGCCCAAGAAAAACACACTCAGAGCATCAGTGCCCCAGAGAAACACACTCAGGGGTTCAGTGTCCCAGAGAAACACATTCAGAGCATCGTTGCAGCAGATAAACACATTTAGGGCATCAGTGCCCCAGAGAAACACACTCAGGGGTTCAGTGTCCCAGTGAAACACATTCAGAGCATCAGTGACCCAGAGAAAGACACTCAGGGGTTCAGTGCCCCAGAAAAACACATTCAGAACATCACAGCCCAGAGAAACACATTCAGAGCATCAGTTCCCAAGAAAAATATTCTCAGAGCATCAGTGATCCAGAGAAACACACTGAAAGCATCAGTGATCCAAGGTAACAGTGCCCCAAAGAAACACACTCTGGTCATCAATTTCCCAGGCACACACATACAGAGAATCAGGGTATCAGTGCCCCAGAGAAAGAAACTCAGAGAATCAGTGCCCCAGAGAAACACACTCAGGGCTTCAGTGCCCCAGAGAAACACACTCAGGCCTTAAATTCCCCAGAGAAACAATCTCAGGTCATCAGTGCCCAGAGAAACACACTCAGGGCATCAGTGCCCAGAAAAAGAAACTCAGGGCATCGATGCCCAAAGAAACACACTCAGGGCATCAGTACACAGAGGAACACACTGAGGGCATCAGTGCCCAGATAAACACACTGAGGGCATCAGTGCCCAGAGAAACACACTGAGGGCATCAGTGCCCAGAAAAAGACACTCAGAACATCAATGCCCCAGAGAAACACACTCAGGGCATCAGGGCCCCAGAGATAAACACTCAGGGCATCAGTGCCCAGAGAAAAACACTCAGGGCATCAGTGCCCAGAGGAACACACTAACGGCATCAGTGCCCAGAGAAAGACACTCAGGGTATCATTCCACCAGAGAAACACAAGCCGTGCATCAGTGCCCCGACACAAACAGTGAAGGCATCAGGGCCCCGGAGCCAAACACTCAGGGCATCAGTGCCCCAGAGAAACACACTGAGGGTATCAGTGCCCCAGAGATAAACACTCAGGGCATCAGTGCCCAAAGAAACACACTCAGTGCTTCAGTGCCCCAGAGAAACACACTTAAGACATTAGCGCCCAGAGGAAAGCACTGAAGGCATAGGTGGCACACAGAAACACACTCAAGGGTTCAGTGCCCCAGTGAAACACATTCAGAGCATCAGTGACCCAGAGAAACACACTCAGGGCATCAGTGCCCTAAAGAAACACACTTAGGGGATTAGTGCCCCAGAGAAACTCACTTAGGGGGTCAGTGCCCCAGAGAAACACAATCAGGGCATAAGTGCCAAGAGACACACAATCAGGGCATCAGTGCCCCAGAGAAACACACTGAAGACATTAGTGCCCAGAGGAAAGCACTGAAGGCATAGGTGGCACAGAGAAATACACTCAGGGCATCAGTGCCCCTGTGAAACACACTGAGAGCATCAGTGACCCAGATAAACACACGCAGGGGTTCAGTGCCCCAGAGAAACACATTCAGGGCATCAGTGCCCCAGAGAAACACACTGAGAGCATCAGTGCCCCAGAGAAACAGACTCAGGGCTTCAGTGCCCCAGAGAAACACATTCAGAGCATCAATTCCCCAGATAAACACACGCAGGGGTTCAGTGCCCCAGAGAAACACATTCAGGGCATCAGTGCCCCAGAGAAACACACTCAGAGCATCAGTGCCCCAGACAAACACACTGAGAGCATCAGTGCCCCAGATAAACACACTCAGGGCTTTAGTGCCCCAGAGAAACACACTCAGGCTTTAAATTCACCAGAGAAACACACTCAGGGCATCGGTGCACAGAGAAACAATCTCAGATCATCAGTACGCAGAGAAACACACCCAGAACATCAGTGCCCCAGAGAAAGCCAATCAGAGCATCAGTGACCCAGAAAAAAACACTCAGGGCATCAGTGCCTCGGAATAACACACTCAGGGTATCAGTGCACAGAGAAACATATTCAGAGCATTAGTGCCCAGAGAAACACACTCAGGGCATCAGTGCCCCAGAGAAACACACTCAGAGCATCAGTGCCCCAGAGAAACAGACTCAGGGCTTCAGTGCCCGAGGGAAACACTCTCAGGCCTTAAATTCCCCAGAGAAACACACTCAGGGAATCATGGCCAGAGAAACATACTCAGAGGATCAAGTGCCCAAGAAAAATACTCTCAGAGCATCAGTGACCCAGAGAAACACACTGAGAGCATCAGTGATCCAGGGTATCAGTGCTCCAAAGAAACACACTCTGGTCATCAATTCCCCAGGGAAACACATACAGAGAATCAGGGTATCAGTGCCCCAGAGAAAGACACTCAGAGAATCAGTGCCCCAGAGAAACACACTCAGGGCTTCATTGCCCCAGGGAAACACACTCAGGCCTTAAATTCCCCAGAGAAACACACTCAGGGCATCAGTGCACAGAGAAACAATCTCAGGTCATCAGTACCCAGAGAAACACACCCAGAGCGTCAGTGCCCCAGAGAAACCCAGTCAGAGCATCAGTGACCCAGAAAAAAACACTCAGGGCATCAATGCCTCGGAATAACACACTCAGGGTATCAGTGCATAGAGAAACACATTCAGAGCATCGGTGCCCAGAGAAACAGACTCAGGGCATCATGGCCAGAGAAACACACTGAGAGCAGCAGTGATCCAGGGTATCAGTGCCCCAAAGAAACACACTCAGGTCATCAATTCCCCAGGGAAACACATACAGAGAATCAGGGTATCAGTGCCCCAGAGAAAAACACTCAGAGAATCAGTGCCCCAGAGAAACACACTCAGGGTATCAGTGCTCCAAAGAAACAGACTCAGTTCATTAATTCCCCAGAGAAACACACTCAGGGCATCAGTGCACAGAGAAACACATTCAGAGCATCAGTGACCCAGAGAAACACACTGAGAGCAGCAGTGCCCCAGATAAACACACTCAGGCCTTAAATTTCCCAGAGAAACACACTCAGGGCATCAGTGCACAGAGAAACACATTCAGAGCATCAGTGCCCCAGACAAACACACTGAGAGCATCAGTGATCCAGGGTATCAGTGCCCCAAAAAACACACTCAGGTCATCAATTCCCCAGGGAAACACACTCAGAGAATCAGAGCCCCAGAGAAACACACTCAGAGAATCAGAGCCCCAGAGAAACACATTCAGAGCATCATTGCAGCAGATAAACACATTTAGGGCATCAGTGCCCCAGAGAAACACACTCAGGGGTTCAGTGTCCCAGTGACACACATTCAGAGCATCAGTGCTCCAGAGAAAGACACTCAGGGGTTCAGTGCCCCAGAAAAACACATTCAGAACATCACAGACCAGAGAAACACATTCAGAGCATCAGTGCCCAAGAAAAATATTCTCAGAGCATCAGTGGCCCAGAGAAACACACTGAAAGCATCAGTGATCCAGGGTATCAGTGCCCCAAAGAAACACACTCTGGTCATCAATTCCCCAGGCAAACACATACAGAGAATCAGGGTATCAGTGCCCCAGGGAAAGACACTCAGAGAATCAGTGCCCCAGAGAAACACACTCAGGGCTTCAGTGCCCCAGAGAAACACACTCAGGCCTTAAATTCCCCAGAGAAACAATCTCAGGTCATCAGTACCCAGAGAAACACACCCAGAGCGTCAGTGCCCCAAAGAAACCCAGTCAGAGCATCCGTGACCCAGAAAAAAACACTCAGGGCATCAGTGCCTCGGAATAACACACTCAGGGTATGAGTCCACAGAGAAACACATTCAGAGCATCGGTGCCCAGAGAAACACACTCAGGGCATCATGGCCAGAGAAACATACTCAGAGCATCAGTGCCCAGAGAAACATATTCAGGGCACCAGTGCCCAAAGAAACACATTCAGAGCATCGCTGCAGAGAATAAACACACTTAGGGCATGAGTGCCCCAGAGAAACACACTCAGAGCATCAGTGCCCCAGAGAAACACACTCAGGGGTTCAGTGCCCCAGAGAAACACACTCAGAGCATCAGTGCCCGGAGAAACATACTCAGCGCACCAGTGCCCAAAGAAACACACTCAGTGCATCACTGCTGCAGATAAACACACTTTGGGCATCAGTGCCCCAGAGAAACACACTCAGGGCATCAGTGCCCTAAAGAAACACACTTAGGCAATTAGTGCCCCAGAGAAACACACTTAGGGGGTGAGTGCCCCAGAGAAACACAGTCAGGGCATTAGTGCCAAGAGACACACAATCAGGGCATCAGTGCCCCAGAAGAACACAGTCAGGGCATCAGTGCCCCAGAGAAACACACTTAATACATTAGCGCCCAGAGGATAGCACTGAAGGCATAGGTGGCACAGAGAAATACACTCAGGGCATCAGTGCCCCTGTGAAACACACTGAGAGCATCAGTGACCCAGATAAACACACTCAGGGGTTCAGTGCCCCAGAGAAACACATTCAGAGTATCACAGCAGCAGGTAAACACATTCAGAGCATCATTGCTCCAGAGAAAGACACTCAGGGGTTCAGTGCCCCAGAAAAACACATTCAGAACATCACAGCCCAGAGAAACACATTCAGAGCATCAGTGCCCATGAAAAATACTCTCAGAGCATCAGTGACACAGAGAAACACACTGAGAGCATCAGTGATCCAGGGTATCAGTGCCCCAAAGAAACACACTCTGGTCATCAATTCCCCAGGCTAACACATACAGAGAATCAGGGTATCAGTGCCCCAGAGAAACACACTCCGGCCTTAAATTTCCCAGAGAAACACATTCAGAGCATCAGTGCCCCAGGGGAACATACTGAGAGCATCAGTGACCCAGATAAACACACTCAGGGTGTCAGTGCCCCAGAGAAACACACTCAGGTCATTAATTCCCAGAGAAACACAGTCAGGGCATCATTGCCCCAGAGAAACACACTGAGAGCAGCAGTGATCCAGGGTATCAGTGCCCCAAAAAACACACTCAGGTCATCAATGCCCCAGGGAAACACACTCAGAGAATCAGAGCCCCAGAGAAACACACTCAGAGAATCAGTGCCCCAGAGAAACACACTCAGGGCTTCAGTGCCCAAGAGAAATATATTCAGGGCATCAATGCCCCAGACAAACACACTGAGAGCATTAGTGCCCCAGAGATACACACTCAGGCCTTAAATTTCCCAGAGAAACACACTCAGGGCATCAGTGCACAGAGAAACAATCTCAGATCATCAGTACCCAGAGAAACCCAATCAGAGCATCAGGGACCCAGATAAAAACACTCAGGGAATCAGTGCCTCGGAATAACACACTCAGGGAATCAGTGCACAGAGAAACACATTCAGAGCATCAGTGCCCAGAGAAACACACTCAGGGCATCAGTGCCCAGAGATACATACTCAGGGCACCAGTGCCCAAAGAAACACATTCAGAGCATCATTGCAGCAGATAAACACACTTAGGGCATCAGTGCCCCAGAGAAACACACTCAGAGCATCAGTGCCCCAGAGAAACACACTCAGGGGTTCAGTGCCCCAGAAAAACACATTCAGAGCATCACAGCCCAGTGAAACACATTCAGAGCATCAGTGCCACAGAGAAAGACACTCAGGGGTTCAGTACCCCAGAAAAACACATTCAGTACACCACAGCCCAGAGAAACACATTCAGAGCATCAGTGCCCAAGAAACATACTCTCAGAGCATCAGTGACCCAGAGAAAGAAACTCAGGGGTTCAGTGCCCCAGAGAAAGACACTCAGGGGTTCAGTGCCCCAGAGAAACACATTCAGAGCATCAGTGCCCAAGAAAAATACTCTGAGAGCATCAGTGGCCCAGAGAAACACACTGAGAGCAGCAGTGATCCAGGGTATCAGTGCCCCAAAGAAACACACTCAGGTCATCAATTCCCCAGGGAAACACATACAGAGAATCAGGGTATCAGTGCCCCAGATAAAGACACTCAGGGTATCAGTGCTCCAGAGAAACACACTCAGGCCTTAAATTCCCCAGAGAAACACACCCAGAGCATCAGTGCCCCAGAGAAACCCCGCCAGAGCATCAGTGACCCAGCAAAAAACACTCAGGGCATCAGTGCCTCGGCAAAACACACTCAGGGTTTCAGTGGACAGTGAAACACATTCAGAGCATCAGTGACCAGAGAAACACACTCAGGGCATCAGTGCCCGGAGAAACATACTCAGCGCACCAGTGCCCAAACAAACACACTCAGTGCATCACTGCAGCAGACAAACACACTTAGGGCATCAGTGCCCCAGAGAAACACACTCAGGGCATCAGTGCCCTAAAGAAACACACTTAGGGGATTAGTGCCCCAGAGAAACATACTTAGGGGGTGAGTGCCCCAGAGAAACACAGTCAGTGCATCAGTGCCAAGAGACACACAATCAGGGCATCAGTGCCCCAGAAGAACACAGTCAGGGCATCAGTGCCCCAGAGAAACACACTGAAGACATTAGCGCCCAGAGGAAAGCACTGAAGGCATAGGTGGCACAGAGTAATACACTCAGGGCATCAGTGCCCCTGTGAAACACACTGAGAGCATCAGTGACCCAGAGAAACACACTCAGGGATTCAGTGCCCCAGTGAAACGCACTCAGGTCATCAATTCCCCAGAGAAGCACAATCAGAGCATCAGTGCCCAGAGAAACACACTCAGAGCACCAGTGCCCCAGAGAAACACACTCAGGGAACCAGCATCCCAGAGAAACACAGTCAGGGTTTCATTGCCCAAGAGAAATATATTCAGAGCATCAGTGCCCCAGAGAAACACACTGAGAGCATCAGTGCCCCAGATACTCACACTCAGGGTTATCAGTGCCCCAGAGAAACACACTCAGGCCTTAAATTCCCCAGAGAAACACACTCAGGGCATCAGTGCACACAGAAACAAACTGAGATCATCAGTACCCAGAGAAACACCTTCAGAGCATCAGTGCCCCAGAGAAACCCTGTCAGAGCATCAGTGCCCCAGAAAAAAACACTCAGGGCATCAGTCCCTAGAGAAACACAATCAGGGTTTCAGTGCCCAGAGAAAGACAGTCAGGGCACCAGTGCCCAAAGAAACACACTCAGAGCATCACTGCAGCAGATAAACACACTTAGGGCAATAGTGCCCAGAGAAACACACTCAGAGCATCAGTGCCCCAGAGAAACACACTCAGAGGTTCAGTGCCCCAGAGAAACACATTCAGAGCATCACAGCCCAGAGAAACACATTCAGAGCATCAGTGCGCAAGAAAATTACTCTCTGAACATCAGTGACCCAGAGAAAAACACTGAGAGCATCAGTGATCCAGAAAAACATACTCAGAGTATCAGAGCCCCAGTGAAACACACTCAGGTCATCAATTCCCCAGAGAAGCACACTCAGAGCATCTGTGCCCCAGAGAAACCCAGCCAGAGCATTAGTGCCCCAGAGAAACACACTAAGAGCATCATTGACCCAGATAAACACACTCAGGGTATCAGTGCTCCAGAGAAACAGACTCAGTTCATTAATTCCCCAGAGAAACACAGCCAGGGCACCAGTGCCCCAGAGAAACACACTCAGAGCATCAGTGCCCCAGACAAACACACACAGGGCTTCAGTGCCCAAGAGAAATATATTCAGAGCATCAGTGCCCCAGACAAACACACTGAGAGCATCAGTGCCCCAGATAAACACACTCATGGCTTTAGTGCCCCAGAGATACACACTCAGGCCTTAAATTCACCAGAGAAACACACTCAGGGCATCAGTGCACAGAGAAACAATCTCAGATCATCAGTAGCCAGAGAAACACACCCAGAGCGTCAGTGACCCAGAAAAAAACACTCAGGGCATCAGTGCCTCGGAATAACACAACCCGGGTATCAGTGCACAGAGAAACATATTCAGAGCATCAGTGCCCAGAGAAACACACACAGGGCATCAGTGCCCCAGAGAAACACACTCAGAGCATCAGTGCCCCAGAGAAACACACTCAGGGGTTCAGTGCCCAGAGAAACATACTCAGGGCACCAGTGCCCAAAGAAACACATTCAGAGCATCACTGCAGCAGATAAACACACTTAGGATATCAGTGACCAAGAGAAACACACTCAGAGCATCAGTGCCCCAGAGAAACACACTCAGGGGTTCAGTGCCCCAGAAAAACACATTCAGAACACCACAGCCCAGAGAAACACATTCAGAGCATCAGTGCCCAAGAAAAATACTCTCAGGGTATCAGTGCCCCAAAGAAACACACTCAGGTCATCAATTCCCCAGGCAAACACATAGAGAGAATCAGAGTATCAGCGCCCCAGAGAAAGACACTCAGCGAATCAGTGCCCCAGAGAAACACACTCAGGGCTTCAGTGCCCAAGAGAAATATATTCAGTGCATCAGTGCCCCAGACAAACACACTGAGAGCATCAGTGATCCAGGGTATCAGTGCCCCAAAAAACACACTCAGGTCATCAATTCCCCAGGGAAACACACTCAGAGAATCAGAGCCCCAGAGAAACACACTCAGAGAAGCAGAGCCCCAGAGAAACACACTCAGTGAAGCAGAGCCCCAGAGAAACACACTCAGAGAATCAGAGCCCCAGAGAAACACACTCAGAGAATCAGTGCCCCAGAGAAACACACTCAGGGGTTCAGCGCCCCAGAGAAACACATTCAGAGCATCACAGCCCAGTGAAACACATTCAGAGCATCAGTGCCCCAGAGAAAGACACTCAGGGGTTCAGTGCCCCAGAAAAACACATTCAGAACACCGCAGCCCAGAGAAACACATTCAGAGCATCAGTGCCCAAGAAAAATACTCTCAGAGCATCAGTGACCCAGAGAAACACACTGAGAGCATCAGTGATCCAGGGTATCAGTGCCCCAGAGAAAGAAACTCAGAGAATCAGTGCCCCAGAGAAACACACTCAGGGCTTCAGTGCCCAAGAGAAATATATTCAGAGCATCACTGCAGCAGATAAACACACTTAGGGCATCAATGACCCAGAGAAACACACTCAGGGAATCAGTGCCCCAGAGAAACACAGTCAGAGCATCACTGCAGCAGGTAAACACACTTAGGGCATCAGTGCCCCAGAAAAACACACTCAGGTCATCAATTACCCAGAGAAACACAGTCAGGGCATCAGTGACCCAGATAAACACACTCAGGGATTCAGTGCCCCAGAGAAAAACACACACACAGCATCAGTGCCCCTGAGAAACACATTCAGAGCATCAGTGCCCAAGAGAAATACACCCAGAGCATCAGTGACCCAGAGAAACAAACTGAGAGCATCAGTGCCCCAGATAAACACACTCAGGATATCAATGCCCCAGAGAAACACACTCAGGTCATCAATTCCAAAGAGAAACACAATCAGAGCATCAGTGCCCAGAGAAATACACTCAGAGCATCAATTCCCCCGAGAAACTCACTCAGAGCATCAGTGACCCAGATAAACACAGTTAGGGTATCAGTGCCCAGAGAAATACATTCAGAGCATCAGTGCCCAGAGAAATACATTCAGAGCATCACAGCACAGAGAAATACACTCAGAGCATCAATTCCCCCGAGAAACTCACTCAGAGCATCAGTGCCCTAGAAAAACTCACTCAGAGCATCAGTGCGCCATAGAAACACACTCAGAGCTTCAGTGGACCAGAGATACACACTCAGAGCATCAGTGCCCCAGAGAAACACACTCAGAGCATCAAAGCCCAGAGAAACACACTCAGAGCATCAGTGCCCAGGAGAAATACAGCCAGAGCATCAGTGACCCAGAGAAACAAACTGAGAGCATCAGTAACCCAGATAAACACACTCAGGGTATCAATGCCCCAGATAAACACACTCAGGTCATCAATTCCTCAGAGAAACACACTCAGGGCATCAGTGCCCCAGAGAAACACACTCAGAGCATCAGTGACCCAGAGAAACACACTCAGAGCATCAGTGCCCAGAAAAACACATTCAGAACATCACATCCCAGAGAAACACATTCAGAGCATCAGTGCTCCGAGAAACACACTCAGAGAATCAGAGCCCCAGAGAAACACACTCAGAGAATCAGTGCCCCAGAGAAACACACTCAGGGTATCAGTGCCCCAGAGAAACACACTCAGGGATTCAGTACCCCAGAGAAACACATTCAGAGTATCACAGCCCAGTGAAACACATTCAGAGCATCAGTGCCCAAGAAAAATACTCTCAGGACATTAGTGACACAGAGAGAAACACTGAGAGCATCAGTGATCCAGATAAACATACTCAGGGTATCAGTGCCCCAGAGAAACACACTCAGATCATCAATTACCCAGAGAAAGACACTCAGAGAATCAGAGCCCCAGAGAAACACACTCAGAGAATCAGTGCCCCAGAGAAACACACTCAGGGTTATCAGTGCCCCAGAGAAACACACTCAGGCCGTCAGCGCACAGAGAAACACAGTCAGAGCATCAGTGACCCATAAAAAAACACTCAGAACACCAGTGCCCAGTTAAACAAACTCAGAGCATCACTGCAGCAGATAAACACACTTAGGGCATCAATGACCCAGAGAAACACACTCAGGGATTCAGTGCCCCAGAGAAACACAGTCAGAGCATCACTGCAGCAGGTAAACACACTTAGGGCATCAGTGCCCCAGAAAAACACACTCAGGTCATCAATTACCCAGAGAAACACAGTCAGGGCATCAGTGCCCCAGAGAAACACACTCAGAGCATCAGTGCCCAGAGAAACACACTCGGAGCATCAGTGCCCCAGAGAAACACACTCAGGGAATCAGCATCCCAGAGAAACACACTCAGGGATTCATTGCCCAAGAGAAATATATTCAGAGCATCAGTGCCGCAGAGAAACACACTCAGGGTATCAGTGCCCCAGAGAAACACACTCAGATCATCAATTACCCAGAGAAAGACACTCAGAGAATCAGAGCCCCAGAGAAACACACTCAGAGAATCAGTGCCCCAGAGAAACACGCTCAGGCCTAAAATTCCCCAGAGAAACACACTCAGGCCGTCAGCGCACAGAGAAACACAGTCAGAGCATCAGTGACCCATAAAAAAACACTCAGAACACCAGTGCCCAGTTAAACACACTCAGGGCATCAGTGCAGAGAGAAACACACTCAGAGCATCAGTGCCCAGAGAAACATACTCAGGGCACCAGTGCCCAAAGAAACACACTCAGAGCATCACTGCAGCAGATAAACACACTTAGGGCATCAGTGCCCCAGAGAAACAAACTCAGAGGTTCAGTGCCCCAGAGAAACACATTCAGAGCATCACAGCCCAGTTAAACACATTGAGAGCATTAGTGCCCAAGAAAAATACTCTCAGAACATCAGTGACCCTGAGAAAAACACTGAGAGCATCAGTGCCCAGAGAAACATACTTAGGGCACCAGTGCCCAGAGAAACATACTCAGGGCACCAGTGCTCAAAGAAACACACTCAGAGCATCACTGCAGCAGATAAACACACTTAGGGCATCAATTACCCAGAGAAACACAGTCAGGGCATCAGTGCCCCAGAGAAACACAGTCAGAGCATCAGTGCCCAGAGAAACACACTCGGAGCATCAGTGCCCCAGAGAAACACACTCAGGTCATCAATTACCCAGAGAAACACACTCAGGGATTCATTGCCCAAGAGAAATATATTCAGAGCATCAGTGCCGCAGAGAAACACACTCAGGGTATCAGTGCCCCAGAGAAACACACTCAGATCATCAATTACCCAGAGAAAGACACTCAGAGAATCAGAGCCCCAGAGAAACACACTCAGAGAATCAGTGCCCCAGAGAAACACGCTCAGGCCTAAAATTCCCCAGAGAAACACACTCAGGCCGTCAGCGCACAGAGAAACACAGTCAGAGCATCAGTGACCCATAAAAAAACACTCAGAACACCAGTGCCCAGTTAAACACACTCAGGGCATCAGTGCAGAGAGAAACACACTCAGAGCATCAGTGCCCAGAGAAACATACTCAGGGCACCAGTGCCCAAAGAAACACACTCAGAGCATCACTGCAGCAGATAAACACACTTAGGGCATCAGTGCCCCAGAGAAACAAACTCAGAGGTTCAGTGCCCCAGAGAAACACATTCAGAGCATCACAGCCCAGTTAAACACATTGAGAGCATTACTGCCCAAGAAAAATACTCTCAGAACATCAGTGACCCTGAGAAAAACACTGAGAGCATCAGTGCCCAGAGAAACATACTTAGGGCACCAGTGCCCAGAGAAACATACTCAGGGCACCAGTGCTCAAAGAAACACACTCAGAGCATCACTGCAGCAGATAAACACACTTAGGGCATCAATGACCCAGAGAAACACACTCAGGGATTCAGTGCCCCAGAGAAACACAGTCAGAGCATCACTGCAGCAGGTAAACACACTTAGGGCATCAGTGCCCCAGAAAAACACACTCAGGTCATCAATTACCCAGAGAAACACACTCAGAGCATCAGTGCCCAGAGAAACACACTCGGAGCATCAGTGCCCCAGAGAAACACACTCAGGGAATCAGCATCCCAGAGAAACACACTCAGGGATTCATTGCCCAACAGAAATATATTCAGAGTATCAGTGCCGCAGAGAAACACACTCAGGGTAATCAGTGCCCCAGAGAAACACACTCAGGCCTTAAATTCCTCAGAGAAACACACTCAGGGCATCAGTGCCCCAGAGAAACACAGTCAGAGCATCAGCGCCCCAGAAAAAAACACCCAGGGCATCAGTGCCCAGAAAAACACATTCAGAACATCACATCCCAGAGAAACACATTCAGAGCATCAGTGCTCCGAGAAACACACTCAGAGAATCAGAGCCCCAGAGAAACACACTCAGAGAATCAGTGCCCCAGAGAAACACACTCAGGGTATCAGTGCCCCAGAGAAACACACTCAGGGATTCAGTACCCCAGAGAAACACATTCAGAGTATCACAGCCCAGTGAAACACATTCAGAGCATCAGTGCCCAAGAAAAATACTCTCAGGACATTAGTGACACAGAGAGAAACACTGAGAGCATCAGTGATCCAGATAAACATACTCAGGGTATCAGTGCCCCAGAGAAACACACTCAGATCATCAATTACCCAGAGAAAGACACTCAGAGAATCAGAGCCCCAGAGAAACACACTCAGAGAATCAGTGCCCCAGAGAAACACACTCAGGGTTATCAGTGCCCCAGAGAAACACACTCAGGCCGTCAGCGCACAGAGAAACACAGTCAGAGCATCAGTGACCCATAAAAAAACACTCAGAACACCAGTGCCCAGTTAAACAAACTCAGAGCATCACTGCAGCAGATAAACACACTTAGGGCATCAATGACCCAGAGAAACACACTCAGGGATTCAGTGCCCCAGAGAAACACAGTCAGAGCATCACTGCAGCAGGTAAACACACTTAGGGCATCAGTGCCCCAGAAAAACACACTCAGGTCATCAATTACCCAGAGAAACACAGTCAGGGCATCAGTGCCCCAGAGAAACACACTCAGAGCATCAGTGCCCAGAGAAACACACTCGGAGCATCAGTGCCCCAGAGAAACACACTCAGGGAATCAGCATCCCAGAGAAACACACTCAGGGATTCATTGCCCAAGAGAAATATATTCAGAGCATCAGTGCCGCAGAGAAACACACTCAGGGTATCAGTGCCCCAGAGAAACACACTCAGATCATCAATTACCCAGAGAAAGACACTCAGAGAATCAGAGCCCCAGAGAAACACACTCAGAGAATCAGTGCCCCAGAGAAACACGCTCAGGCCTAAAATTCCCCAGAGAAACACACTCAGGCCGTCAGCGCACAGAGAAACACAGTCAGAGCATCTGTGACCCATAAAAAAACACTCAGAACACCAGTGCCCAGTTAAACACACTCAGGGCATCAGTGCAGAGAGAAACACACTCAGAGCATCAGTGCCCAGAGAAACATACTCAGGGCACCAGTGCCCAAAGAAACACACTCAGAGCATCACTGCAGCAGATAAACACACTTAGGGCATCAGTGCCCCAGAGAAACAAACTCAGAGGTTCAGTGCCCCAGAGAAACACATTCAGAGCATCACAGCCCAGTTAAACACATTGAGAGCATTAGTGCCCAAGAAAAATACTCTCAGAACATCAGTGACCCTGAGAAAAACACTGAGAGCATCAGTGCCCAGAGAAACATACTTAGGGCACCAGTGCCCAGAGAAACATACTCAGGGCACCAGTGCTCAAAGAAACACACTCAGAGCATCACTGCAGCAGATAAACACACTTAGGGCATCAATGACCCAGAGAAACACACTCAGGGATTCAGTGCCCCAGAGAAACACAGTCAGAGCATCACTGCAGCAGGTAAACACACTTAGGGCATCAGTGCCCCAGAAAAACACACTCAGGTCATCAATTACCCAGAGAAACACACTCAGAGCATCAGTGCCCAGAGAAACACACTCGGAGCATCAGTGCCCCAGAGAAACACACTCAGGGAATCAGCATCCCAGAGAAACACACTCAGGGATTCATTGCCCAACAGAAATATATTCAGAGTATCAGTGCCGCAGAGAAACACACTCAGGGTAATCAGTGCCCCAGAGAAACACACTCAGGCCTTAAATTCCTCAGAGAAACACACTCAGGGCATCAGTGCCCCAGAGAAACACAGTCAGAGCATCAGCGCCCCAGAAAAAAACACCCAGGGCATCAGTGCCCAGAAAAACACATTCAGAACATCACATCCCAGAGAAACACATTCAGAGCATCAGTGCTCCGAGAAACACACTCAGAGAATCAGAGCCCCAGAGAAACACACTCAGAGAATCAGTGCCCCAGAGAAACACACTCAGGGTATCAGTGCCCCAGAGAAACACACTCAGGGATTCAGTACCCCAGAGAAACACATTCAGAGTATCACAGCCCAGTGAAACACATTCAGAGCATCAGTGCCCAAGAAAAATACTCTCAGGACATTAGTGACACAGAGAGAAACACTGAGAGCATCAGTGATCCAGATAAACATACTCAGGGTATCAGTGCCCCAGAGAAACACACTCAGATCATCAATTACCCAGAGAAAGACACTCAGAGAATCAGAGCCCCAGAGAAACACACTCAGAGAATCAGTGCCCCAGAGAAACACACTCAGGGTATCAGTGCCCCAGAGAAACACACTCAGGCCGTCAGCGCACAGAGAAACACAGTCAGAGCATCAGTGACCCATAAAAAAACACTCAGAACACCAGTGCCCAGTTAAACAAACTCAGAGCATCACTGCAGCAGATAAACACACTTAGGGCATCAATGACCCAGAGAAACACACTCAGGGATTCAGTGCCCCAGAGAAACACAGTCAGAGCATCACTGCAGCAGGTAAACACACTTAGGGCATCAGTGCCCCAGAAAAACACACTCAGGTCATCAATTACCCAGAGAAACACAGTCAGGGCATCAGTGCCCCAGAGAAACACACTCAGAGCATCAGTGCCCAGAGAAACACACTCGGAGCATCAGTGCCCCAGAGAAACACACTCAGGGAATCAGCATCCCAGAGAAACACACTCAGGGATTCATTGCCCAAGAGAAATATATTCAGAGCATCAGTGCCGCAGAGAAACACACTCAGGGTATCAGTGCCCCAGAGAAACACACTCAGATCATCAATTACCCAGAGAAAGACACTCAGAGAATCAGAGCCCCAGAGAAACACACTCAGAGAATCAGTGCCCCAGAGAAACACGCTCAGGCCTAAAATTCCCCAGAGAAACACACACAGGCCGTCAGCGCACAGAGAAACACAGTCAGAGCATCAGTGACCCATAAAAAAACACTCAGAACACCAGTGCCCAGTTAAACACACTCAGGGCATCAGTGCAGAGAGAAACACACTCAGAGCATCAGTGCCCAGAGAAACATACTCAGGGCACCAGTGCCCAAAGAAACACACTCAGAGCATCACTGCAGCAGATAAACACGCTTAGGGCATCAGTGCCCCAGAGAAACAAACTCAGAGGTTCAGTGCCCCAGAGAAACACATTCAGAGCATCACAGCCCAGTTAAACACATTGAGAGCATTAGTGCCCAAGAAAAATACTCTCAGAACATCAGTGACCCTGAGAAAAACACTGAGAGCATCAGTGCCCAGAGAAACATACTTAGGGCACCAGTGCCCAGAGAAACATACTCAGGGCACCAGTGCTCAAAGAAACACACTCAGAGCATCACTGCAGCAGATAAACACACTTAGGGCATCAATGACCCAGAGAAACACACTCAGGGATTCAGTGCCCCAGAGAAACACAGTCAGAGCATCACTGCAGCAGGTAAACACACTTAGGGCATCAGTGCCCCAGAAAAACACACTCAGGTCATCAATTACCCAGAGAAACACACTCAGAGCATCAGTGCCCAGAGAAACACACTCGGAGCATCAGTGCCCCAGAGAAACACACTCAGGGGTTCAGTGCCCCAGAAAAACACATTCAGAACATCACAGCCCAGTGAAACACATTCAGAGCATCAGTGCCCAATAAAAATACTCTCAGAGCATCACTGACCCAGAGAAACACACTGAGAGCAGCAGTGATCCAGGGTATCAGTGCTCCAAAGAAACACACTCATGTCATCAATTCCCCAGGGAAACACATACAGAGAATCAGGGTATCAGTGCCCCAGAGAAACACACTCAGAGAATCAGAGCTCCAGAGAAACACACTCAGAGAATCAGTGCCCCAGAGAAACACACTCAGGGCTTCAGTGCCCAAGAGAAATATATTCAGAGCATCAGTGCCCCAGAGAAACACACTGAGAGCATCAGTGCCCCTGATAAACACACTCAGGGTATCAGTGCCACAGAGAAACACGCTCAGGCCTGAAATTCCCCTGAGAAACACACTCAGGCCGTCAGTGCACAGAGAAACAAACTCAGATTATCAGTACCCAGAGAAACACACCCAGAGCGTCAGAGCCCCAGAGAAATCCAGTCAGGGCATCAGTGACCCATAAAAAAACACTCAGGGCACCAGTGCCCAGAGAAACACACTCAGGGCATCAGTGCCCAGAGAAACACACTCAGAGCATCAGTGCCCCAGAGAAACATACTTAGGGCACCAGTGCCAAGAGAAACACACTCAGAGCATCAGTGCCCAGAGAAACACACTCAGGGCATCAGTGCCTAGAGAAACACACTCAGAGCATCAGTGCCCAAAGAAACATACACAGGGCACTAGTGCCCAAAGAAACACATTCAGAGCATCACTGCAGCAGATAAACACACTTAGGGCATCAGTGCTCCAGAGAAACACACTCAGAGCATCAGTGCCCCAGAGAAACACACTCAGGGGTTCAGTGCCCCAGAAAAACACATTCAGAACATCACAGCCCAGAGAAACACATTCAGAGCATCACAGCCCAGTGAAACACATTCAGAGCATCAGTGCCCAAGGAAAATACTCTCAGAACATCAGTGCCCCAGAGAAACACACTCAGGTCATCAATTACCCAGAGAAACACACCCAGAGCATCAGTGCCCTAGAGAAACCCAGTCAGAGCATCAGTGACCCAGAAAAAAACACTCAGGGCATCAGTGCCTCGGAGAAACACACTCAGGGTATCAGTGCACAGAGAAACACACTGAGAGCATCAGTGCCCCAGATAAACACACTCAGGGTATCAGTGCCCCAGAGAAACACACTCAGGCCTTAAATTCCCCAGAGTAACACACTCAGGGCATCAGTGCACAGAGAAACACATTCAGAGCATCAGTGCCCCAGAGAAACACACTGAGAGCATCAGTGACCCAGATAAATACACTCAAAGCATCAGTGTCCCAGGGAAACACACTGAGAGCATCAGTGACCCAGATAAACACACTCAGGTTATCAGTTCCCCAGAGAAACACACTCAGGTCTTCAATTCCACAGATAAACACAGTCAAGGCATCAGTGCCCCAGAGAAACACACTCAGAGCATCAGTGCCCAGAAAACTACATACAGAGGATCAGTGCCCAGAGAAACACACTCAGAGCACCAGTGCCCCAGAGAAACACACTCAGGGAACCAGCATCCCAGAGAAACACAGTCAGGGTTTCATTGCCCAAGAGAAATATATTCAGAGCATCAGTGCCCCAGAGAAACACACTGAGAGCATTAGTGCCCCAGATACTCACACTCAGGGTTATCAGTGCCCAAGAGAAACACACTCAGGCCTTAAATTCCCCAGAGAAACAAACTCAGGGCATCAGTGCACACAGAAACAAACTGAGATCATCAGTACCCAGAGAAACACCTTCAGAGCATCAGTGCCCCAGAGAAACCCTGTCAGAGCATCAGTGCCCCAGAAAAAAACACTCAGGGCATCAGTCCCTAGAGAAACACAATCAGGGTTTCAGTGCCCAGAGAAAGACAGTCAGGGCACCAGTGCCCAAAGAAACACACTCAGAGCATCACTGCAGCAGATAAATACACTTAGGGCAATAGTGCCCAGAGAAACACACTCAGAGCATCAGTGCCCCAGAGAAACACACTCAGAGGTTCAGTGCCCCAGAGAAACACATTCAGAGCATCACAGCCCAGAGAAACACATTCAGAGCATCAGTGCGCAAGAAAATTACTCTCTGAACATCAGTGACCCAGAGAAAAACACTGAGAGCATCAGTGATCCAGAAAAACATACTCAGAGTATCAGTGCCCCAGTGAAACACACTCAGGTCATCAATTCCCCAGAGAAGCACACTCAGAGCATCTGTGCCCCAGAGAAACCCAGCCAGAGCATTAGTGCCCCAGAGAAACACACTGAGAGCATCATTGACCCAGATAAACACACTCAGGGTATCAGTGCTCCAGAGAAACAGACTCAGTTCATTAATTCCCCAGAGAAACACAGCCAGGGCACCAGTGCCCCAGAGAAACACACTCAGAGCATCAGTGCCCAGAAAAACACATTCAGAACATCACATCCCAGAGAAACACATTCAGAGCATCAGTGCCCAAGATAAATACTCTCAGAGCATCAGTGACCCAGAGAAACACACTGAGAGCATCAGTGATCCAGGGTATCAGTGCCCCAGAGAAACACACTCAGAGAATCAGTGCCCCAGAGAAACAAACCCAGGGCTTCAGTGTCCAAGAAAAATATACTTACAGCATCGATGCCCCTGAGAAACACACTGAGAGCATCAGTGCCCCAGATAAACACACTCAGGGTATCAGTGCCCCAGAGAAACACACTCAGGCCTTAAATTCCCCAGAGAAACACACTCAGGGCATCAGTGCACAGAGAAACAAACTCAGATCATCAGTGCCCCAGAGAAACCCAGTCAGAGCATCAGTGACCCAGAAAAAAACACTCAGGGCATCAGTGCCTCGGAGAAACACACTCAGGGTATCAGTGCCCCAGAGAATCACGTTCAGAGCATCAGTGCCCAGGGAAACACACTCAGAGCACCAGTGCCCAAAGAAACACACTCAGAGCATCACTGCAGCAGATAAACACACTTTGGGCATCAGTGCCCAGAGAAACACACTCAGGGTATCAGTGCCCCAGAGAAACTCACTCAGGCCTTAAATTCCCCAGAGAAACACATTCAGAGCATCAGTGCCCAGAGAAACACACTCAGGGCATCAGCGCCCAGAGAAACACATTCAGAGCATCAGTGCCCAGAGAAACATACTCAGGGCACCATTGCCCAAAGAAACACACTCAGAGCATCACTGCAGCAGGTAAACACACTTAGGGCATCAGTGCTCCAGAGAAACACAAACAGAGCATCAGTGCCCCTGAGAAACACACTCAGGGGTTCAGTGCCCCAGAGAAACACATTCAGAGCATCAGTGCCCAAGAAAAATACTCTCAGAGCATCAGTGACCCAGAGAAACACACTGAGAGCAGCAGTATTCCAGGGTATCAGTGCCCCAAAGAAACACACTCAGGTCATCAATTCCCCAGGGAAACACATACAGAGAATCAGGGTATCAGTGCCCCAGAGAAAGACACTCAGAGAATCAATGCCCCAGAGAAAAACACTCAGAGAATCAGTGCCCCAGAGAAACACACTCAGGGCTTCAGTGCCCAAGAGAAATATATTCAGAGCATCAGTGCCCCAGAGAAACACACTGAGAGCATCAGTGCCCCAGAGAAACACACTCAGGCCTTAAATTCCCCAGAGAAACACACTCAGGGCATCAGTGCTCAGAGAAACAAACTCAGATCATCAGTACCCAGAGAAACACCTTCAGAGCATCAGTGCCCCAGAGAAAACCAATCAGAGCATCAGTGACCCAGAAAAAAACACTCAGGGCATCAGTGACTCGGAAAAACACACTCAGGGTATCAGTGCAGAGAGAAACCCATTCAGAGCATCAGTGCCCAGAGAAACACACTCAGGGCATCAGTGCCCCAGAGAAAAACACTCAGGGGTTCAGTGCCCAAGAGAAACACATTCAGAGCATCACAGCCCAGAGAAACACATTCAGAGCATCAGTGTCCAAGAAAAATACTCTCAGACCATCACTGACCCAGAGAAACACACTGAGAGCATCAGTGATCCAGGGTATCAGTGCCCCAAAGAAGCACACTCATGTCATCAATTCCCCAGAGAAACACACTCAGAGAATCAGTGCCCCAGAGAAATATATTCAGAGCATCAGTGCCCCAGAGAAACACACTGAGAGCATCAGTGCCCCAGATAAACACACTCAGGGTATCAGTGCCCCAGAGAAACACGCTCAGGCCTAAAATTCCCCAGAGAAACACACTCAGGCCGTCAGTGCGCAGAGAAACAAACTCAGATCATCAGTACCCAGAGAAACATACTCAGGGCACCAGTGCCCAAAGAAACACACTCAGAGCATCCCTGCAACAGATAAACACACTTAGGGCATCAGTGCCCCAGAGAAACAAACTCAGAGGTTCAGTGCCCCAGAGAAACACATTCAGAGTATCACAGCCCAGTTAAACACATTCAGAGGATCAGAGCCCACGAAAAATACTCTCAGAACATCAGTGACCCTGAGACAAACACTGAGAGCTTCAGTGATTTAGATAAACATACTCAGGGTATCAGTGCCCCAAAGAAACCCAGTCCGATCATCAGTGCTCAGAGAAATACATTCAGAGCATCAGTGCCCCAGAGAAACACACTCAGGTCATCAGTGCCCAGAGAAACACACTCAGAGCATCAGTGCCCAGAGAAACATACTTAGGGCACCAGTGCCCAGAGAAACACACTCAGAGCATCAGTGCCCAGAGAAACACACTCAGAGCATCAGTGCCCAGAGAAACATACTTAGGGAACCAGTGCCCAGTGAAACACATTCAGAGCATCAGTGCCCAAGAAAAATACTCTCAGAACATCAGTGACCCAGAGAAAAACACTGAGAGCATCAGTGATCCAGATAAACATACTCAGGGTATCCGTGCCCCAGAGAAACACACTCAGGTCATCAGTGCCCAGAAAAACACACTCAGAGCATCAGTGCCCAGAGAAACATACTTAGGGCCCCAGTGCCCAGAGAAACACACTCAGAGCTCCATGTCCCCAAAGAAACACACTCAGAGCATCAGTGACCCAGAGAAACACACTGAGAGCATCAGTGACCCAGATAAACACACTCAGAGCATCAGTGTCCCAGAGAAACACACTGAGAGCATCAGTGACCCAGATGAACACACTCAGAGCATCAGTGTCCCAGAGAAACACACTCAGGGAATCAGCATCCCAGAGAAACACAGTCAGGGATTCATTGCCCAAGAGAAATATATTCAGAGCATCAGTGCCGCAGAGAAACATACTGAGAGCATCAGTGCCCCAGAGAAACACACTCAGGCCTTAAATTCCCCAGAGAAACACACTCAGGGCATCAGTGCACAGAGAAACATATTCAGATCATCAGTACCCACAGAAACACACTCAGAGCATCAGTGCCCCAGAGAAACACAGTCAGAGCATCAGCGCCCCAGAAAAAAACACTGAGGGCATCAGCGCCTTGGAGAAACACACTCAGTGTATCAGTGCACAGAGAAACACATTCAGAGCATCAGTGCTCCAAGAAACACACTCAGAGAATCAGAGCCCCAGAGAAACACACTCAGAGAATCAGTACCCCAGAGAAACACATTCAGAGTATCACAGCCCAGTGAAACACATTCAGAGCATCAGGGCCCAAGAAAAATACTCTCAGGACATCAATGACACAGAGAGAAACACTGAGAGCATCAGTGATCCAGATAAACATACTCAGGGTATCAGTGCCCCAGAGAAACACACTCAGATCATCAATTACCCAGAGAAAGACACTCAGAGAATCAGAGCCCCAGAGAAACACACTCAGAGAATCAGTGCCCCAGAGAAACACACTCAGGGTATCAGTGCCCCAGAGAAACACACTCAGAGAATCAGTGCCCCAGAGAAACACACTCAGGGCTTCAGTGCCCAAGAGAAATATATTCAGAGCATCAGTGCCCCAGAGAAACACACTGAGAGAATCAGTGCCCCTGATAAACACACTCAGGGTATCAGTGCCACAGAGAAACACGCTCAGGCCTAAAATTCCCCTGAGAAACACACTCAGGCCGTCAGTGCACAGAGAAACAAACTCAGATTATCAGTACCCAGAGAAACACACCCAGAGCGTCAGAGCCCCAGAGAAATCCAGTCAGAGCATCAGTGACCCATAAAAAAACACTCAGGGCACCAGTGCCCAGAGAACACACTCAGGGCATCAGTGCCCAGAGAAACACACTCAGAGCATCAGTGCCCAGAGAAACATACTTAGGGCCCCAGTGCCCAGAGAAACACACTCAGAGCTCCATGTCCCCAAAGAAACACACTCAGAGCATCAGTGACCCAGAGAAACACACTGAGAGCATCAGTGACCCAGATAAACACACTCAGAGCATCAGTGCCCCAGAGAAACGCAGTCAGAGCATCAGTGCCTCAGAGAAACACACTGATATCATCAGTGACCCAGATAAACACACTTAGGGTATCAGTGCCCCAGAGAAACCCAGTCAGAGAATCAGTGCCCAGGGAAACACATTCAGAGCATCAATGCTCAGAAAAACACATTCAAAGCATGAGTGCCCAGAGAAACAAATTCAGGGCATCAGTGCCCAGAGAAACACACTCAGGTCATCAATTCCCCAGAGAAACACAGTCAAAGCAACAGTGCCCCAGAGAAACCCAGTCAGAGCATCAGTGTCCCAGAGAAACCCAGTCAGAGCATCAGTGCCCAGAGAAATACATTCAGAGCATCACAGCACAGAGAAATACACTCAGAGCATCAATTCCCCCGAGAAACTCACTGAGCATCAGTGCCCTAGAAAAACTCACTCAGAGCATCAGTGCCCCATAGAAACACACTCAGAGCTTCAGTGGCCCAGAGAAACACACTCAGAGCATCAGTGCCCCAGAGAAACACACTCAGGGATTCAGTGCCCCAGAGAAACACACACACACAGCATCAGTGCCCCAGAGAAACACATTCAAAGCATCACAGCCCAGAGAAACACACTCAGAGCATCAGTGACCCAGAGAAACAAACTGAGAGCATCAATTTCCCAGAGACACCCAGTCAGAGCATCAGTTCCCAGAGAAAAAAATTCAAAGCATCAGTGCCTAGAGAAACTCACTCAGAGCATCAGTGCCCCACAAAAACATCTTCAGAGCATCAGTGCCCATAAAAACACACAATGGGCTTCAGTGGCCCAGAAAAACACACTCAGAGCATCAGTGCCCCAGAGAAACACACTCAGGGATTCAGTGCCCCAGAGAAAAACACACACACAGCATCAGTGCCCCTGAGAAACACATTCAGAGCATCAGTGCCCAAGAGAAATACACCCAGAGCATCAGTGACCCAGAGAAACAAACTGAGAGCATCAGTGCTCCAGATAAACACACTCAGGATATCAATGCCCCAGAGAAACACACTCAGGTCATCAATTCCAAAGAGAAACACAATCAGAGCATCAGTGCCCAGAGAAATACACTCAGAGCATCAATTCCCCCGAGAAACTCACTCAGAGCATCAGTGACCCAGATAAACACAGTTAGGGTATCAGTGCCCAAAGAAATACATTCAGAGCATCAGTGCCCAGAGAAATACATTCAGAGCATCACAGCACAGAGAAATACACTCAGAGCATCAATTCCCCCGAGAAACTCACTCAGAGCATCAGTGCCCTAGAAAAACTCACTCAGAGCATCAGTGCGCCATAGAAACACACTCAGAGCTTCAGTGGACCAGAGATACACACTCAGAGCATCAGTGCCCCAGAGAAACACACTCAGAGCATCAAAGCCCAGAGAAACACACTCAGAGCATCAGTGCCCAAGAGAAATACAGCCAGAGCATCAGTGACCCAGAGAAACAAACTGAGAGCATCAGTAACCCAGATAAACACACTCAGGGTATCAATGCCCCAGAGAAACACACTCAGGTCATCAATTCCTCAGAGAAACACACTCAGGGCATCAGTGCCCCAGAGAAACGCACTCAGAGCATCAGAGCCCAGAGAAACCCATTCACAGCATCAGTGCCCCAGAGAAACACACTGAGAGCATCAGTGGCCACAATAAACATACTCAGGGTATCAGTGCACCAGAGAAACACACTCAGGTCATCAATTCCCTAGAGAAAGATACTCAGGGCATCAGTGCCACAGAGAAACACATTCAAAGCATCAATGCCCAGGGAAACACATTCAGAGCATCAATGCTCAGAAAAACACATTCAAAGCATGAGTGCCCAGAGAAACAAATTCAGGGCATCAATTCCCCAGAGAAACACAGTCAGAGCAACAGTGCCCCAGAGAAACCCAGTCAGAGCATCAGTGTCCCAGAGAAACCCAGTCAGAGCATCAGTGCCCAGAGAAATACATTCAGAGCATCACAGCACAGAGAAATACACTCAGAGCATCAATTCCCCCGAGAAACTCACTGAGCATCAGTGCCCTAGAAAAACTCACTCAGAGCATCAGTGCCCCATAGAAACACACTCAGAACTTCAGTGGCCCAGAGAAACACACTCAGAGCATCAGTGCCCCAGAGAAACACACTCAGGGATTCAGTGCCCCAGAGAAACACACACACACAGCATCAGTACCCCAGAGAAACACATTCAAAGCATCACAGCCCAGAGAAACACACTCAGAGCATCAGTGACCCAGAGAAACAAACTGAGAGCATCAATTTCCCAGAGACACCCAGTCAGAGCATCAGTTCCCAGAGAAAAAAATTCAAAGCATCAGTGCCTAGAGAAACTCACTCAGAGCATCAGTGCCCCACAAAAACATCTTCAGAGCATCAGTGCCCATAAAAACACACAATGGGCTTCAGTGGCCCAGAAAAACACACTCAGAGCATCAGTGCCCCAGAGAAACACACTCAGGCATTCAGTGCCCCAGAGAAAAACACACACACAGCATCAGTGCCCCTGAGAAACACATTCAGAGCATCAAAGCCCAGAGGAACACACTCAGAGCATCAGTGCCCAAGAGAAATACACCCAGAGCATCAGTGACCCAGAGAAACAAACTGAGAGCATCAGTGCTCCAGATAAACACACTCAGGATATCAATGCCCCAGAGAAACACACTCAGGTCATCAATTCCAAAGAGAAACACAATCAGAGCATCAGTGCCCAGAGAAATACACTCAGAGCATCAATTCCCCCGAGAAACTCACTCAGAGCATCAGTGACCCAGATAAACACAGTTAGGGTATCAGTGCCCAGAGAAATACATTCAGAGCATCAGTGACCAGAGAAATACATTCAGAGCATCACAGCACAGAGAAATACACTCAGAGCATCAATTCCCCCGAGAAACTCACTCAGAGCATCAGTGCCCTAGAAAAACTCACTCAGAGCATCAGTGCGCCATAGAAACACACTCAGAGCTTCAGTGGACCAGAGATACACACTCAGAGCATCAGTGCCCCAGGGAAACACACTCAGGGATTCAGTGCCCCAGAGAAACACACACACACAGCATCAGTGCCCCAGAGAAACACATTCAGAGCATCAAAGCCCAGAGAAACACACTCAGAGCATCAGTGCCCAAGAGAAATACAGCCAGAGCATCAGTGACCCAGAGAAACAAACTGAGAGCATCAGTAACCCAGATAAACACACTCAGGGTATCAATGCCCCAGAGAAACACACTCAGGTCATCAATTCCTCAGAGAAACACACTCAGGGCATCAGTGCCCCAGAGAAACGCACTCAGAGCATCAGAGCCCAGAGAAACCCATTCACAGCATCAGTGCCCCAGAGAAACACATTGAGAGCATCAGTGGCCACAATAAACATACTCAGGGTATCAGTGTGCCGGAGAAACACACTCAGGTCATCAATTCCCTAGAGAAACATACTCAGGGCATCAGTGCCACAGAGAAACACATTCAAAGCATCAATGCCCAGAGAAACACATTCAGGGCATCAGTGCCCAGAGAAACACATTCAGGTCATCAATTCCCCAGAGAAACACGGTCAGAGCAACAGTGCTCCAGAGAAACCCAGTCAGAGCATCAGTGCCCCAGAGAAACACCCTCAGACCATCAGTGCCCCAGAGAAACCCAGTCAGAGCATCAGTGCCAAAATAAACACACTCAGAGAATCTGTGCCCCAGAGAAAGACACTCAGTACATCAGTGCCCTAGAGAAACCCAGTCAGAGCATCAATTCCCAGAGAAAGACATTCAGAGCATCAGTGCCCCACAGAAACACATTCAGAGCATCAGTGCCCCAGAGAAACACACTCAGGGCAGCAGTGCCCTAGAGAAACACACACAGAGCATCAATGCCCAAGAGAAATACACTCAGAGCATCAGTGACACAGATAAACACACTCAGGGTATCAATGCCCCAGAGAAACACACTCAGAACATCAATTCCAAAGAGAAACACACTCAGAGCATCAGTGCCCCAGAGAAACACACTCAGAGCATCAGTGACCCAGAGAAACACACTCAGAGCATCAGTGCCCAGAAAAACACATTCAGAACATCACATCCCAGAGAAACACATTCAGAGCATCAGTGCTCCGAGAAACACACTCAGAGAATCAGAGCCCCAGAGAAACACACTCAGAGAATCAGTGCCCCAGAGAAACACACTCAGGGTATCAGTGCCCCAGAGAAACACACTCAGGGATTCAGTACCCCAGAGAAACACATTCAGAGTATCACAGCCCAGTGAAACACATTCAGAGCATCAGTGCCCAAGAAAAATACTCTCAGGACATTAGTGACACAGAGAGAAACACTGAGAGCATCAGTGATCCAGATAAACATACTCAGGGTATCAGTGCCCCAGAGAAACACACTCAGATCATCAATTACCCAGAGAAAGACACTCAGAGAATCAGAGCCCCAGAGAAACACACTCAGAGAATCAGTGCCCCAGAGAAACACACTCAGGGTTATCAGTGCCCCAGAGAAACACACTCAGGCCGTCAGCGCACAGAGAAACACAGTCAGAGCATCAGTGACCCATAAAAAAACACTCAGAACACCAGTGCCCAGTTAAACAAACTCAGAGCATCACTGCAGCAGATAAACACACTTAGGGCATCAATGACCCAGAGAAACACACTCAGGGATTCAGTGCCCCAGAGAAACACAGTCAGAGCATCACTGCAGCAGGTAAACACACTTAGGGCATCAGTGCCCCAGAAAAACACACTCAGGTCATCAATTACCCAGAGAAACACAGTCAGGGCATCAGTGCCCCAGAGAAACACACTCAGAGCATCAGTGCCCAGAGAAACACACTCGGAGCATCAGTGCCCCAGAGAAACACACTCAGGGAATCAGCATCCCAGAGAAACACACTCAGGGATTCATTGCCCAAGAGAAATATATTCAGAGCATCAGTGCCGCAGAGAAACACACTCAGGGTATCAGTGCCCCAGAGAAACACACTCAGATCATCAATTACCCAGAGAAAGACACTCAGAGAATCAGAGCCCCAGAGAAACACACTCAGAGAATCAGTGCCCCAGAGAAACACGCTCAGGCCTAAAATTCCCCAGAGAAACACACTCAGGCCGTCAGCGCACAGAGAAACACAGTCAGAGCATCAGTGACCCATAAAAAAACACTCAGAACACCAGTGCCCAGTTAAACACACTCAGGGCATCAGTGCAGAGAGAAACACACTCAGAGCATCAGTGCCCAGAGAAACATACTCAGGGCACCAGTGCCCAAAGAAACACACTCAGAGCATCACTGCAGCAGATAAACACACTTAGGGCATCAGTGCCCCAGAGAAACAAACTCAGAGGTTCAGTGCCCCAGAGAAACACATTCAGAGCATCACAGCCCAGTTAAACACATTGAGAGCATTAGTGCCCAAGAAAAATACTCTCAGAACATCAGTGACCCTGAGAAAAACACTGAGAGCATCAGTGCCCAGAGAAACATACTTAGGGCACCAGTGCCCAGAGAAACATACTCAGGGCACCAGTGCTCAAAGAAACACACTCAGAGCATCACTGCAGCAGATAAACACACTTAGGGCATCAATTACCCAGAGAAACACAGTCAGGGCATCAGTGCCCCAGAGAAACACACTCAGAGCATCAGTGCCCAGAGAAACACACTCTGAGCATCAGTGCCCCAGAGAAACACACTCAGGGAATCAGCATCCCAGAGAAACACACTCAGGGATTCATTGCCCAAGAGAAATATATTCAGAGCATCAGTGCCGCAGAGAAACACACTCAGGGTATCAGTGCCCCAGAGAAACACATTCAGATCATCAATTACCCAGAGAAAGACACTCAGAGAATCAGAGCCCCAGAGAAACACACTCAGAGAATCAGTGCCCCAGAGAAACACGCTCAGGCCTAAAATTCCCCAGAGAAACACACTCAGGCCGTCAGCGCACAGAGAAACACAGTCAGAGCATCAGTGACCCATAAAAAAACACTCAGAACACCAGTGCCCAGTTAAACACACTCAGGGCATCAGTGCAGAGAGAAACACACTCAGAGCATCAGTGCCCAGAGAAACATACTCAGGGCACCAGTGCCCAAAGAAACACACTCAGAGCATCACTGCAGCAGATAAACACACTTAGGGCATCAGTGCCCCAGAGAAACAAACTCAGAGGTTCAGTGCCCCAGAGAAACACATTCAGAGCATCACAGCCCAGTTAAACACATTGAGAGCATTAGTGCCCAAGAAAAATACTCTCAGAACATCAGTGACCCTGAGAAAAACACTGAGAGCATCAGTGCCCAGAGAAACATACTTAGGGCACCAGTGCCCAGAGAAACATACTCAGGGCACCAGTGCTCAAAGAAACACACTCAGAGCATCACTGCAGCAGATAAACACACTTAGGGCATCAATGACCCAGAGAAACACACTCAGGGATTCAGTGCCCCAGAGAAACACAGTCAGAGCATCACTGCAGCAGGTAAACACAGTTAGGGCATCAGTGCCCCAGAAAAACACACTCAGGTCATCAATTACCCAGAGAAACACACTCAGAGCATCAGTGCCCAGAGAAACACACTCGGAGCATCAGTGCCCCAGAGAAACACACTCAGGGAATCAGCATCCCAGAGAAACACACTCAGGGATTCATTGCCCAACAGAAATATATTCAGAGTATCAGTGCCGCAGAGAAACACACTCAGGGTAATCAGTGCCCCAGAGAAACACACTCAGGCCTTAAATTCCTCAGAGAAACACACTCAGGGCATCAGTGCCCCAGAGAAACACAGTCAGAGCATCAACGCCCCAGAAAAAAACACCCAGGGCATCAGTGCCCAGAAAAACACATTCAGAACATCACATCCCAGAGAAACACATTCAGAGCATCAGTGCTCCGAGAAACACACTCAGAGAATCAGAGCCCCAGAGAAACACACTCAGAGAATCAGTGCCCCAGAGAAACACACTCAGGGTATCAGTGCCCCAGAGAAACACACTCAGGGATTCAGTACCCCAGAGAAACACATTCAGAGTATCACAGCCCAGTGAAACACATTCAGAGCATCAGTGCCCAAGAAAAATACTCTCAGGACATTAGTGACACAGAGAGAAACACTGAGAGCATCAGTGATCCAGATAAACATACTCAGGGTATCAGTGCCCCAGAGAAACACACTCAGATCATCAATTACCCAGAGAAAGACACTCAGAGAATCAGAGCCCCAGAGAAACACACTCAGAGAATCAGTGCCCCAGAGAAACACACTCAGGGTTATCAGTGCCCCAGAGAAACACACTCAGGCCGTCAGCGCACAGAGAAACACAGTCAGAGCATCAGTGACCCATAAAAAAACACTCAGAACACCAGTGCCCAGTTAAACAAACTCAGAGCATCACTGCAGCAGATAAACACACTTAGGGCATCAATGACCCAGAGAAACACACTCAGGGATTCAGTGCCCCAGAGAAACACAGTCAGAGCATCACTGCAGCAGGTAAACACACTTAGGGCATCAGTGCCCCAGAAAAACACACTCAGGTCATCAATTACCCAGAGAAACACAGTCAGGGCATCAGTGCCCCAGAGAAACACACTCAGAGCATCAGTGCCCAGAGAAACACACTCGGAGCATCAGTGCCCCAGAGAAACACACTCAGGGAATCAGCATCCCAGAGAAACACACTCAGGGATTCATTGCCCAAGAGAAATATATTCAGAGCATCAGTGCCGCAGAGAAACACACTCAGGGTATCAGTGCCCCAGAGAAACACACTCAGATCATCAATTACCCAGAGAAAGACACTCAGAGAATCAGAGCCCCAGAGAAACACACTCAGAGAATCAGTGCCCCAGAGAAACACGCTCAGGCCTAAAATTCCCCAGAGAAACACACTCAGGCCGTCAGCGCACAGAGAAACACAGTCAGAGCATCAGTGACCCATAAAAAAACACTCAGAACACCAGTGCCCAGTTAAACACACTCAGGGCATCAGTGCAGAGAGAAACACACTCAGAGCATCAGTGCCCAGAGAAACATACTCAGGGCACCAGTGCCCAAAGAAACACACTCAGAGCATCACTGCAGCAGATAAACACACTTAGGGCATCAGTGCCCCAGAGAAACAAACTCAGAGGTTCAGTGCCCCAGAGAAACACATTCAGAGCATCACAGCCCAGTTAAACACATTGAGAGCATTAGTGCCCAAGAAAAATACTCTCAGAACATCAGTGACCCTGAGAAAAACACTGAGAGCATCAGTGCCCAGAGAAACATACTTAGGGCACCAGTGCCCAGAGAAACATACTCAGGGCACCAGTGCTCAAAGAAACACACTCAGAGCATCACTGCAGCAGATAAACACACTTAGGGCATCAATGACCCAGAGAAACACAGTCAGGGCATCAGTGCCCCAGAGAAACACACTCAGAGCATCAGTGCCCAGAGAAACACACTCTGAGCATCAGTGCCCCAGAGAAACACACTCAGGGAATCAGCATCCCAGAGAAACACACTCAGGGATTCATTGCCCAAGAGAAATATATTCAGAGCATCAGTGCCGCAGAGAAACACACTCAGGGTATCAGTGCCCCAGAGAAACACACTCAGATCATCAATTACCCAGAGAAAGACACTCAGAGAATCAGAGCCCCAGAGAAACACACTCAGAGAATCAGTGCCCCAGAGAAACACGCTCAGGCCTAAAATTCCCCAGAGAAACACACTCAGGCCGTCAGCGCACAGAGAAACACAGTCAGAGCATCAGTGACCCATAAAAAAACACTCAGAACACCAGTGCCCAGTTAAACACACTCAGGGCATCAGTGCAGAGAGAAACACACTCAGAGCATCAGTGCCCAGAGAAACATACTCAGGGCACCAGTGCCCAAAGAAACACACTCAGAGCATCACTGCAGCAGATAAACACACTTAGGGCATCAGTGCCCCAGAGAAACAAACTCAGAGGTTCAGTGCCCCAGAGAAACACATTCAGAGCATCACAGCCCAGTTAAACACATTGAGAGCATTAGTGCCCAAGAAAAATACTCTCAGAACATCAGTGACCCTGAGAAAAACACTGAGAGCATCAGTGCCCAGAGAAACATACTTAGGGCACCAGTGCCCAGAGAAACATACTCAGGGCACCAGTGCTCAAAGAAACACACTCAGAGCATCACTGCAGCAGATAAACACACTTAGGGCATCAATGACCCAGAGAAACACACTCAGGGATTCAGTGCCCCAGAGAAACACAGTCAGAGCATCACTGCAGCAGGTAAACACAGTTAGGGCATCAGTGCCCCAGAAAAACACACTCAGGTCATCAATTACCCAGAGAAACACACTCAGAGCATCAGTGCCCAGAGAAACACACTCGGAGCATCAGTGCCCCAGAGAAACACACTCAGGGAATCAGCATCCCAGAGAAACACACTCAGGGATTCATTGCCCAACAGAAATATATTCAGAGTATCAGTGCCGCAGAGAAACACACTCAGGGTAATCAGTGCCCCAGAGAAACACACTCAGGCCTTAAATTCCTCAGAGAAACACACTCAGGGCATCAGTGCCCCAGAGAAACACAGTCAGAGCATCAACGCCCCAGAAAAAAACACCCAGGGCATCAGTGCCCAGAAAAACACATTCAGAACATCACATCCCAGAGAAACACATTCAGAGCATCAGTGCTCCGAGAAACACACTCAGAGAATCAGAGCCCCAGAGAAACACACTCAGAGAATCAGTGCCCCAGAGAAACACACTCAGGGTATCAGTGCCCCAGAGAAACACACTCAGGGATTCAGTACCCCAGAGAAACACATTCAGAGTATCACAGCCCAGTGAAACACATTCAGAGCATCAGTGCCCAAGAAAAATACTCTCAGGACATTAGTGACACAGAGAGAAACACTGAGAGCATCAGTGATCCAGATAAACATACTCAGGGTATCAGTGCCCCAGAGAAACACACTCAGATCATCAATTACCCAGAGAAAGACACTCAGAGAATCAGAGCCCCAGAGAAACACACTCAGAGAATCAGTGCCCCAGAGAAACACACTCAGGGTATCAGTGCCCCAGAGAAACACACTCAGGCCGTCAGCGCACAGAGAAACACAGTCAGAGCATCAGTGACCCATAAAAAAACACTCAGAACACCAGTGCCCAGTTAAACAAACTCAGAGCATCACTGCAGCAGATAAACACACTTAGGGCATCAATGACCCAGAGAAACACACTCAGGGATTCAGTGCCCCAGAGAAACACAGTCAGAGCATCACTGCAGCAGGTAAACACACTTAGGGCATCAGTGCCCCAGAAAAACACACTCAGGTCATCAATTACCCAGAGAAACACAGTCAGGGCATCAGTGCCCCAGAGAAACACACTCAGAGCATCAGTGCCCAGAGAAACACACTCGGAGAATCAGTGCCCCTGAGAAACACACTCAGGGAATCAGCATCCCAGAGAAACACACTCAGGGATTCATTGCCCAAGAGAAATATATTCAGAGCATCAGTGCCGCAGAGAAACACACTCAGGGTATCAGTGCCCCAGAGAAACACACTCAGATCATCAATTACCCAGAGAAAGACACTCAGAGAATCAGAGCCCCAGAGAAACACACTCAGAGAATCAGTGCCCCAGAGAAACACGCTCAGGCCTAAAATTCCCCAGAGAAACACACTCAGGCCGTCAGCGCACAGAGAAACACAGTCAGAGCATCAGTGACCCATAAAAAAACACTCAGAACACCAGTGCCCAGTTAAACACACTCAGGGCATCAGTGCAGAGAGAAACACACTCAGAGCATCAGTGCCCAGAGAAACATACTCAGGGCACCAGTGCCCAAAGAAACACACTCAGAGCATCACTGCAGCAGATAAACACACTTAGGGCATCAGTGCCCCAGAGAAACAAACTCAGAGGTTCAGTGCCCCAGAGAAACACATTCAGAGCATCACAGCCCAGTTAAACACATTGAGAGCATTAGTGCCCAAGAAAAATACTCTCAGAACATCAGTGACCCTGAGAAAAACACTGAGAGCATCAGTGCCCAGAGAAACATACTTAGGGCACCAGTGCCCAGAGAAACATACTCAGGGCACCAGTGCTCAAAGAAACACACTCAGAGCATCACTGCAGCAGATAAACACACTTAGGGCATCAATTACCCAGAGAAACACAGTCAGGGCATCAGTGCCCCAGAGAAACACACTCAGAGCATCAGTGCCCAGAGAAACACACTCTGAGCATCAGTGCCCCAGAGAAACACACTCAGGGAATCAGCATCCCAGAGAAACACACTCAGGGATTCATTGCCCAAGAGAAATATATTCAGAGCATCAGTGCCGCAGAGAAACACACTCAGGGTATCAGTGCCCCAGAGAAACACACTCAGATCATCAATTACCCAGAGAAAGACACTCAGAGAATCAGAGCCCCAGAGAAACACACTCAGAGAATCAGTGCCCCAGAGAAACACGCTCAGGCCTAAAATTCCCCAGAGAAACACACTCAGGCCGTCAGCGCACAGAGAAACACAGTCAGAGCATCAGTGACCCATAAAAAAACACTCAGAACACCAGTGCCCAGTTAAACACACTCAGGGCATCAGTGCAGAGAGAAACACACTCAGAGCATCAGTGCCCAGAGAAACATACTCAGGGCACCAGTGCCCAAAGAAACACACTCAGAGCATCACTGCAGCAGATAAACACACTTAGGGCATCAGTGCCCCAGAGAAACAAACTCAGAGGTTCAGTGCCCCAGAGAAACACATTCAGAGCATCACAGCCCAGTTAAACACATTGAGAGCATTAGTGCCCAAGAAAAATACTCTCAGAACATCAGTGACCCTGAGAAAAACACTGAGAGCATCAGTGCCCAGAGAAACATACTTAGGGCACCAGTGCCCAGAGAAACATACTCAGGGCACCAGTGCTCAAAGAAACACACTCAGAGCATCACTGCAGCAGATAAACACACTTAGGGCATCAATGACCCAGAGAAACACACTCAGGGATTCAGTGCCCCAGAGAAACACAGTCAGAGCATCACTGCAGCAGGTAAACACACTTAGGGCATCAGTGCCCCAGAAAAACACACTCAGGTCATCAATTACCCAGAGAAACACACTCAGAGCATCAGTGCCCAGAGAAACACACTCGGAGCATCAGTGCCCCAGAGAAACACACTCAGGGAATCAGCATCCCAGAGAAACACACTCAGGGATTCATTGCCCAACAGAAATATATTCAGAGTATCAGTGCCACAGAGAAACACACTCAGGGTAATCAGTGCCCCAGAGAAACACACTCAGGCCTTAAATTCCTCAGAGAAACACACTCAGGGCATCAGTGCCCCAGAGAAACACAGTCAGAGCATCAACGCCCCAGAAAAAAACACCCAGGGCATCAGTGCCCAGAAAAACACATTCAGAACATCACATCCCAGAGAAACACATTCAGAGCATCAGTGCTCCGAGAAACACACTCAGAGAATCAGTGCCCCAGAGAAACACGCTCAGGCCTAAAATTCCCCAGAGAAACACACTCAGGCCGTCAGCGCACAGAGAAACACAGTCAGAGCATCAGTGACCCATAAAAAAACACTCAGAACACCAGTGCCCAGTTAAACAAACTCAGAGCATCACTGCAGCAGATAAACACACTTAGGGCATCAATGACCCAGAGAAACACACTCAGGGATTCAGTGCCCCAGAGAAACACAGTCAGAGCATCACTGCAGCAGGTAAACACACTTAGGGCATCAGTGCCCCAGAAAAACACACTCAGGTCATCAATTACCCAGAGAAACACAGTCAGGGCATCAGTGCCCCAGAGAAACACACTCAGAGCATCAGTGCCCAGAGAAACACACTCGGAGCATCAGTGCCCCAGAGAAACACACTCAGGGAATCAGCATCCCAGAGAAACACACTCAGGGATTCATTGCCCAAGAGAAATATATTCAGAGCATCAGTGCCGCAGAGAAACACACTCAGGGTATCAGTGCCCCAGAGAAACACACTCAGATCATCAATTACCCAGAGAAAGACACTCAGAGAATCAGAGCCCCAGAGAAACACACTCAGAGAATCAGTGCCCCAGAGAAACACGCTCAGGCCTAAAATTCCCCAGAGAAACACACTCAGGCCGTCAGCGCACAGAGAAACACAGTCAGAGCATCAGTGACCCATAAAAAAACACTCAGAACACCAGTGCCCAGTTAAACACACTCAGGGCATCAGTGCAGAGAGAAACACACTCAGAGCATCAGTGCCCAGAGAAACATACTCAGGGCACCAGTGCCCAAAGAAACACACTCAGAGCATCACTGCAGCAGATAAACACACTTAGGGCATCAGTGCCCCAGAGAAACAAACTCAGAGGTTCAGTGCCCCAGAGAAACACATTCAGAGCATCACAGCCCAGTTAAACACATTGAGAGCATTAGTGCCCAAGAAAAATACTCTCAGAACATCAGTGACCCTGAGAAAAACACTGAGAGCATCAGTGCCCAGAGAAACATACTTAGGGCACCAGTGCCCAGAGAAACATACTCAGGGCACCAGTGCTCAAAGAAACACACTCAGAGCATCACTGCAGCAGATAAACACACTTAGGGCATCAATGACCCAGAGAAACACACTCAGGGATTCAGTGCCCCAGAGAAACACAGTCAGAGCATCACTGCAGCAGGTAAACACAGTTAGGGCATCAGTGCCCCAGAAAAACACACTCAGGTCATCAATTACCCAGAGAAACACACTCAGAGCATCAGTGCCCAGAGAAACACACTCGGAGCATCAGTGCCCCAGAGAAACACACTCAGGGAATCAGCATCCCAGAGAAACACACTCAGGGATTCATTGCCCAACAGAAATATATTCAGAGTATCAGTGCCGCAGAGAAACACACTCAGGGTAATCAGTGCCCCAGAGAAACACACTCAGGCCTTAAATTCCTCAGAGAAACACACTCAGGGCATCAGTGCCCCAGAGAAACACAGTCAGAGCATCAACGCCCCAGAAAAAAACACCCAGGGCATCAGTGCCCAGAAAAACACATTCAGAACATCACATCCCAGAGAAACACATTCAGGGATTCATTGCCCAAGAGAAATATATTCAGAGCATCAGTGCCGCAGAGAAACACACTCAGGGTATCAATTACCCAGAGAAACACACTCAGAGCATCAGTGCCCAGAGAAACACACTCGGAGCATCAGCGCCCCAGAAAAAAACACCCAGGGCATCAGTGCCCAGACAAACACACTCAGAGCATCAGTGCCCAGAGAATCACACTCAGGGCATCAGTGCCCCAGAGAAACACACTCAGGGATTGAGTGCCCCAGAGAAACACATTCAGAGTATCACAGCCCAGTGAAACACATTCAGAGCATCAGTGCCCAAGGAAATACTCTCAGGACATCAGTGACCCAGAGAAAAACACTGAGAGCATCAGTGATCCAGATAAACATACTCAGGGTATTAGTGCCCCAGAGAAACACACTCAGGTCATCAATTCCCCAGAGAAGCACACTCAGAGCATCTGTGCCCCAGATTACCGAGCCAGAGCATCAGTGCCCAGAGAAACACAGTCAGAGCATCACTGCAGCAGGTAAACACACTTAGGGCATCAGTGCTCCAGAGAAACACACTCAGAGCATCAGTGCCACAGAGAAACACACTCAGGGGTTCAGTGCCCCAGAAAAACACATTCAGAACATCACAGCCCAGTGAAACACATTCAGAGCATCAGTGCCCAATAAAAATACTCTCAGAGCATCACTGACCCAGAGAAACACACTGAGAGCAGCAGTGATCCAGGGTATCAGTGCTCCATAGAAACACACTCATGTCATCAATTCCCCAGGGAAACACATACAGAGAATCAGGGTATCAGTGCCCCAGAGAAACACACTCAGAGAATCAGAGCTCCAGAGAAACACACTCAGAGAATCAGTGCCCCAGAGAAACACACTCAGGGCTTCAGTGCCCAAGAGAAATATATTCAGAGCATCAGTGCCCCAGAGAAACACACTGAGAGCATCAGTGCCCCTGATAAACACACTCAGGGTATCAGTGCCACAGAGAAACACGCTCAGGCCTGAAATTCCCCTGAGAAACACACTCAGGCCGTCAGTGCACAGAGAAACAAACTCAGATTATCAGTACCCAGAGAAACACACCCAGAGCGTCAGAGCCCCAGAGAAATCCAGTCAGGGCATCAGTGACCCATAAAAAAACACTCAGGGCACCAGTGCCCAGAGAAACACACTCAGGGCATCAGTGCCCAGAGAAACACACTCAGAGCATCAGTGCCCCAGAGAAACATACTTAGGGCACCAGTGCCAAGAGAAACACACTCAGAGCATCAGTGCCCAGAGAAACACACTCAGGGCATCAGTGCCTAGAGAAACACACTCAGAGCATCAGTGCCCAAAGAAACATACACAGGGCACTAGTGCCCAAAGAAACACATTCAGAGCATCACTGCAGCAGATAAACACACTTAGGGCATCAGTGCTCCAGAGAAACACACTCAGAGCATCAGTGCCCCAGAGAAACACACTCAGGGGTTCAGTGCCCCAGAAAAACACATTCAGAACATCACAGCCCAGAGAAACACATTCAGAGCATCACAGCCCAGTGAAACACATTCAGAGCATCAGTGCCCAAGGAAAATACTCTCAGAACATCAGTGCCCCAGAGAAACACACTCAGGTCATCAATTACCCAGAGAAACACACCCAGAGCATCAGTGCCCTAGAGAAACCCAGTCAGAGCATCAGTGACCCAGAAAAAAACACTCAGGGCATCAGTGCCTCGGAGAAACACACTCAGGGTATCAGTGCACAGAGAAACACACTGAGAGCATCAGTGCCCCAGATAAACACACTCAGGGTATCAGTGCCCCAGAGAAACACACTCAGGCCTTAAATTCCCCAGAGTAACACACTCAGGGCATCAGTGCACAGAGAAACACATTCAGAGCATCAGTGCCCCAGAGAAACACATTGAGAGCATCAGTGACCCAGATAAATACACTCAAAGCATCAGTGTCCCAGGGAAACACACTGAGAGCATCAGTGACCCAGATAAACACACTCAGGTTATCAGTTCCCCAGAGAAACACACTCAGGTCTTCAATTCCACAGATAAACACAGTCAAGGCATCAGTGCCCCAGAGAAACACACTCAGAGCATCAGTGCCCAGAAAACTACATACAGAGGATCAGTGCCCAGAGAAACACACTCAGAGCACCAGTGCCCCAGAGAAACACACTCAGGGAACCAGCATCCCAGAGAAACACAGTCAGGGTTTCATTGCCCAAGAGAAATATATTCAGAGCATCAGTGCCCCAGAGAAACACACTGAGAGCATTAGTGCCCCAGATACTCACACTCAGGGTTATCAGTGCCCAAGAGAAACACACTCAGGCCTTAAATTCCCCAGAGAAACAAACTCAGGGCATCAGTGCACACAGAAACAAACTGAGATCATCAGTACCCAGAGAAACACCTTCAGAGCATCAGTGCCCCAGAGAAACCCTGTCAGAGCATCAGTGCCCCAGAAAAAAACACTCAGGGCATCAGTCCCTAGAGAAACACAATCAGGGTTTCAGTGCCCAGAGAAAGACAGTCAGGGCACCAGTGCCCAAAGAAACACACTCAGAGCATCACTGCAGCAGATAAATACACTTAGGGCAATAGTGCCCAGAGAAACACACTCAGAGCATCAGTGCCCCAGAGAAACACACTCAGAGGTTCAGTGCCCCAGAGAAACACATTCAGAGCATCACAGCCCAGAGAAACACATTCAGAGCATCAGTGCGCAAGAAAATTACTCTCTGAACATCAGTGACCCAGAGAAAAACACTGAGAGCATCAGTGATCCAGAAAAACATACTCAGAGTATCAGTGCCCCAGTGAAACACACTCAGGTCATCAATTCCCCAGAGAAGCACACTCAGAGCATCTGTGCCCCAGAGAAACCCAGCCAGAGCATTAGTGCCCCAGAGAAACACACTGAGAGCATCATTGACCCAGATAAACACACTCAGGGTATCAGTGCTCCAGAGAAACAGACTCAGTTCATTAATTCCCCAGAGAAACACAGCCAGGGCACCAGTGCCCCAGAGAAACACACTCAGAGCATCAGTGCCCAGAAAAACACATTCAGAACATCACATCCCAGAGAAACACATTCAGAGCATCAGTGCCCAAGATAAATACTCTCAGAGCATCAGTGACCCAGAGAAACACACTGAGAGCATCAGTGATCCAGGGTATCAGTGCCCCAGAGAAACACACTCAGAGAATCAGTGCCCCAGAGAAACAAACCCAGGGCTTCAGTGTCCAAGAAAAATATACTTACAGCATCGATGCCCCTGAGAAACACACTGAGAGCATCAGTGCCCCAGATAAACACACTCAGGGTATCAGTGCCCCAGAGAAACACACTCAGGCCTTAAATTCCCCAGAGAAACACACTCAGGGCATCAGTGCACAGAGAAACAAACTCAGATCATCAGTGCCCCAGAGAAACCCAGTCAGAGCATCAGTGACCCAGAAAAAAACACTCAGGGCATCAGTGCCTCGGAGAAACACACTCAGGGTATCAGTGCCCCAGAGAATCACGTTCAGAGCATCAGTGCCCAGGGAAACACACTCAGAGCACCAGTGCCCAAAGAAACACACTCAGAGCATCACTGCAGCAGATAAACACACTTTGGGCATCAGTGCCCAGAGAAACACACTCAGGGTATCAGTGCCCCAGAGAAACTCACTCAGGCCTTAAATTCCCCAGAGAAACACATTCAGAGCATCAGTGCCCAGAGAAACACACTCAGGGCATCAGCGCCCAGAGAAACACATTCAGAGCATCAGTGCCCAGAGAAACATACTCAGGGCACCATTGCCCAAAGAAACACACTCAGAGCATCACTGCAGCAGGTAAACACACTTAGGGCATCAGTGCTCCAGAGAAACACAAACAGAGCATCAGTGCCCCTGAGAAACACACTCAGGGGTTCAGTGCCCCAGAGAAACACATTCAGAGCATCAGTGCCCAAGAAAAATACTCTCAGAGCATCAGTGACCCAGAGAAACACACTGAGAGCAGCAGTATTCCAGGGTATCAGTGCCCCAAAGAAACACACTCAGGTCATCAATTCCCCAGGGAAACACATACAGAGAATCAGGGTATCAGTGCCCCAGAGAAAGACACTCAGAGAATCAATGCCCCAGAGAAAAACACTCAGAGAATCAGTGCCCCAGAGAAACACACTCAGGGCTTCAGTGCCCAAGAGAAATATATTCAGAGCATCAGTGCCCCAGAGAAACACACTGAGAGCATCAGTGCCCCAGAGAAACACACTCAGGCCTTAAATTCCCCAGAGAAACACACTCAGGGCATCAGTGCTCAGAGAAACAAACTCAGATCATCAGTACCCAGAGAAACACCTTCAGAGCATCAGTGCCCCAGAGAAAACCAATCAGAGCATCAGTGACCCAGAAAAAAACACTCAGGGCATCAGTGACTCGGAAAAACACACTCAGGGTATCAGTGCAGAGAGAAACCCATTCAGAGCATCAGTGCCCAGAGAAACACACTCAGGGCATCAGTGCCCCAGAGAAAAACACTCAGGGGTTCAGTGCCCAAGAGAAACACATTCAGAGCATCACAGCCCAGAGAAACACATTCAGAGCATCAGTGTCCAAGAAAAATACTCTCAGACCATCACTGACCCAGAGAAACACACTGAGAGCATCAGTGATCCAGGGTATCAGTGCCCCAAAGAAGCACACTCATGTCATCAATTCCCCAGAGAAACACACTCAGAGAATCAGTGCCCCAGAGAAATATATTCAGAGCATCAGTGCCCCAGAGAAACACACTGAGAGCATCAGTGCCCCAGATAAACACACTCAGGGTATCAGTGCCCCAGAGAAACACGCTCAGGCCTAAAATTCCCCAGAGAAACACACTCAGGCCGTCAGTGCGCAGAGAAACAAACTCAGATCATCAGTACCCAGAGAAACATACTCAGGGCACCAGTGCCCAAAGAAACACACTCAGAGCATCCCTGCAACAGATAAACACACTTAGGGCATCAGTGCCCCAGAGAAACAAACTCAGAGGTTCAGTGCCCCAGAGAAACACATTCAGAGTATCACAGCCCAGTTAAACACATTCAGAGGATCAGAGCCCACGAAAAATACTCTCAGAACATCAGTGACCCTGAGACAAACACTGAGAGCTTCAGTGATTTAGATAAACATACTCAGGGTATCAGTGCCCCAAAGAAACCCAGTCCGATCATCAGTGCTCAGAGAAATACATTCAGAGCATCAGTGCCCCAGAGAAACACACTCAGGTCATCAGTGCCCAGAGAAACACACTCAAAGCATCAGTGCCCAGAGAAACATACTTAGGGCACCAGTGCCCAGAGAAACACACTCAGAGCATCAGTGCCCAGAGAAACACACTCAGAGCATCAGTGCCCAGAGAAACATACTTAGGGAACCAGTGCCCAGTGAAACACATTCAGAGCATCAGTGCCCAAGAAAAATACTCTCAGAACATCAGTGACCCAGAGAAAAACACTGAGAGCATCAGTGATCCAGATAAACATACTCAGGGTATCCGTGCCCCAGAGAAACACACTCAGGTCATCAGTGCCCAGAAAAACACACTCAGAGCATCAGTGCCCAGAGAAACATACTTAGGGCCCCAGTGCCCAGAGAAACACACTCAGAGCTCCATGTCCCCAAAGAAACACACTCAGAGCATCAGTGACCCAGAGAAACACACTGAGAGCATCAGTGACCCAGATAAACACACTCAGAGCATCAGTGTCCCAGAGAAACACACTGAGAGCATCAGTGACCCAGATGAACACACTCAGAGCATCAGTGCCCAGAAAAACACATTCAGAACATCACATCCCAGAGAAACACATTCAGAGCATCAGTGCTCCGAGAAACACACTCAGAGAATCAGAGCCCCAGAGAAACACACTCAGAGAATCAGTGCCCCAGAGAAACACACTCAGGGTATCAGTGCCCCAGAGAAACACACTCAGGGATTCAGTACCCCAGAGAAACACATTCAGAGTATCACAGCCCAGTGAAACACATTCAGAGCATCAGTGCCCAAGAAAAATACTCTCAGGACATTAGTGACACAGAGAGAAACACTGAGAGCATCAGTGACCCAGATAAACACACTCAGAGCATCAGTGTCCCAGAGAAACACACTGAGAGCATCAGTGTCCCAGAGAAACACACTCAGGGAATCAGCATCCCAGAGAAACACAGTCAGGGATTCATTGCCCAAGAGAAATATATTCAGAGCATCAGTGCCGCAGAGAAACACACTGAGAGCATCAGTGCCCCAGAGAAACACACTCAGGCCTTAAATTCCCCAGAGAAACACACTCAGGGCATCAGTGCACAGAGAAACATATTCAGATCATCAGTACCCACAGAAACACACTCAGAGCATCAGTGCCCCAGAGAAACACAGTCAGAGCATCAGCGCCCCAGAAAAAAACACTGAGGGCATCAGCACCTTGGAGAAACACACTCAGCGTATCAGTGCACAGAGAAACACATTCAGAGCATCAGTGCTCCAAGAAACACACTCAGAGAATCAGAGCCCCAGAGAAACACACTCAGACAATCAGTGCCCCAGAGAAACACACTCAGGGTATCAGTGCCCCAGAGAAACACACTCAGGGATTCAGTAAACCAGAGAAACACATTCAGAGTATCACAGCCCAGTGAAACACATTCAGAGCATCAGTGCCCAAGAAAAATACTCTCAGGACATCAATGACACAGAGAGAAACACTGAGAGCATCAGTGATCCAGATAAACATACTCAGGGTATCAGTGCCCCAGAGAAACACACTCAGATCATCAATTACCCAGAGAAAGACACTCAGAGAATCAGAGCCCCAGAGAAACACACTCAGAGAATCAGTGCCCCAGAGAAACACACTCAGGGTATCAGTGCCCCAGAGAAACACACTCAGAGAATCAGTGCCCCAGAGAAACACACTCAGGGCTTCAGTGCCCAAGAGAAATATATTCAGAGCATCAGTGCCCCAGAGAAACACACTGAGAGAATCAGTGCCCCTGATAAACACACTCAGGGTATCAGTGCCACAGAGAAACACGCTCAGGCCTAAAATTCCTCTGAGAAACACACTCAGGCCGTCAGTGCACAGAGAAACAAACTCAGATTATCAGTACCCAGAGAAACACACCCAGAGCGTCAGAGCCCCAGAGAAATCCAGTCAGAGCATCAGTGACCCATAAAAAAACACTCAGGGCACCAGTGCCCAGAGAACACACTCAGGGCATCAGTGCCCAGAGAAACACACTCAGAGCATCAGTGCCCAGAGAAACATACTTAGGGCACCAGTGCCAAGAGAAACACACTCAGAGCATCAGTGCCCCAGAGAAACGCAGTCAGAGCATCAGTGCCTCAGAGAAACACACTGATATCATCAGTGACCCAGATAAACACACTTAGGGTATCAGTGCCCCAGAGAAACCCAGTCAGAGAATCAGTGCCCAGGGAAACACATTCAGAGCATCAATGCTCAGAAAAACACATTCAAAGCATGAGTGCCCAGAGAAACAAATTCAGGGCACCAGTGCCCAGAGAAACACACTCAGGTCATCAATTCCCCAGAGAAACACAGTCAGAGCAACAGTGCCCCAGAGAAACCCAGTCAGAGCATCAGTGTCCCAGAGAAACCCAGTCAGAGCATCAGTGCCCAGAGAAATACATTCAGAGCATCACAGCACAGAGAAATACACTCAGAGCATCAATTCCCCCGAGAAACTCACTGAGCATCAGTGCCCTAGAAAAACTCACTCAGAGCATCAGTGCCCCATAGAAACACACTCAGAGCTTCAGTGGCCCAGAGAAACACACTCAGAGCATCAGTGCCCCAGAGAAACACACTCAGGGATTCAGTGCCCCAGAGAAACACACACACACAGCATCAGTGCCCCAGAGAAACACATTCAAAGCATCACAGCCCAGAGAAACACACTCAGAGCATCAGTGACCCAGAGAAACAAACTGAGAGCATCAATTTCCCAGAGACACCCAGTCAGAGCATCAGTTCCCAGAGAAAAAAATTCAAAGCATCAGTGCCTAGAGAAACTCACTCAGAGCATCAGTGCCCCACAAAAACATCTTCAGAGCATCAGTGCCCATAAAAACACACAATGGGCTTCAGTGGCCCAGAAAAACACACTCAGAGCATCAGTGCCCCAGAGAAACACACTCAGGGATTCAGTGCCCCAGAGAAAAACACACACACAGCATCAGTGCCCCTGAGAAACACATTCAGAGCATCAGTGCCCAAGAGAAATACACCCAGAGCATCAGTGACCCAGAGAAACAAACTGAGAGCATCAGTGCCCCAGATAAACACACTCAGGATATCAATGCCCCAGAGAAACACACTCAGGTCATCAATTCCAAAGAGAAACACAATCAGAGCATCAGTGCCCAGAGAAATACACTCAGAGCATCAATTCCCCCGAGAAACTCACTCAGAGCATCAGTGACCCAGATAAACACAGTTAGGGTATCAGTGCCCAAAGAAATACATTCAGAGCATCAGTGCCCAGAGAAATACATTCAGAGCATCACAGCACAGAGAAATACACTCAGAGCATCAATTCCCCCGAGAAACTCACTCAGAGCATCAGTGCCCTAGAAAAACTCACTCAGAGCATCAGTGCGCCATAGAAACACACTCAGAGCTTCAGTGGACCAGAGATACACACTCAGAGCATCAGTGCCCCAGAGAAACACACTCAGAGCATCAAAGCCCAGAGAAACACACTCAGAGCATCAGTGCCCAAGAGAAATACAGCCAGAGCATCAGTGACCCAGAGAAACAAACTGAGAGCATCAGTAACCCAGATAAACACACTCAGGGTATCAATGCCCCAGAGAAACACACTCAGGTCATCAATTCCTCAGAGAAACACACTCAGGGCATCAGTGCCCCAGAGAAACGCACTCAGAGCATCAGAGCCCAGAGAAACCCATTCACAGCATCAGTGCCCCAGAGAAACACACTGAGAGCATCAGTGGCCACAATAAACATACTCAGGGTATCAGTGCGCCAGAGAAACACACTCAGGTCATCAATTCCCTAGAGAAAGATACTCAGGGCATCAGTGCCACAGAGAAACACATTCAAAGCATCAATGCCCAGGGAAACACATTCAGAGCATCAATGCTCAGAAAAACACATTCAAAGCATGAGTGCCCAGAGAAACAAATTCAGGGCATCAATTCCCCAGAGAAACACAGTCAGAGCAACAGTGCCCCAGAGAAACCCAGTCAGAGCATCAGTGTCCCAGAGAAACCCAGTCAGAGCATCAGTGCCCAGAGAAATACATTCAGAGCATCACAGCACAGAGAAATACACTCAGAGCATCAATTCCCCCGAGAAACTCACTGAGCATCAGTGCCCTAGAAAAACTCACTCAGAGCATCAGTGCCCCATAGAAACACACTCAGAACTTCAGTGGCCCAGAGAAACACACTCAGAGCATCAGTGCCCCAGAGAAACACACTCAGGGATTCAGTGCCCCAGAGAAACACACACACACAGCATCAGTAACCCAGAGAAACACATTCAAAGCATCACAGCCCAGAGAAACACACTCAGAGCATCAGTGACCCAGAGAAACAAACTGAGAGCATCAATTTCCCAGAGACACCCAGTCAGAGCATCAGTTCCCAGAGAAAAAAATTCAAAGCATCAGTGCCTAGAGAAACTCACTCAGAGCATCAGTGCCCCACAAAAACATCTTCAGAGCATCAGTGCCCATAAAAACACACAATGGGCTTCAGTGGCCCAGAAAAACACACTCAGAGCATCAGTGCCCCAGAGAAACACACTCAGGCATTCAGTGCCCCAGAGAAAAACACACACACAGCATCAGTGCCCCTGAGAAACACATTCAGAGCATCAAAGCCCAGAGGAACACACTCAGAGCATCAGTGCCCAAGAGAAATACACCCAGAGCATCAGTGACCCAGAGAAACAAACTGAGAGCATCAGTGCCCCAGATAAACACACTCAGGATATCAATGCCCCAGAGAAACACACTCAGGTCATCAATTCCAAAGAGAAACACAATCAGAGCATCAGTGCCCAGAGAAATACACTCAGAGCATCAATTCCCCCGAGAAACTCACTCAGAGCATCAGTGACCCAGATAAACACAGTTAGGGTATCAGTGCCCAGAGAAATACATTCAGAGCATCAGTGCCCAGAGAAATACATGCAGAGCATCACAGCACAGAGAAATACACTCAGAGCATCAATTCCCCCGAGAAACTCACTCAGAGCATCAGTGCCCTAGAAAAACTCACTCAGAGCATCAGTGCGCCATAGAAACACACTCAGAGCTTCAGTGGACCAGAGATACACACTCAGAGCATCAGTGCCCCAGGGAAACACACTCAGGGATTTAGTGCCCCAGAGAAACACACACACACAGCATCAGTGCCCCAGAGAAACACATTCAGAGCATCAAAGCCAGGAGAAACACACTCAGAGCATCAGTGCCCAAGAGAAACAAACTGAGAGCATCAGTAACCCAGATAAACACACTCAGGGTATCAATGCCCCAGAGAAACACACTCAGGTCATCAATTCCTCAGAGAAACACACTCAGGGCATCAGTGCCCCAGAGAAACGCACTCAGAGCATCAGAGCCCAGAGAAACCCATTCACAGCATCAGTGCCCCAGAGAAACACATTGAAAGCATCAGTGGCCACAATAAACATACTCAGGGTATCAGTGCGCCGGAGAAACACACTCAGGTCATCAATTCCCTAGAGAAACATACTCAGGGCATCAGTGCCACAGAGAAACACATTCAAAGCATCAATGCCCAGAGAAACACATTCAGGGCATCAGTGCCCAGAGAAACACATTCAGGTCATCAATTCCCCAGAGAAACACGGTCAGAGCAACAGTGCTCCAGAGAAACCCAGTCAGAGCATCAGTGCCCCAGAGAAACACCCTCAGACCATCAGTGCCCCAGAGAAACCCAGTCAGAGCATCAGTGCCAAAATAAACACACTCAGAGAATCTGTGCCCCAGAGAAAGACACTCAGTACATCAGTGCCCTAGAGAAACCCAGTCAGAGCATCAATTCCCAGAGAAAGACATTCAGAGCATCAGTGCCCCACAGAAACACATTCAGAGCATCAGTGCCCCAGAGAAACACACTCAGGGCATCAGTGCCCTAGAGAAACACACACAGAGCATCAATGCCCAAGAGAAATACACTCAGAGCATCAGTGACACAGATAAACACACTCAGGGTATCAATGCCCCAGATAGACACACTCAGAACATCAATTCCAAAGAGAAACACACTCAGAGCATCAGTGCCCCAGAGAAACGCTGTCAGAGCATCAATGCCTAGAGAAACACATTCAGAGCATGAGTGACCCAGATAAACACACTCAGGCTATCAATGCCACAGAGAAACACATTCAAAGCATCAATGCCCAGAGAAACACATTCAGGGGATCAGTGCCCAGAGAAACACACTCAGGTCATCAATTTCCCAGAGAAACCCAGTCAGAGCATCAGCTCCCAGAGAAAAAAATTCAGAACATCAGTGCCCCAGAGAAACACACTCAGAGCATCAGTGCCCCAAAGAAACATCCTCATGGCATCAGTGCCCAGAGAAACACATTCACAGCATCAGTGCCCCGATAAACACACACAGGGTTTCAGTGCCCCAGAGAAACACACTCAGGTCATCATTTCCCTAGAGAAACACACTCAGAGCATCAGTGCCCCAGAGAAATACACTCAGAGCATCAGTGCCCCTGAGAAATACACTCAGAGCATCAGTGCCCCTGAGAAACACACTCAGAGCATCAGTGACCCAGAGAAACACACACACACAGCATCAGTGCCCCAGAGAAACACACTGAGAGCATCAGTGCCCCACAAAAACATCTTCAGAGCATCAGTGCCCATAAAAACACACAATGGGCTTCAGTGGCCCAGAAAAACACACTCAGAGCATCAGTGCCCCAGAGAAACACACTCAGGGATTCAGTGCCCCAGAGAAAAACACACACACAGCATCAGTGCCCCTGAGAAACACATTCAGAGCATCAGTGCCCAAGAGAAATACACCCAGAGCATCAGTGACCCAGAGAAACAAACTGAGAGCATCAGTGCCCCAGATAAAGACACTCAGGATATCAATGCCCCAGAGAAACACACTCAGGTCATCAATTCCAAAGAGAAACACAATCAGAGCATCAGTGCCCAGAGAAATACACTCAGAGCATCAATTCCCCCGAGAAACTCACTCAGAGCATCAGTGACCCAGATAAACACACTCAGGGATTCAGTGCCCCAGAGAAAAACACACACACAGCATCAGTGCCCCTGAGAAACACATTCAGAGCATCAGTGCCCAAGAGAAATACACCCAGAGCATCAGTGACCCAGAGAAACAAACTGAGAGCATCAGTGCCCCAGATAAACACACTCAGGATATCAATGCCCCAGAGAAACACACTCAGGTCATCAATTCCAAAGAGAAACACAATCAGAGCATCAGTGCCCAGAGAAATACACTCAGAGCATCAATTCCCCCGAGAAACTCACTCAGAGCATCAGTGACCCAGATAAACACAGTTAGGGTATCAGTGCCCAAAGAAATACATTCAGAGCATCAGTGCCCAGAGAAATACATTCAGAGCATCACAGCACAGAGAAATACACTCAGAGCATCAATTCCCCCGAGAAACTCACTCAGAGCATCAGTGCCCTAGAAAAACTCACTCAGAGCATCAGTGCGCCATAGAAACACACTCAGAGCTTCAGTGGACCAGAGATACACACTCAGAGCATCAGTGCCCCAGAGAAACACACTCAGAGCATCAAAGCCCAGAGAAACACACTCAGAGCATCAGTGCCCAGGAGAAATACAGCCAGAGCATCAGTGACCCAGAGAAACAAACTGAGAGCATCAGTAACCCAGATAAACACACTCAGGGTATCAATGCCCCAGAGAAACACACTCAGGTCATCAATTCCTCAGAGAAACACACTCAGGGCATCAGTGCCCCAGAGAAACACACTCAGAGCATCAGTGACCCAGAGAAACAAACTGAGAGCATCAATTTCGCAGAGACACCCAGTCAGAGCATCAGTTCCCAGAGAAAAAAATTCAAAGCATCAGTGCCTAGAGAAACTCACTCAGAGCTTCAGTGCCCCACAAAAACATCTTCAGAGCATCAGTGCCCATAAAAACACACAATGGGCTTCAGTGGCCCAGAAAAACACACTCAGAGCATCAGTGCCCCAGAGAAACACACTCAGGCATTCAGTGCCCCAGAGAAAAACACACACACAGCATCAGTGCCCCTGAGAAACACATTCAGAGCATCAAAGCCCAGAGAAACACACTCAGAGCATCAGTGCCCAAGAGAAATACACCCAGAGCATCAGTGACCCAGAGAAACAAACTGAGAGCATCAGTGCCCCAGATAAACACACTCAGGATATCAATGCCCCAGAGAAACACACTCAGGTCATCAATTCCAAAGAGAAACACAATCAGAGCATCAGTGCCCAGAGAAATACACTCAGAGCATCAATTCCCCCGAGAAACTCACTCAGAGCATCAGTGACCCAGATAAACACAGTTAGGGTATCAGTGCGCCATAGAAACACACTCAGAGCTTCAGTGGACCAGAGATACACACTCAGAGCATCAGTGCCCCAGAGAAACACACTCAGGGATTCAGTGCCCCAGAGAAACACACACACACAGCATCAGTGCCCCAGAGAAACACACTCAGAGCATCAGTGCCCAAGAGAAATACAGCCAGAGCATCAGTGACCCAGAGAAACAAACTGAGAGCATCAGTAACCCAGATAAACACACTCAGGGTATCAATGCCCCAGAGAAACACACTCAGGTCATCAATTCCTCAGAGAAACACACTCAGGGCATCAGTGCCCCAGAGAAACGCACTCAGAGCATCAGAGCCCAGAGAAACCCATTCACAGCATCAGTGCCCCAGAGAAACACATTGAGAGCATCAGTGGCCACAATAAACATACTCAGGGTATCAGTGCGCCGGAGAAACACACTCAGGTCATCAATTCCCTAGAGAAACATACTCAGGGCATCAGTGCCACAGAGAAACACATTCAAAGCATCAATGCCCAGAGAAACACATTCAGGGCATCAGTGCCCAGAGAAACACATTCAGGTCATCAATTCCCCAGAGAAACACGGTCAGAGCAACAGTGCTCCAGAGAAACCCAGTCAGAGCATCAGTGCCCCAGAGAAACACCCTCAGACCATCAGTGCCCCAGAGAAACCCAGTCAGAGCATCAGTGCCAAAATAAACACACTCAGAGAATCTGTGCCCCAGAGAAAGACACTCAGTACATCAGTGCCCTAGAGAAACCCAGTCAGAGCATCAATTCCCAGAGAAAGACATTCAGAGCATCAGTGCCCCACAGAAACACATTCAGAGCATCAGTGCCCCAGAGAAACACACTCAGGGCATCAGTGCCCTAGAGAAACACACACAGAGCATCAATGCCCAAGAGAAATACACTCAGAGCATCAGTGACACAGATAAACACACTCAGGGTATCAATGCCCCAGATAAACACACTCAGAACATCAATTCCAAAGAGAAACACATTCAGGGGATCAGTGCCCAGAGAAACACATTCAGGTCATCAATTCCCCAGAGAAACATACTCAGGGCATCAGTGCCATAGAGAAACACACTCAGATTATCAGTACCCAGAGAAACACACTCATAACATCAGTGCCCCAGATAAACCCAGTCAGAGCATCAGTGCCGAGAGAAACACACTCAGAGAATCTGTGCCCCAGAGAAAGACACTCAGTACATCATTGCCCTAGAGAAACCCAGTCAGAGCATCAGTGCCCAGAGAAAGACATTCAGAGCATCAGTGCCCCAGAGAAACACACTGAGAGCATCAGTGACCCCAATAAACACACTCAGGATATCAGTGCCCCAGAGAAACACACTCAGCTCATCAATTCCTTAGAGAAACACACTCAGAGCATCTGTGCCCCAGCGAAACACAGTCAGAGCATCAGTGCCCTAGACAAACCCAGTCAGAGCATCAGTGCCCAGAGAAAGACATTCAGAGCATCAGTGACACAGATAAACACACTCAGGATATCAATGCCCCAGAGAAACACACTCAGATTATCAGTACCCAGAGAAACACACTCAGAGCATCACAGCTCAGAGAAAGACAGTCAGAGCATCAGTGACCCAGAGAAACACACTCAGGTCATCAATTCCAAAGATAAACACACTCAGAGCATCTGTGCCCCAGAGAAACACAGTCAGAGCATCAGTGTCCAGAGAAACACATTCAGAGCATCAGTGCCCCAGAGAAACACACTGATATCATCATTGACCCAGATAAACACATTAAAAGCATCAGTGCCCAAAGAAACACATTCAGGGCATCAGTGCCCAGAGAAACACACTCAGGTCATCAATTCCCCAGAGAAACACAGTCAGAGCAACAGTGCCCCAGAGAAACCCAGTCAGAGCATCAGTGCCCCAGAGAAACACCCTCAGACCATCAGCGCCCCAGAGAAACCCAGTCAGGGCATCAGTGCCGAGAGAGACACACTCAGAGAATCTGTGCCCCAGAGAAAGACACTCAGTACATCAGTGCCCTAGAGAAACCCAGTCAGAGCATCAATGCCCAGAGAAAGACATTCAGAGCATCAGTGCCCCACAGAAACACATTCAGAGCATCAGTGCCCCAGAGAAACACACTCAGGGCTTCAGTGGCCTAGAGAAACACACTCACAGCATCAGTGCCCAAGAGAATTACACTCAGAGCATCAGTGACACAGACAAACGCACTCAGGATATCAATGCCCCAGAGAAACACATTCAGGTCATCAATTCCCTAGAGGAACATACTCAGGGCATCAGTGCCATAGAGAAACACACTCAGATTATCAGTACCCAGAGAAACACACTCATAACATCAGTGCCCCAGATAAACCCAGTCAGAGCATCAGTGCCGAGAGAAACACACTCAGAGAATCTGTGCCCCAGAGAAAGACACTCAGTACATCATTGCCCTAGAGAAACCCAGTCAGAGCATCAGTGCCCAGAGAAAGACATTCAGAGCATCAGTGCCCCAGAGAAACACACTGAGAGCATCAGTGACCCCAATAAACACACTCAGGGTATCAGTGCCCCAGAGAAACACACTCAGCTCATCAATTCCTTAGAGAAACACACTCAGAGCATCTGTACCCCAGCGAAACACAGTCAGAGCATCAGTGCCCTAGACAAACCCAGTCAGAGCATCAGTGCCCAGAGAAAGACATTCAGAGCATCAGTGACACAGATAAACACACTCAGGATATCAATGCCCCAGAGAAACACACTCAGATTATCAGTACCCAGAGAAACACACTCAGAGAATCACAGCTCAGAGAAAGACAGTCAGAGCATCAGTGACCCAGAGAAACACACTCAGGTCATCAATTCCAAAGATAAACACACTCAGAGCATCTGTGCCCCAGAGAAACACAGTCAGAGCATCAGTGTCCAGAGAAACACATTCAGAGAATCAGTGCCCCAGAGAAACACACTGATATCATCATTGACCCAGATAAACACATTAAAAGCATCAGTGCCCAAAGAAACACATTCAGGGCATCAGTGCCCAGAGAAACACACTCAGGTCATCAATTCCCCAGAGAAACACAGTCAGAGCAACAGTGCCCCAGAGAAACCCAGTCAGAGCATCAGTGCCCCAGAGAAACCCAGTCAGAGCATCAGTGCCCAGAGAAATACATTCAGAGCATCAGTGCCCAGAGAAATACATTCAGAGCATCACAGCACAGAGAAATACACTCAGAGCATCAATTCCCCCGAGAAACTCACTCAGAGCATCAGTGCCCTAGAAAAACTCACTCAGAGCATCAGTGACCCAGAGAACCAAACTGAGAGCATCAGTGACCTAGATAAACACACTCAGAGTATCAATGCCCTAGAGAAACACACACACACAGCATCAGTGCCCCAGAGAAACACATTCAGAGCATCACAGCCCAGAGAAACACACTCAGAGCATCAGTGACCCAGAGAACCAAACTGAGAGCATCAGTGACCTAGATAAACACACTCAGAGTATCAATGCCCCAGAGAAACACATTCAGAGCATCACAGCCCAGAGAAACACACTCAGAGCATCAGTGACCCAGAGAAACACACTCAGGTCATCAATTCCCCAGAGAAACACAGTCAGAGCAACAGTGCTCCAGAGAAACCCAGTTGAGCATCAGTGCTGAAAGAAACACACTCAGAGAATCTGTGCCCCAGAGAAAGACACTCAGTACATCAGTGCCCTAGAGAAACCCAGTCAAAGCATCAATGCCCAGAGAAAGACATTCAGAGCATCAGTGCCCCACAGAAACACATTCAGAGCATCAGTGCCCCAGAGAAACACACTCAGGGCTTCAGTGCCCTAGAGAAACACACTCAGAGCATCAATGCCCAAGAGAAATACACTCAGAGCATCAGTGACACAGATAAACACACTCAGGGTATCAATGCCCCAGAGAAACACACTCAGAACATCAATTGCAAAGAGAAACACACTCAGGTCATCAGTGCCCCAAAGAAACATCCTCAGAGCATCAGTGCCCAGAAAAACACATTCACAGCATCAGTGCCCCAGAGAAACACACTGAGTGCATCAATGACACAGATAAAGACACTCAGGGTTTCAGTGCCCCAGAGAAACACACTCAGGTCATCATTTCCCTAGGGAAACACACTCAGAGCATCAGTGCCCCACAAAAACATCCTCAGGGCATCAGTGCCACAGAGAAACACATTCAAAGCATCAATGCCCAGAGAAACACATTCAGGGCAACAGTGCCCAGAGAAACACACTCAGGTCATCAATTCCCCAGAGAAACACATTGAGGGCGTCAGTGCCCAGAGAAACACACTCAGGTCATCAATTCCCCAGAGAAACACCCTCAGACCATCAGTGCCCCAGAGAAACCCAGTCAGAGCATCAGTGCCGAAAGAAACACACTCAGAGAATCTGTGCCCCAGAGAAAGACACTCAGTACATCAGTGCCCTAGAGAAACACACTCAGAGCATCAGTGCCCAGAGAAAGACATTCAGAGCATCAGTGCCCCACAAAAACACATTCAGAGCATCAGTGCCCCAGAGAAACACACTCAGGGCATCAGTGCCCTAGAGAAACACACTCAGAGCATCAATGCCCAAGAGAAATACACTCAGAGCATCAGTGACACAGATAAACACACTCAGGGTTTCAATGCCCCAGAGAAACACACTCAGAACATCAATTCCAAAGAGAAACACATTCAGGGGATCAGTGCCCAGAGAAACACACTCAGGTCATCAATTCCCCAGAGAAACATACTCAGGGCATCAGTGCCATAGAGAAACACACTCAGATTATCAGTACCCAGAGAAACACACTCATAACATCAGTGCCCCAGATAAACCCAGTCAGAGCATCAGTGCCGAGAGAAACACACTCAGAGAATCTGTGCCCCAGAGAAAGACACTCAGTACATCATTGCCCTAGAGAAACCCAGTCAGAGCATCAGTGCCCAGAGAAAGACATTCAGAGCATCAGTGCCCCAGAGAAACACACTGAGAGCATCAGTGACCCCAATAAACACACTCAGGATATCAGTGCCCCAGAGAAACACACTCAGCTCATCAATTCCTTAGAGAAACACACTCAGAGCATCTGTGCCCCAGCGAAACACAGTCAGAGCATCAGTGCCCTAGACAAACCCAGTCAGAGCATCAGTGCCCAGAGAAAGACATTCAGAGCATCAGTGACACAGATAAACACACTCAGGATATCAATGCCCCAGAGAAACACACTCAGATTATCAGTACCCAGAGAAACACACTCAGAGCATCACAGCTCAGAGAAAGACAGTCAGAGCATCAGTGACCCAGAGAAACACACTCAGGTCATCAATTCCAAAGATAAACACACTCAGAGCATCTGTGCCCCAGAGAAACACAGTCAGAGCATCAGTGTCCAGAGAAACACATTCAGAGCATCAGTGCCCCAGAGAAACACACTGATATCATCATTGACCCAGATAAACACATTAAAAGCATCAGTGCCCAAAGAAACACATTCAGGGCATCAGTGCCCAGAGAAACACACTCAGGTCATCAATTCCCCAGAGAAACACAGTCAGAGCAACAGTGCCCCAGAGAAACCCAGTCAGAGCATCAGTGCCCCAGAGAAAAACCCTCAGACCATCAGCGCCCCAGAGAAACCCAGTCAGGGCATCAGTGCCGAGAGAGACACACTCAGAGAATCTGTGCCCCAGAGAAAGACACTCAGTACATCAGTGCCCTAGAGAAACCCAGTCAGAGCATCAATGCCCAGAGAAAGACATTCAGAGCATCAGTGCCCCACAGAAACACATTCAGAGCATCAGTGCCCCAGAGAAACACACTCAGGGCTTCAGTGGCCTAGAGAAACACACACACAGCATCAGTGCCCCTGAGAAACACATTCAGAGCATCAGTGCCCAAGAGAAATACACCCAGAGCATCAGTGACCCAGAGAAACAAACTGAGAGCATCAGTGCCCCAGATAAACACACTCAGGATATCAATGCCCCAGAGAAACACACTCAGGTCATCAATTCCAAAGAGAAACACAATCAGAGCATCAGTGCCCAGAGAAATACACTCAGAGCATCAATTCCCCCGAGAAACTCACTCAGAGCATCAGTGACCCAGATAAACACACTCAGGGATTCAGTGCCCCAGAGAAAAACACACACACAGCATCAGTGCCCCTGAGAAACACATTCAGAGCATCAGTGCCCAAGAGAAATACACCCAGAGCATCAGTGACCCAGAGAAACAAACTGAGAGCATCAGTGCCCCAGATAAAGACACTCAGGATATCAATGCCCCAGAGAAACACACTCAGGTCATCAATTCCAAAGAGAAACACAATCAGAGCATCAGTGCCCAGAGAAATACACTCAGAGCATCAATTCCCCCGAGAAACTCACTCAGAGCATCAGTGACCCAGATAAACACAGTTAGGGTATCAGTGCCCAGAGAAATACATTCAGAGCATCAGTGCCCAGAGAAATACATTCAGAGCATCACAGCACAGAGAAATACACTCAGAGCATCAATTCCCCCGAGAAACTCACTCAGAGCATCAGTGCCCTAGAAAAACTCACTCAGAGCATCAGTGCGCCATAGAAACACACTCAGAGCTTCAGTGGACCAGAGATACACACTCAGAGCATCAGTGCCCCAGAGAAACACACTCAGAGCATCAAAGCCCAGAGAAACACACTCAGAGCATCAGTGCCCAGGAGAAATACAGCCAGAGCATCAGTGACCCAGAGAAACAAACTGAGAGCATCAGTAACCCAGATAAACACACTCAGGGTATCAATGCCCCAGAGAAACACACTCAGGTCATCAATTCCTCAGAGAAACACACTCAGGGCATCAGTGCCCCAGAGAAACACACTCAGAGCATCAGTGACCCAGAGAAACAAACTGAGAGCATCAATTTCGCAGAGACACCCAGTCAGAGCATCAGTTCCCAGAGAAAAAAATTCAAAGCATCAGTGCCTAGAGAAACTCACTCAGAGCTTCAGTGCCCCACAAAAACATCTTCAGAGCATCAGTGCCCATAAAAACACACAATGGGCTTCAGTGGCCCAGAAAAACACACTCAGAGCATCAGTGCCCCAGAGAAACACACTCAGGCATTCAGTGCCCCAGAGAAAAACACACACACAGCATCAGTGCCCCTGAGAAACACATTCAGAGCATCAAAGCCCAGAGAAACACACTCAGAGCATCAGTGCCCAAGAGAAATACACCCAGAGCATCAGTGACCCAGAGAAACAAACTGAGAGCATCAGTGCCCCAGATAAACACACTCAGGATATCAATGCCCCAGAGAAACACACTCAGGTCATCAATTCCAAAGAGAAACACAATCAGAGCATCAGTGCCCAGAGAAATACACTCAGAGCATCAATTCCCCCGAGAAACTCACTCAGAGCATCAGTGACCCAGATAAACACAGTTAGGGTATCAGTGCGCCATAGAAACACACTCAGAGCTTCAGTGGACCAGAGATACACACTCAGAGCATCAGTGCCCCAGAGAAACACACTCAGGGATTCAGTGCCCCAGAGAAACACACACACACAGCATCAGTGCCCCAGAGAAACACACTCAGAGCATCAGTGCCCAAGAGAAATACAGCCAGAGCATCAGTGACCCAGAGAAACAAACTGAGAGCATCAGTAACCCAGATAAACACACTCAGGGTATCAATGCCCCAGAGAAACACACTCAGGTCATCAATTCCTCAGAGAAACACACTCAGGGCATCAGTGCCCCAGAGAAACGCACTCAGAGCATCAGAGCCCAGAGAAACCCATTCACAGCATCAGTGCCCCAGAGAAACACATTGAGAGCATCAGTGGCCACAATAAACATACTCAGGGTATCAGTGCGCCGGAGAAACACACTCAGGTCATCAATTCCCTAGAGAAACATACTCAGGGCATCAGTGCCACAGAGAAACACATTCAAAGCATCAATGCCCAGAGAAACACATTCAGGGCATCAGTGCCCAGAGAAACACATTCAGGTCATCAATTCCCCAGAGAAACACGGTCAGAGCAACAGTGCTCCAGAGAAACCCAGTCAGAGCATCAGTGCCCCAGAGAAACACCCTCAGACCATCAGTGCCCCAGAGAAACCCAGTCAGAGCATCAGTGCCAAAATAAACACACTCAGAGAATCTGTGCCCCAGAGAAAGACACTCAGTACATCAGTGCCCTAGAGAAACCCAGTCAGAGCATCAATGCCCAGAGAAAGACATTCAGAGCATCAGTGCCCCACAGAAACACATTCAGAGCATCAGTGCCCCAGAGAAACACACTCAGGGCATCAGTGCCCTAGAGAAACACACACAGAGCATCAATGCCCAAGAGAAATACACTCAGAGCATCAGTGACACAGATAAACACACTCAGGGTATCAATGCCCCAGATAAACACACTCAGAACATCAATTCCAAAGAGAAACACATTCAGGGGATCAGTGCCCAGAGAAACACATTCAGGTCATCAATTCCCCAGAGAAACATACTCAGGGCATCAGTGCCATAGAGAAACACACTCAGATTATCAGTACCCAGAGAAACACACTCATAACATCAGTGCCCCAGATAAACCCAGTCAGAGCATCAGTGCCGAGAGAAACACACTCAGAGAATCTGTGCCCCAGAGAAAGACACTCAGTACATCATTGCCCTAGAGAAACCCAGTCAGAGCATCAGTGCCCAGAGAAAGACATTCAGAGCATCAGTGCCCCAGAGAAACACACTGAGAGCATCAGTGACCCCAATAAACACACTCAGGATATCAGTGCCCCAGAGAAACACACTCAGCTCATCAATTCCTTAGAGAAACACACTCAGAGCATCTGTGCCCCAGCGAAACACAGTCAGAGCATCAGTGCCCTAGACAAACCCAGTCAGAGCATCAGTGCCCAGAGAAAGACATTCAGAGCATCAGTGACACAGATAAACACACTCAGGATATCAATGCCCCAGAGAAACACACTCAGATTATCAGTACCCAGAGAAACACACTCAGAGCATCACAGCTCAGAGAAAGACAGTCAGAGCATCAGTGACCCAGAGAAACACACTCAGGTCATCAATTCCAAAGATAAACACACTCAGAGCATCTGTGCCCCAGAGAAACACAGTCAGAGCATCAGTGTCCAGAGAAACACATTCAGAGCATCAGTGCCCCAGAGAAACACACTGATATCATCATTGACCCAGATAAACACATTAAAAGCATCAGTGCCCAAAGAAACACATTCAGGGCATCAGTGCCCAGAGAAACACACTCAGGTCATCAATTCCCCAGAGAAACACAGTCAGAGCAACAGTGCCCCAGAGAAACCCAGTCAGAGCATCAGTGCCCCAGAGAAACCCAGTCAGAGCATCAGTGCCCAGAGAAATACATTCAGAGCATCAGTGCCCAGAGAAATACATTCAGAGCATCACAGCACAGAGAAATACACTCAGAGCATCAATTCCCCCGAGAAACTCACTCAGAGCATCAGTGCCCTAGAAAAACTCACTCAGAGCATCAGTGACCCAGAGAACCAAACTGAGAGCATCAGTGACCTAGATAAACACACTCAGAGTATCAATGCCCTAGAGAAACACACACACACAGCATCAGTGCCCCAGAGAAACACATTCAGAGCATCACAGCCCAGAGAAACACACTCAGAGCATCAGTGACCCAGAGAACCAAATTGAGAGCATCAGTGACCTAGATAAACACACTCAGAGTATCAATGCCCCAGAGAAACACATTCAGAGCATCACAGCCCAGAGAAACACACTCAGAGCATCAGTGACCCAGAGAAACACACTCAGGTCATCAATTCCCCAGAGAAACACAGTCAGAGCAACAGTGCTCCAGAGAAACCCAGTTGAGCATCAGTGCTGAAAGAAACACACTCAGAGAATCTGTGCCCCAGAGAAAGACACTCAGTATATCAGTGCCCTAGAGAAACCCAGTCAAAGCATCAATGCCCAGAGAAAGACATTCAGAGCATCAGTGCCCCACAGAAACACATTCAGAGCATCAGTGCCCCAGAGAAACACACTCAGGGCTTCAGTGCCCTAGAGAAACACACTCAGAGCATCAATGCCCAAGAGAAATACACTCAGAGCATCAGTGACACAGATAAACACACTCAGGGTATCAATGCCCCAGAGAAACACACTCAGAACATCAATTGCAAAGAGAAACACACTCAGGTCATCAGTGCCCCAAAGAAACATCCTCAGAGCATCAGTGCCCAGAAAAACACATTCACAGCATCAGTGCCCCAGAGAAACACACTGAGTGTATCAATGACACAGATAAAGACACTCAGGGTTTCAGTGCCCCAGAGAAACACACTCAGGTCATCATTTCCCTAGGGAAACACACTCAGAGCATCAGTGCCCCACAAAAACATCCTCAGGGCATCAGTGCCACAGAGAAACACATTCAAAGCATCAATGCCCAGAGAAACACATTCAGGGCAACAGTGCCCAGAGAAACACACTCAGGTCATCAATTCCCCAGAGAAACACATTGAGGGCGTCAGTGCCCAGAGAAACACACTCAGGTCATCAATTCCCCAGAGAAACACAGTCAGAGCAACAGTGCTCCAGAGAAACCCAGTCAGAGCATCAGTGCCCCAGAGAAACGCCCTCAGACCATCAGTGCCCCAGAGAAACCCAGTCAGAGCATCAGTGCCGAAAGAAACACACTCAGAGAATCTGTGCCCCAGAGAAAGACACTCAGTACATCAGTGCCCTAGAGAAACACACTCAGAGCATCAGTGCCCAGAGAAAGACATTCAGAGCATCAGTGCCCCACAAAAACACATTCAGAGCATCAGTGCCCCAGAGAAACACACTCAGGGCATCAGTGCCCTAGAGAAACACACTCAGAGCATCAATGCCCAAGAGAAATACACTCAGAGCATCAGTGACACAGATAAACACACTCAGGGTTTCAATGCCCCAGAGAAACACACTCAGAACATCAATTCCAAAGAGAAACACATTCAGGGGATCAGTGCCCAGAGAAACACACTCAGGTCATCAATTCCCCAGAGAAACATACTCAGGGCATCAGTGCCATAGAGAAACACACTCAGATTATCAGTACCCAGAGAAACACACTCATAACATCAGTGCCCCAGATAAACCCAGTCAGAGCATCAGTGCCGAGAGAAACACACTCAGAGAATCTGTGCCCCAGAGAAAGACACTCAGTACATCATTGCCCTAGAGAAACCCAGTCAGAGCATCAGTGCCCAGAGAAAGACATTCAGAGCATCAGTGCCCCAGAGAAACACACTGAGAGCATCAGTGACCCCAATAAACACACTCAGGGTATCAGTGCCCCAGAGAAACACACTCAGCTCATCAATTCCTTAGAGAAACACACTCAGAGCATCTGTGCCCCAGCGAAACACAGTCAGAGCATCAGTGCCCTAGAGAAACCCAGTCAGAGCATCAGTGCCCAGAGAAAGACATTCAGAGCATCAGTGACACAGATAAACACACTCAGGATATCAATGCCCCAGAGAAACACACTCAGATTATCAGCACCCAGAGAAACACACTCAGAGCATCACAGCTCAGAGAAAGACAGTCAGAGCATCAGTGACCCAGAGAAACACACTCAGGTCATCAATTCCAAAGATAAACACACTCAGAGCATCTGTGCCCCAGAGAAACACAGTCAGAGCATCAGTGTCCAGAGAAACACATTCAGAGCATCAGTGCCCCAGAGAAACACACTGATATCATCATTGACCCAGATAAACACATTAAAAGCATCAGTGCCCAAAGAAACACATTCAGGGCATCAGTGCCCAGAGAAACACACTCAGGTCATCAATTCCCCAGAGAAACACAGTCAGAGCAACAGTGCCCCAGAGAAACCCAGTCAGAGCATCAGTGCCCCAGAGAAACCCAGTCAGAGCATCAGTGCCCAGAGAAATACATTCAGAGCATCAGTGCCCAGAGAAATACATTCAGAGCATCACAGCACAGAGAAATACACTCAGAGCATCAATTCCCCCGAGAAACTCACTCAGAGCATCAGTGCCCTAGAAAAACTCACTCAGAGCATCAGTGACCCAGAGAACCAAACTGAGAGCATCAGTGACCTAGATAAACACACTCAGAGTATCAATGCCCCAGAGAAACACATTCAGAGCATCACAGCCCAGAGAAATACACTCAGAGCATCAGTGACCCAGAGAAACACACTCAGGTCATCAATTCCCCAGAGAAACACAGTCAGAGCAACAGTGCTCCAGAGAAACCCAGTTGAGCATCAGTGCTGAAAGAAACACACTCAGAGAATCTGTGCCCCAGAGAAAGACACTCAGTACATCAGTGCCCTAGAGAAACCCAGTCAAAGCATCAATGCCCAGAGAAAGACATTCAGAGCATCAGTGCCCCACAGAAACACATTCAGAGCATCAGTGCCCCAGAGAAACACACTCAGGGCTTCAGTGCCCTAGAGAAACACACTCAGAGCATCAATGCCCAAGAGAAATACACTCAGAGCATCAGTGACACAGATAAACACACTCAGGGTATCAATGCCCCAGAGAAACACACTCAGAACATCAATTGCAAAGAGAAACACACTCAGGTCATCAGTGCCCCAAAGAAACATCCTCAGAGCATCAGTGCCCAGAAAAACACATTCACAGCATCAGTGCCCCAGAGAAACACACTGAGTGCATCAATGACACAGATAAAGACACTCAGGGTTTCAGTGCCCCAGAGAAACACACTCAGGTCATCATTTCCCTAGGGAAACACACTCAGAGCATCAGTGCCCCACAAAAACATCCTCAGGGCATCAGTGCCACAGAGAAACACATTCAAAGCATCAATGCCCAGAGAAACACATTCAGGGCAACAGTGCCCAGAGAAACACACTCAGGTCATCAATTCCCCAGAGAAACACATTGAGGGCGTCAGTGCCCAGAGAAACACACTCAGGTCATCAATTCCCCAGAGAAACACAGTCAGAGCAACAGTGCTCCAGAGAAACCCAGTCAGAGCATCAGTGCCCCAGAGAAACGCCCTCAGACCATCAGTGCCCCAGAGAAACCCAGTCAGAGCATCAGTGCCGAAAGAAACACACTCAGAGAATCTGTGCCCCAGAGAAAGACACTCAGTACATCAGTGCCCTAGAGAAACACACTCAGAGCATCAGTGCCCAGAGAAAGACATTCAGAGCATCAGTGCCCCACAGAAACACATTCAGAGCATCAGTGCCCCAGAGAAACACACTCAGGGCATCAGTGCCCTAGAGAAACACACTCAGAGCATCAATGCCCAAGAGAAATACACTCAGAGCATCAGTGACACAGATAAACACACTCAGGGTTTCAATGCCCCAGAGAAACACACTCAGAACATCAATTCCAAAGAGAAACACATTCAGGGGATCAGTGCCCAGAGAAACACATTCAGGTCATCAATTCCCCAGAGAAACATACTCAGGGCATCAGTGCCATAGAGAAACACACTCAGATTATCAGTACCCAGAGAAACACACTCATAACATCAGTGCCCCAGATAAACCCAGTCAGAGCATCAGTGCCGAGAGATACACACTCAGAGAATCTGTGCCCCAGAGAAAGACACTCAGTACATCATTGCCCTAGAGAAACCCAGTCAGAGCATCAGTGCCCAGAGAAAGACATTCAGAGCATCAGTGCCCCAGAGAAACACACTGAGAACATCAGTGACCCCAATAAACACACTCAGGATATCAGTGCCCCAGAGAAACACACTCAGCTCATCAATTCCTTAGAGAAACACACTCAGAGCATCTGTGCCCCAGCGAAACACAGTCAGAGCATCAGTGCCCTAGAGAAACCCAGTCAGAGCATCAGTGCCCAGAGAAAGACATTCAGAGCATCAGTGACACAGATAAACACACTCAGGATATCAATGCCCCAGAGAAACACACTCAGATTATCAGTACCCAGAGAAACACACTCAGAGCATCACAGCTCAGAGAAAGACAGTCAGAGCATCAGTGATCCAGAGAAACACACTCAGGTCATCAATTCCAAAGATAAACACACTCAGAGCATCTGTGCCCCAGAGAAACACAGTCAGAGCATCAGTGTCCAGAGAAACACATTCAGAGCATCAGTGCCCCAGAGAAACACACTGATATCATCATTGACCCAGATAAACACATTAAAAGCATCAGTGCCCAAAGAAACACATTCAGGGCATCAGTGCCCAGAGAAACACACTCAGGTCATCAATTTCCCAGAGAAACACAGTCAGAGCAACAGTGCCCCAGAGAAACTCAGTCAGAGCATCAGTGCCCCAGAGAAACACCCTCAGACCATCAGCGCCCCAGAGAAACCCAGTCAGGGCATCAGTGCCGAGAGAGACACACTCAGAGAATCTGTGCCCCAGAGAAAGACACTCAGTACATCAGTGCCCTAGAGAAACCCAGTCAGAGCATCAATGCCCAGAGAAAGACATTCAGAGCATCAGTGCCCCACAGAAACACATTCAGAGCATCAGTGCCCCAGAGAAACACACTCAGGGCTTCAGTGGCCTAGAGAAACACACTCACAGCATCAGTGCCCAAGAGAATTACACTCAGAGCATCAGTGACACAGACAAACGCACTCAGGATATCAATGCCCCAGAGAAACACATTCAGGTCATCAATTCCCTAGAGAAACATACTCAGGGCATCAGTGCCATAGAGAAACACACTCAGATTATCAGTACCCAGAGAAACACACATAACATCAGTGCCCCAGATAAACCCAGTCAGAGCATCAGTGCCGAGAGAAACACACTCAGAGAATCTGTGCCCCAGAGAAAGACACTCAGTACATCATTGCCCCAGAGAAACCCAGTCACAGCATCAGTGCCCAGAGAAAGACATTCAGAGCATCAGTGCCCCAGAGAAACACACTGAGAGCATCAGTGACCCCAATAAACACACTCAGGGTATCAGTGCCCCAGAGAAACACACTCAGCTCATCAATTCCTTAGAGAAACACACTCAGAGCATCTGTGCCCCAGCGAAACACAGTCAGAGCATCAGTGCCCTAGACAAACCCAGTCAGAGCATCAGTGCCCAGAGAAAGACATTCAGAGCATCAGTGACACAGATAAACACACTCAGGATATCAATGCCCCAGAGAAACACACTCAGATTATCAGTACCCAGAGAAACACATTCAGAGCATCACAGCTCAGAGAAAGACAGTCAGAGCATCAGTGACCCAGAGAAACACACTCAGGTCATCAATTCCAAAGATAAACACACTCAGAGCATCTGTGCCCCAGAGAAACACAGTCAGAGCATCAGTGTCCAGAGAAACACACTCAGAGCATCAGTGCCCCAGAGAAACACACTGATATCATCATTGACCCAGATAAACACATTAAAAGCATCAGTGCCCAAAGAAACACATTCAGGGCATCAGTGCCCAGAGAAACACACTCAGGTCATCAATTCCCCAGAGAAACACAGTCAGAGCAACAGTGCCCCAGAGAAACCCAGTCAGAGCATCAGTGCCCCAGAGAAACCCAGTCAGAGCATCAGTGCCCAGAGATAGACATTCAGAGCATCAGTGCCCCAGAGAAACACACTGAGAGCATCAGTGACCCCAATAAACACACTCAGGATATCAGTGCCCCAGAGAAACACACTCAGCTCATCAATTCCTTAGAGAAACACACTCAGAGCATCTGTGCCCCAGCGAAACACAGTCAGAGCATCAGTGCCCTAGAGAAACCCAGTCAGAGCATCAGTGCCCAGAGAAAGACATTCAGAGCATCAGTGACACAGATAAACACACTCAGGATATCAATGCCCCAGAGAAACACACTCAGATTATCAGTACCCAGAGAAACACATTCAGAGCATCACAGCTCAGAGAAAGACAGTCAGAGCATCAGTGACCCAGAGAAACACACTCAGGTCATCAATTCCAAATATAAACACACTCAGAGCATCTGTGCCACAGAGAAACACAGTCAGAGCATCAGTGTCCAGAGAAACACACTCAGAGCATCAGTGCCCCAGAGAAACACACTGATATCATCATTGACCCAGATAAACACATTAAAAGCATCAGTGCCCAAAGAAACACATTCAGGGCATCAGTGCCCAGAGAAACACACTCAGGTCATCAATTCCCCAGAGAAACACAGTCAGAGCAACAGTGCCCCAGAGAAACCCAGTCAGAGCATCAGTGCCCCAGAGAAACCCAGTCAGAGCATCAGTGCCCAGAGAAATACATTCAGAGCATCAGTGCCCAGAGAAATACATTCAGAGCATCACAGCACAGAGAAATACACTCAGAGCATCAATTCCCCCGAGAAACTCACTCAGAGCATCAGTGCCCTAGAAAAACTCACTCAGAGCATCAGTGCCCCAGAGAAACCCAGTCAGAGCATCAGTGCCCAGAGAAATACATTCAGAGCATCAGTGCCCAGAGAAATACATTCAGAGCATCACAGCACAGAGAAATACACTCAGAGCATCAATTCCCCCGAGAAACTCACTCAGAGCATCAGTGCCCTAGAAAAACTCACAGAGCATCAGTGACCCAGAGAACCAAACTGAGAGCATCAGTGACCTAGATAAACACACTCAGAGTATCAATGCCCTAGAGAAACACACACACACAGCATCAGTGCCCCAGAGAAACACATTCAGAGCATCACAGCCCAGAGAAACACACTCAGAGCATCAGTGACCTAGAGAACCAAACTGAGAGCATCAGTGACCTAGATAAACACACTCAGAGTATCAATGCCCCAGAGAAACACATTCAGAGCATCACAGCCCAGAGAAACACACTCAGAGCATCAGTGACCCAGAGAAACACACTCAGGTCATCAATTCCCCAGAGAAACACAGTCAGAGCAACAGTGCTCCAGAGAAACCCAGTTGAGCATCAGTGCTGAAAGAAACACACTCAGAGAATCTGTGCCCCAGAGAAAGACACTCAGTACATCAGTGCCCTAGAGAAACCCAGTCAAAGCATCAATGCCCAGAGAAAGACATTCAGAGCATCAGTGCCCCACAGAAACACATTCAGAGCATCAGTGCCCCAGAGAAACACACTCAGGGCTTCAGTGCCCTAGAGAAACACACTCAGAGCATCAATGCCCAAGAGAAATACACTCAGAGCATCAGTGACACAGATAAACACACTCAGGGTATCAATGCCCCAGAGAAACACACTCAGAACATCAATTGCAAAGAGAAACACACTCAGGTCATCAGTGCCCCAAAGAAACATCCTCAGAGCATCAGTGCCCAGAAAAACACATTCACAGCATCAGTGCCCCAGAGAAACACACTGAGTGCATCAATGACACAGATAAAGACACTCAGGGTTTCAGTGCCCCAGAGAAACACACTCAGGTCATCATTTCCCTAGGGAAACACACTAAGGCCATCAGTGCCCAGAGAAACACACTCAGGGCATCAGTGCTCCAGAGAAATCCCGTCAGGGCATCAACACCCCAGAGAAAAGCACTCATAGCATCTGTGCCTCAGAAAAACACGCTCAGGGCTTCAGAGCCCCAAAGAAACACCCTCAGATCATCAGTGACCCAGAGAAACTCTTTCAGAGCATCAGTAAACAGAGAAAGACATTCAGAGCATCAGTGCCCCAGAGAAACACATTCAGAGCATCAGTGCCCCAGAGAAACACACTCAGGATTTCAGTGTCCCAGAGAAACACACTCAGGTCATCAATTCCCCAGAGAAACACATTCAGAGAATCTGTGCCCCCGAGAAAGACACTCAGTACATCAGTGCCCGAGAGAAACCCATTCAGAGCATCAGTAAACAGAGAAAGACATTCAGAGCATCAGTGCCCCACAGAAACACATTCAGAGCATCAGTGCCTCAGAGAAACCCAGTCAGAACATCATTGCACCAGAGAAACACAGTCAGATCATCAGATCCCGAGACAAACACACTCAGGGCATCAGTGCCCTAGAGAATCTCATTCAGGGCATCAGTGCCCCAGAGAATCCTTGACAGAGCGTCAGTGATCCAGAACAATAAATTCAGAGCATCAGTGTCCATGGAAACCCAGTCAGCGCATCAGTGCCCCAGAGAATCACTCTCAGAGAATCAGAGCCCCAAAGAAACACCCTCAGAGCATCAGTGCCCAGAGAAACACACTCAGGTCATCAATTTCCCAGAGAAACACAGTCAGAGCAACAGTGCCCCAGAGAAACCCAGTCAGAGCATCAGTGCCCCAGAGAAACACATTCAGAGCATCTGTGGACAGAGAAACACATTCAGAGCATCTGTGGACAGAGAAACACATTCAGAGTATCACAGAACAGAGAAACACACTCAGAGCATCAGTGCCCAAGAGAAATACACTCAGAGCATCAGTGACCCAGAGAAACAAACTGAGAGCATCAGTGACCCAGATAAACACACTCAGGGTATCAGTGCACCAGAGAAACACACTCAGGTCATCAATTCCCTACAGAAACACACTCAGATCATCAATTCCCTAGAGAAACACACTCAGGTCATCAATTCCCCAGAGAAACACACTCAGGGTATCAGTGCCCCAGAGAAACACACACTCAGGTCATCAATGCCCCAGAGAAACACACTCAGGTCATCAATTCCTTAGAGAAACACACTCAGGGATTCAGTGCCCAAGAGAAATACACTCAGAGCAACAGTGCCCCAGAGAAAAACATTCAGAGCATCAGTGCCCCAGAGAAACACACTCAGAGCATCAGTGCCCAGGAGAAATACACTCAGAGCATCAGTGACCCAGAGAAACAAACTGAGAGCATCAGTGACCTAGAAAAACACAATCAGAGCATCAGTGCTCCCTAGAAACACATTCAGAGCATCACAGCACAGAGAAACACACTCAGGCCATCAGTGCCAATCAGAAAAACAATCAGATTATCAGTGCCCCAGAGAAACACACTCAGGTCATCAATTCCCCAGAGTAACACAGTCAGAGCAACAGTGCCCCAGAGCAACCCAGTCAGAGCATCAGTGCCCAGAGAAACACACTAAGGGCATCAGTGCTCCAGAGAAATCCCGTCAGGGCATCAACACCCCAGAGAAAAGCACTCATAGCATCTGTGCCTCAGAAAAACACGCTCAGGGCTTCAGAGCCCCAAAGAAACACCCTCAGATCATCAGTGACCCAGAGAAACTCTTTCAGAGCATCAGTAAACAGAGAAAGACATTCAGAGCATCAGTGCCCCAGAGAAACACATTCAGAGCATCAGTGCCCCAGAGAAACACACTCAGGATTTCAGTGTCCCAGGGAAACACACTCAGGTCATCAATTCCCCAGAGAAACACACTCAGAGAATCTGTGCCCCAGAGAAAGACACTCAGTACATCAGTGCCCGAGAGAAACCCATTCAGAGCATCAGTAAACAGAGAAAGACATTCAGAGCATCAGTGCCCCACAGAAACACATTCAGAGCGTCAGTGCCTCAGAGAAACCCAGTCAGAACATCATTGCACCAGAGAAACACAGTCAGATCATCAGATCCCGAGACAAACACACTCAGGGCATCAGTGCCCTAGAGAATCTCATTCAGGGCATCAGTGCCCCAGAGAATCCTTGACAGAGCGTCAGTGATCCAGAACAATAAATTCAGAGCATCAGTGTCCATGGAAACCCAGTCAGCGCATCAGTGCCCCAGAGAATCACTCTCAGAGAATCAGAGCCCCAAAGAAACACCCTCAGAGCATCAGTGCCCAGAGAAACACACTCAGGTCATCAATTTCCCAGAGAAACACAGTCAGAGCAACAGTGCCCCAGAGAAACCCAGTCAGAGCATCAGTGCCCCAGAGAAACACATTCAGAGCATCTGTGGACAGAGAAACACATTCAGAGCATCTGTGGACAGAGAAACACATTCAGAGTATCACAGAACAGAGAAACACACTCAGAGCATCAGTGCCCAAGAGAAATACACTCAGAGCATCAGTGACCCAGAGAAACAAACTGAGAGCATCAGTGACCCAGATAAACACACTCAGGGTATCAGTGCACCAGAGAAACACACTCAGTTCATCAATTCCCTACAGAAACACACTCAGGTCATCAATTCCCTAGAGAAACACACTCAGGTCATCAATTCCCCAGAGAAACACACTCAGGGTATCAGTGCCCCAGAGAAACACACACTCAGGTCATCAATTCCCCAGAGAAACACATTCAGAGAATCTGTGCCCCCGAGAAAGACACTCAGTACATCAGTGCCCGAGAGAAACCCATTCAGAGCATCAGTAAACAGAGAAAGACATTCAGAGCATCAGTGCCCCACAGAAACACATTCAGAGCATCAGTGCCTCAGAGAAACCCAGTCAGAACATCAATGCCCCAGAGAAACACACTCAGGTCATCAATTCCTTAGAGAAACACACTCGGGAAATCAGTGCCAATGAGCAAAACACTCAGATTATCAGTACCCAGAGAAACACTCTCATAGCATCAGTGCCCCAGAGAAACACCCTCAGAGCATCAGTACCCCAGAGAAACCAAGTCAGAGCGTCAGTGCCGAGAGAAACACACTCAGAGAATCTGTGCCCCAGAGAAAGACACTCAGTACAACAGTGCCCTAATGAAACACATTCAGAGCATCAGTGCCCAGAGGAAAACATTCAAAGCATCAGTGCCCAGAGAAACACATTCAGGGCATCAGTGCCCAGAGAAACACACTCAGGTCATCAATTTCCCAGAGAAACACAGTCAGAGCAACAGTGCCCAGAGAAACACACTCAGGGATTCAGTGCCCAAGAGAAATACACTCAGAGCAACAGTGCCCCAGAGAAAAACATTCAGAGCATCAGTGCCCCAGAGAAACACACTCAGAGCATCAGTGCCCAGGAGAAATACACTCAGAGCATCAGTGACCCAGAGAAACAAACTGAGAGCATCAGTGACCTAGAAAAACACAATCAGAGCATCAGTGCTCCTTAGAAACACATTCAGAGCATCACAGCACAGAGAAACACACTCAGGCCATCAGTGCCAATCAGAAAAACAATCAGATTATCAGTGCCCCAGAGAAACCAAGTCAGAGAATCAGTGCCCCAGAGAAACACATTCAGAGAATCAGTGCCCCATAGAAACACACTCAGGGCTTCAGTGGACCATAGAAACACACTCAGAGCATCAGTTCCCCAGAGAAACACACTCAGGGCATCAGTGCCACAGAGAAACACATTCAAAGCTTCAATGCCCAGAGAAACACATTCAGGGCATCAGTGCCCAGAGAAAGACACTCAGGTCACCAATTTCCCCAGAGAAACACAGTCAGAGCAACAGTGCCCCAGAGAAACCCAGTCAGAGCATCAGTGCCCCAGAGAAACCCAGTCAGAGAAGCAGTGCCCAGAGAAACACATTCAGGGTATCAGTGCCCCAGGGAAACCCAGTCAGAGCATCAGTGCCCCAGAAAAACACACTCAGATCATCAGTGCCCCAGAGAAACAAACTCAGGGCTTCAGTGCCTGAGAGAAACTCAGTCAGAGCAACAGTGCCCAAACAAACACATTCAGAGCATCAGTGCCTCAGAGAAACCCAGTCAGAACACCATTGCACCAGAGAAACACAGTCAGATCATCAGATCCCGAGACAAACACATTCAGGGCATCAGTGCCCGAGAGAATCTCATTCAGGGCATCAGTGCCCCAGAGAATCCTTGACAGAGCGTCAGTGATCCAGAACAATAAATTCAGAGCATCAGTGTCCATGGAAACCCAGTCAGCGCATCAGTGCCCCTGAGAAACCCACTCAGAGCATCAGTGCCCCAGAGAAATCCAGTCAGGGCATCAACACCTCAGATAAGAGCACTCATAGCATCAGTGCCTCAGAAAAACACACTCAGGGCTTCAGTGCCCCAGAGAAACTCAGTCAGAGCATCAGTACACAGAGAAATACATTCACAGCATCAGTGCCCCAGTGAAACACACTGAAAGTATCAATGACCCAGATAAACACACTCAGGGTTTCAGTGTCCCAGAGAAACACACTCAGGTCATCAATTCCCCAGAGAAACACACACACAGCATCAGTGCCCCAGAGAAACACACTCAGGGTATCAGTGCCACAGAGAAACACATTCAAAGCATCAATGCCCAAAGAAACACATTCAGGGCATCAGTGCCCAGAGAAACACACTCCGGTCACCAATTCCCCAGAGAAACACTCAGGGCATCAGTGCCCTAGAGAATCTCACTCAGCGCATCAGTGCCCCAGAGAATCACTCTCAGAGAATCAGTGCCCCAAAGAAACACCCTCAGAGCATCAGTGCCCGGAGAAACACATTCACAGCATCAGGGCCCCAAAGAAACACCCTCAGAGCATCAGTGCCCGGAGAAACACATTCACAACATCAATGACCCAGATAAACACACTCAGGTCATCAATTCCCCAGAGAAACTCACTCAGAGCATCAGTGACCTAGAAAAACACACTCAGAGCATCAGTGCCCCAGAGAAACACACTCAGAGCATCAGTGCCCCAGAGAAACACACTTAGGGATTCAGTGCCCCAGAGAAACACACTCAGGTCATCAGTTGACGTTTCGAGTCCTCATGACCCTTCTGCAGAACTGAAGTATAGTTAGGAGAGAGGTGAAAGTATAGTTAGGTAAGAATGAAGTATAGTTAGGAGAGAGGTGAAAGTATAGTTATACTTTGACCTCTCTCCTAACTATACTTCAGTTCTGCCAAAGGGCCATGAGGACGCGAAACGTCAACTGTTTTCTTCTCCACCGATGCTGCCAGACCTGCTGAGTTTTTACAGGTAATTTTGTTTTTGTTTTGGATTTCCAGCATCCGCAGTAGCTTTTAGCTTTTTGTTTTTATCTCAGGTCATCAATTCCCTAGAGAAACACACTCAGGGCATCAGTGCCAATGAGAAAAACACTCAGATTATCAGTACCCAGAGAAACACCCTCAGAGCATCAGTGCCCCAGAGAAACCCAGTCAGAGCATCAGTGCCGAGAGAAACACACTCAGAGAATTTGTGCACCAGAGAAAGACACTCAGTACATCAGTGCCCGAGTGAAACCCAGTCAGAGCATCAGTGCCCAGAGAAAGACATTCAGAGCATCAGTGCCCCAGAGAAACACACTCAGAGCATCAGTGCCCCAGAGAAACACACTCAGAGCATCGGTGCCCCAGAGAAACACACTCGGGGTTCAGTGCCCTAGAGAAACACACACACACGGCATCAGTGCCCCAGAGAAACACACTCAGAGCATAAGTGCCCAAGAGAAATACACTCTGTACATCAGTGCCCCAGAGAAACTCAGTCAGAGCATCAGTGCCCAGAGAAACACATTCAGAGCATCAGTGCCCCAGAGAAACTCACTCAGGTCATGAATTCCCCAGAGAAACGCAGTCAGAGCATCAGTGCGCAGAGAAACAAATTCAGAGCATCAGTGCCCCAGAGAAACACACTCAGGCCATCAGTGCCCAGAGAAACACACTCAGGGCATCAGTGCTCCAGAGAAATCCCGTCAGGGCATCAACACCCCAGAGAAAAGAACTCATAGCATCTGTGCCTCAGAAAAACACACTCAGGGCTTCAGTGCCCTAAAGAAACACCCTCAGAGCATCAGTGACCCAGAGAAACTCTTTCCGAGGATCAGTGCCCCAGACAAAGACACTCAGGGCATCAGTGCCCAAGAGAAACACAGGGGCAAGTGCCCAGAGAAACACATTCAGAGCATCAGTGCCCCAGAGAAACACACTCAGGGCTTCAGTGCCTGAGAGAAATCCAGTCAGAGTAACAGTGCCCACAGAAACACATTCAGTGCATTAGTGCCCCAGAGAAACCCAGTCAGAACATCAGATCCCCAGACAAACACACTCAGGGCATTAGTGCCCCACATAAACACACTCAGGGCATCAGTGCCCTAGAGAATCTCACTCAGGGCATCAGTGCCCCAGGGAATCCTTGACAGAGCGTCAGTGATCCAGAACAATAAATTCAGAGCATCAGAGTCCATGGAAACCCAGTCAGCGCATCAGTGCCCCAGAGAACCACTCTCAGAGAATCAGTGCCCCAGGGAAACTCACTCAGTACATCAGTGCAGTAGAGAAACCCAGTCAGATCATCAGTGCCAGAGACATACAGACTCAGGGCATCAGTGCCCCAGCGAAACACACTCAGGGCATCAGTGCCCCAGAGAATCCTTGACAGAGCGTCATTGACCCAGAACAATAAATTCCGAGCATCAGTGTCCGTGGAAACCCAGTCAGCGCATCAGTGCCCCAGAGAAATACTCTCAGAGCATCAGTGCCCCTGAGAAACCCAGTCAGAAAGTCAGATCCCCAGAGATCCTCTATCAGAGAATCAGTGCCCCAGAGAAACACATTCAGGGTATCAGTGCCCCATAGAAACACACTGATAGCATCAGTGACCCAGATAAACACACTCAGGGTATCAGTGCCCCAGAGAAACACATTCAGGGTATCAGTGCGCCAGAGAAACACACTCAGATCGTCAGTGCCCAGAGAAACAAACTCAGGTCATCAATTCCCCAGAGAAACACAGTCAGAGCAATAGTGCCCAGAGAAACACATTCAGAGCATCAGTGCCCCAGAGAAACACATTCAGACCTTCAGGGCACCAAAGAAACACACTGACATTCAGTGCCCCAGAAAAAATCACTCAGGGCATCCGTGCCCAGAGAAACACACTCAGGCCATCAGTGCCCAGAGAAACACACTCAGGCCATCAGTGCCCAGAGAAACACACTCAGGGCATCAGTGCTCCAGAGAAATCCAGTCAGGGCATCAACACCCCAGAGAAAAGCACTCATAGCATCTGTGCCTCAGAAAAACACGCTCAGGGCTTCAGTGCCCCAAAGAAACACCCTCAGAGCATCAGTGACCCAGAGAAACTCTTTCAGAGCATCAGTGCCCTAGAGAAACTCACTCAGGGCATCAGTGCCCCAGACAATCCTTGACAGAGCATCAGTGCCCATAGAAACCCAGACAGCGCATCAGTGCCTCAGAGAAACACACTCAGGGCTTCAGTGCCCCAGAGAAACACACTCAGGTCATCAGTGCCCCAGAGAAATACACTCAGATGATCAGTGCCCGAGAGAAACCCAGTCAGAGCAACAGTGCCCAGAGAAACACTTTCCGAGGATCAGTGCCCCAGAGAAAGACACTCAGGGCATCAGTGCCGAGAGAAACTCAGTCAGAGTAACAGTGCCCAGAGAAACACATTCAGTGCATTAGTGTCCCAGAGAAACGCAGTCAGAACATCACATCCCGAGACAAACACACTCAGGGCATTAGTGCCGCACAGAAACACACTCAGGGCATCAGTGCCCTGGAGAATCCTTGACAGAGCGTCAGTGATCCAGAACAATAAATTCAGAGCATCAGTGTCCATGGAAACCCAGTCAGCGCATCAGTGCCCCAGAGAACCACTCTCAGAGAATCAGTGCCCCAGAGAAACACTGCCAGAGCATCAGTGCCCCAAAGAAACATACTCAGGGCATCAGAGCCCCAGAGAAACATACTCATGGCATCAGAGCCCCAGAGAAACACGTCAGAGCATCAGTGCCCTAGAGAAATACACTCAGGGCATCAATGCCCTAGAGAGAGTCACTCAGGGCATCACATCCCCAGAGAAACCCAGTCAGAGAATCAGTGCCCAGATAAACACATTCAGGGTTTCAGTGACCCAGAGAAACCCAGTCAGATCATCAGTGCCCCAGAGAAACACACTCAGTACATCAGTGCACCAGAGAAACCCAGTCAGATCATCAGTGCCAGAGACAAACAGACTCAGGGCATCAGTGCCCTAGCGAAACACACTCAGGACATCAGTGCCCCAGAAAATCCTTGACAGAGCGTCATTGACCAAGAACAATAAATTCCGAGCATTAGTGTCCATGGAAACCCAGTCAGCACATCAGTGCCCCAGAGAAACACTCTCAGAGCATCAGTGCCCCAGAGAAACCCAGTCAGAAAGTCAGAGCACCAGAGATCCTCTATCAGAGAATCAGTGCCCCAGAGAAACACATTCAGGGTATCAGTGCCCCAGAGAAACACACTCAGATCATCAGTGCCCCAGAGAAACAAACTCAGGGCTTCAGTGCCCGAGAGAAAATCAGTCAGGGCAACAATGCCCAAAGAAACACATTCAGAGCATCAGTGCACCAGAGAAACACAGTCAGATCATCAGATCCCGAGACAAACACACTCAGGGCATCAGTGCAGTAGAGAATCTTACTCAGGGCATCAGTGCCCCAGAGAATCCTTGACAGAGAGTCAGTGATCCAGAACAGTAAATTCAGAGCATCAGTGTCCAAGGAAATCCAGTCAGCGCATCTGTGCCCCAGAGAAACCTAGTCAGAGCCTCAGTGCCCAAAGAAACCCATTCACAGCATCAGTGCCCCAGAGAATCCTTGACAGAGAGTCAGTGATCCAGAACAGTAAAATCAGAGCATCAGTGTCCAAGGAAATCCAGTCAGCGCATCAGTGCACCAGAGAAACCCACTCAGAGCATCAGTGCCCAAGAGAAATCCAGTCAGGGGAACAACACCTCAGAGAAAAGCACTCATAGCATCAGTGCCTCAGAAAAACACACTCAGGGCTTCAGTGCCCCAAAGAAACATCCTCAGAGCATCAGTGCCCAAGAGAAACACACTCAGGGGTTCAGTGCCCCAGAGAAACACACACACACAGCATCAGTGCCCAAGAGAAATACACTCAGAGCATCTGTGCCCCAGAGAAACCTAGTCAGAGCCTCAGTGCCCAGAGAAACCCATTCACAGCATCAGTGCCCCAGAGAAACACACTGAGAGCATCAGTGCCCCAGAGAAACACACTCAGGTCATCAGTGCCCCAGAGAAACACACTCAGATCATCAGTGCCCAAGAGAAACACACTTACGGCTTCAGTGCCCGAGAGAAACCCAGTCAGAGTAACAGTGCCCACAGAAACGCATTCAGTGCATTAGTGCCCCAGAGAAACCCAGTCAGAGCATCAGATCCCGAGACAAACACATTCAGGGCATCAGTGCCCTAGAGAAACTCACTCAGGGCATCAGTGCCCCAGAGAATCCTTGACAGAGCGTCAATGACCCAGAACAATAAATTCCAAGCATCAGTGTCCATGGAAACCCAGTCAGCACATCAGTGCCCCAGAGAAACACTCTCACAGCATCAGTGCCCCAGAGAAACACAGTCAGAAAGTCAGACCACCAGAGATCTTCTATCAGAGAATCAGTGCCCCAGAGAAACACATTCAGGGTATCAGTGCCCCAGAGAAACACACTCAGATCATCAGTGCCCCAGAGAAACAAACTCAGGGCTTCAGTGCCCGAGAGAAACTCAGTCAGAGCAACAATGCCCAAAGAAACACATTCAGAGCATCAGTGCCCCAGAGAAACCCTGTCAGAACATCATTGCACCAGAGAAACACAGTCAGATCATCAGATCCCGAGACAAACACAATCAGGGCATTTCTGCCCCACAGAAACACACTCAGGGCATCAGTGCACTAGAGAATCTCACTCCGGGCATCAGTGCCCCAGAGAATCCTTGACAGAGCGTCAGTGATCCAGAACAATAAATTCAGAGCATCAGTGTCCATGGAAACCCAGTCAGCGCATCAGTGCCCCAGAGAAACCCATTCAGAGCATCAGTGCCCCAGAGAAATCCAGTCAGGGCATCAACACCTCAGAGAAAAGCACTCATAGCATCAGTGCCTCAGAAAAACACACTCAGGGCTTCAGTGCCCCAAAGAAACACCCTCAGAGCATCAGTGCCCCATAGAAACACACTCAGGGCTTCAGTAGCCCAGAGAAACACACTCAGAGCATCAGTGCCCCAGAGAAACACACTCAGGGGTTCAGTGCCCCAGAGAAACACATTCAGAGCATCGCAGCCCAGAGAAACACACTCAGAGCATTAGTGCCCAAGAGAAATACACTCAGAGCGTCAGTGACCCAGAGAAACAAACTGAGAGCATCAGTGACCCAGATAATCACACTCAGGGTATCAATGCCCCAAGGAAACACACTCAGGTTATCAATTCCCCAGAGAAACACACTCAGAGCATCAGTGAGTCAGCCTCAGTGCCCAGGGAAACCCATTCACAGCATCAGTGCCCAAGAGAAAGACACTGAGAGCATCAGTGACCCAGATAATCACACTCAGGGTATCAATGCCCCAGGGAAACACACTCAGGTTATCAATTCCCCAGAGAAACACACTCAGAGCATCAGTGCCCCAGAGAAACACATTCAGGGTATCAGTGCCCCAGAGAAACACACTCAGATCATCAGTGCCCCAGAGAAACAAACTCAGGGCTTCAGTGCCCGAGAGAAACTCAGTCAGAGCAACAATGCCCAAAGAAACACATTCAGAGCATCAGTGCCCCAGAGAAACCCTGTCAGAACATCATTGCACCAGAGAAACACAGTCAGATCATCAGATCCCGAGACAAACACAATCAGGGTATTACTGCCCCACAGAAACACACTCAGGGCATCAGTGCCCTAGAGCATCTCACTCAGGGCATCAGTGCCCTAGAGAATCCTTGACAGAGCGTCAGTGATCCAGAACAATAAATTCAGAGCATCGGTGTTCATGGAAACGCAGTCAGCGCATCAGTGCCCCAGAGAAACCCATTCAGAGCATCAGTGCCCCAGAGAAATCCAGTCAGGGCATCAACACCTCAGAGAAGAGCACTCATAGCATCAGTGCCTCAGAAAAACACACTCAGGGCTTCAGTGCCCCAAAGAAACACCCTCAGAGCATCAGTGCCACAGAAAATCTCAGTCAGAGCATCAGTACACAGAGAAACACATTCACAGCATCAGTGCCCCAGAGAATGACACTGAGATATCAATGACCCAGATGAACACACTCAGGGTTTCAGTGTGCCAGAGAAACACACTCAGGTCATCAATTCCCCAGAGAAACTCACTCAGAGCATCAGTGCCCCATAGAAACACACTCAGGGCTTCAGTGGCCCAGAGAAACACACTCAGAGCATCAGTGCCCCAGAGAAACACATTCAGGGGTTCAGTGCCCGAGAGAAATACACTCAGAGCGTCAGTGACCCAGAGAAACAAACTGAGAGCATCAGTGACCCAGATAATCACACTCAGGGTATCAATGCCCCAGAGAAACACACTCAGGTCATCAATTCCCCAGAGAAACACACTCAGAGCATCAGTGCCCCAGAGAAACCTAGTCAGAGCCTCAATGTCCAGAGAAACCCATTCACAGCATCAGTTCCCCAGAGAAACACACTGAGAGCATCAGTGACCCCAATAAACACACTCAGGGTATCAGTGCCCCAGAGAAACATACTCAGGTCATCAATTCCCTAGAGAAACATACTCAGGGCATCAGTGCCACAGAGAAACACACTCAGATTATCAGTACCCAGAGAAACACAGTCAGAGCAACAGTGCCCAAAGAAACACATTCAGAGCATCAGTGCCCCAGAGAAACACATTCAGAGCATCAGTGCCCCAGAGAAACACACTCAGGGCTTCAGTGCCCCAGAGAAACACACACAGCGATTCAGTGCCCCAAAGAAACACACACACACACAGCATCAGTACCCCAGAGAAACACATTCAGAGCATCACAGCCCAGAGAAACACACTCAGAGCATCAGTGACCCAGAGAATCAAACTGAGAGCATCAGTGCCCCAGATAAACACACTCAGGGCTTCAGTGCCCCACAGAAACACACTCAGGGGTTCAGTGCCCTAGAGAAACACACACACACAGCATCAGTGCCCCAGAGAAAGACATTCAGAGCACCACGGCCCAAAGAAACACACTCAGAGCATCAGTGCCCCAGAGAAACACAGTCAGAGCATCAGTGCCCAGAGAAACACATTCAGAGCATCAGTGCCCCAGAGAAACACATTCAGACCTTCAGGGCACCAGAGAAACACACTGACATTCAGTGGCCCAGAAAAAATCACTCAGGGCATCAGTGCCCATGGAAACACACTCAGGCCATCAGTGCCCAGAGAAACACATTCAGGGCATCAGTGCTCCATTGAAATCCAGTCAGGGCATCAACACCCCAGAGAAAAGCACTCATAGCATCTGTGCCTCAGAAAAACACGCTCAGGGCTTCAGTGCCCCAAAGAAACACCCTCAGAGCATCAGTGACCCAGAGAAACTCAGTCAGAGCATCAGTGACCAGAGAAACACACTCAGGGCAGCAGTGCCCTATGGAAACTCACTCAGGGCATCAGTGCCCCAGACAATCCTTGACAGAGCATCAGTGCCCATAGAAACCCAGACAGCGCATCAGTGCCTCAGAGAAACACACTCAGGGTCAGTGCCCCAGAGAAATACACTCAGATGATCAGTGCCCCAGAGAAACTCAGTCAGAGCATCAGTGCCCAGAGAAACGCATTCAGAGCATCAGTGCCCCAGAGAAACACAGTCAGAACATCATTGCACCAGAGAAACACAGTCAGATCATCAGATACCGAGACAAACACACTCAGGGCATTACTGCCCCACAGAAACACACTCAGGGCATCAGTGCCCTAGAGCATCTCACTCAGGGCATCAGTGCCCTAGAGAATCCTTGACAGAGCGTCAGTGATCCAGAACAATAAATTCAGAGCATCGGTGTTCATGGAAACGCAGTCAGCGCATCAGTGCCCCAGAGAAACCCATTCAGAGCATCAGTGCCCCAGAGAAATCCAGTCAGGGCATCAACACCTCAGAGAAGAGCACTCATAGCATCAGTGCCTCAGAAAAACACACTCAGGGCTTCAGTGCCCCAAAGAAACACCCTCAGAGCATCAGTGCCACAGAAAATCTCAGTCAGAGCATCAGTACACAGAGAAACACATTCACAGCATCAGTGCCCCAGAGAATGACACTGAGATATCAATGACCCAGATGAACACACTCAGGGTTTCAGTGTGCCAGAGAAACACACTCAGGTCATCAATTCCCCAGAGAAACTCACTCAGAGCATCAGTGCCCCATAGAAACACACTCAGGGCTTCAGTGGCCCAGAGAAACACACTCAGAGCATCAGTGCCCCAGAGAAACATATGCAGGGGTTCAGTGCCCGAGAGAAATACACTCAGATGATCAGTGCCCCAGAGAAACTCAGTCAGAGCATCAGTGCCCAGAGAAACACATTCAGAGCATCAGTGCCCCAGAGAAACACATTCAGAGTATCAGTGCCCCAGAGAAACACATTCAGACCTTCAGGGCACCAGAGAAACACACTGACATTCAGTGGCCCAGAAAAAATCACTCAGGGCATCAGTTCCCATGGAAACACACTCAGGCCATCAGTGCCCGGAGAAACACATTCAGGACATCAGTGCTCCATTGAAATCCAGTCAGGGCATCAACACCCCAGAGAAAAGCACTCATAGCATCTGTGCCTCAGAAAAACACGCTCAGGGCTTCAGTGCCCCAAAGAAACGCCCTCAGAGCATCAGTGACCCAGAGAAACTCAGTCAGAGCATCAGTGACCAGAGAAACACACTCAGGACAGCAGTGCCCTATGGAAACTCACTCAGGGCATCAGTGCCCCAGACAATCCTTGACAGAGCATCAGTGCCCATAGAAACCCAGACAGCGCATCAGTGCCTCAGAGAAACACACTCAGGGTCAGTGCCCCAGAGAAACACATTCAGGGTATCAGTGCCCCAGAGAAACTCAGTCAGAGCATCAGTGCCAGAGATAAACAGACCCAGGGCATCAGTGCCCCACAGCAACACAATAAGGGCATCAGTGCCCCAGTGAAACGCACTGAGGACATCAGTGCACCACAGCAACACAATAAGGGCATCAGTGCCCCAGAGAATCCTTGACAGAGTGTCAGTGACCCTGAACAATACATTCAGAGCATCAGTGCCCATAGAAACCCAGACAGCGCATCAGTGCCCCAGAGAGACACACTCAGGGCTTCAGTGCCCCAGAGAAACACACTCAGGGCTTCAGTGCCCGAGAGAAACCCAGTCAGATCATCAGTGCCCCAGAGCAACACACTCAGGGCGTCAATGCCCTAGAGAGAGTCACTCAGGGCATCAGATCCCCAGAGAAACCGAGTCAGAGAATCAGTGCCCAGATAAAGACATTCAGGGCATCAGTGCCCCAGAGAAACCCAGTCAGATCATCAGTGCCCCAGAGAATCCCAATCAGATCATCAGTGCCAGAGACAAACACACTCAGAGCATCATTGCCCCAGTCAGAGCAACAGTGCCTCAGAGAAACCCAGTCAGAGCATCAGTGCACCAGAAAAACCCAGTCAGATCATCAGATCCCGAGACAAACACACTCAGGACATTGGTGCCCCACAGAAACCCACTCAGGGCAACAGTGCCCTAGAGAAACTCACTCAGGCCATCGGTGCCCCAGAGAATCCTTGACCCAGTGACCCAGAACGATAAATTCCGAGCATCAGTGTCCATGGAAACCCAGTCAGCGCATCAGTGCCCCAGAGAAACTCTCTCAAAGCATCAGTGCCCCGGAAAAACACACTCAGAGCATCAGTGCCCCAGAGAAACCCAGTCAGAAAGTCAGAGCCCCAGAGATAAACTCTCAGAGAATCAGTGCCCCAGAGAAACACATTCAGGGTATCAGTGCCCCAGAGAAACCCAGTCAGATCTTCAGTGCCAGAGACAAACAGACTCAGAGCGTCAGTGACCCAGAACAATACATTCAGAGCATCAGTGCCCATAGAAACCCAGACAGCGCATCAGTGCCCCAGAGAAACACACTCAGGGCTTCAGTGCCCCAGAGAAACACACTCAGGTCATCCGTGCCCCAGAGAAACACACTCAGGGCTTCATTGCCCGAGAGAAAACTAGTCAGAGTAACAGTGCCCAGAGAAACACTTTCAGAGCATCAGTGCACCAGAGAAACACACTTAGGTCATCAGTGCCGAGAGAAACACAATCAGGGCTCCAGTGCCCCAGAGAAAACCAGTCAGAGCATCAGTGCACCAGAGAAACACAGTCAGATCATTAGATCCCGAGACAAACACACTCAGGGCATTAGTGCCCCACAGAAACACACTCAGGGCATCAGTGCCCTAGAGAAACTCACTCAGGGCATCAGTGCCCCAGAGCATCCTTGACAGAGCGTCAGTGACCCAGAACAATAAATTCAGAGCATCAGTGTCCATGGAAACCCAGTCAGCGCATCAGTGCCCCAGAGAAACCCACTCAGAGCATCAGTGCCCCAGAAAAACAAACTCAGAGCATCAGTGCCCCAGAGAAACATACTCAGGGCATCACATCCCCAGAGAAACCCAGTCAGAGAATCAGTGCCCAGAGAAACACATTCAGGGTACCAGTGCCCCAGAGAAACCCAGTCAGAGCATCAGTGCCCAGATAAACACTTTCAGAGCATCAGTGCCCCAGAGAAACACACTCAGGGTTTCAGTGCCTGAGAGAAACCCAGTCAGAGTAACAGTGCCCACAGAAACACATTCAGTGCATTAGGGCCCCAGAGAAACCTAGTCAGAACATCATTGCACCAGAGAAACACAGTCAGATCATCAGATGCCGAGACAAACACACTCAGGGCATTAGTGCACCACAGGAACACACTCAGGGCATCAGTGCCCTAGAGAATCTCACTCAGGGCATCAGTGCCCCAGAGAATCATTGACAGAGCGTCAGTGATGCAGAACAATAAATTCAGAGCATCAGTGTCCATGGAAACCCAGTCAGCGCATCAGTGCCCCAGAGAAACCCAGTCAGAAAGTCAGAGCCCCAGAGATAAACTCTCAGAGAATCAGTGCCCCAGAGAAACACATTCAGGGTATCAGTGCCCCAGAGAAACCCAGTCAGATCTTCAGTGCCAGAGACAAACAGACTCAGAGCGTCAGTGACCCAGAACAATACATTCAGAGCATCAGTGCCCATAGAAACCCAGACAGCGCATCAGTGCCCCAGAGAAACACACTCAGGGCTTCAGTGCCCCAGAGAAACACATTCAGGGCTTCAGTGCCCCAGAGAAACACACTCAGGGCTTCAATGCCCGAGAGAAAACCAGTCAGAGCAACAGTGCCCAGAGAAACACTTTCAGAGCATCAGTGCACCAGAGAAACACACTTAGGTCATCAGTGCCGAGAGAAACACAATCAGGGCTTCAGTGCCCCAGAGAAAACCAGTCAGAGCATCAGTGCACCAGAGAAACACACTCAGATCATTAGATCCCGAGGCAAACACACTCAGGGCATTAGTGCCCCACAGAAACTCACTCAGGGCATCAGTGCCCTAGAGAAACTCACTCAGGGCATCAGTGCCCCAGAGAATCCTTGACAGAGCATCAGTGACCCAGAACAATAAATTCAGAGCATCAGTGTCCATGGAAACCCAGTCAGCGCATCAGTGCCCCAGAGAAACCCACTCAGAGCATCAGTGCCCCAGAGAAACACACTCAGAGCATCAGTGCCCCAGGGAAACATACTCAGGGCATCACATCCCCAGAGAAACCCAGTCAGAGAATCAGTGCCCAGAGAAACACATTCAGGGTATCAGTGCCCCAGAGAAACCCAGTCAGAGTAACAGTGCCCACAGAAACACATTCAGTGCATTAGGGCCCCAGAGAAACCAAGTCAGAACATCATTGCACCAGAGAAACACAGTCAGATCATCAGATCCCGAGACAAACACACTCAGGGCATCAGTGCCCCACAGAAATACACTCAGGGCATCAGTGCCCTAGAGAATCTCACTCAGGGCATCAGTGCCCCAGAGAATCCTTGACAGAGCGTCAGTGATCCAGAACAATAAATTCAGAGAATCAGTGTCCATGGAAACCCAGTCAGCGCATCAGTGCCCCAGAGAATCACTCTCAGAGAATCAGTGCCCCAAACAAACACCCTCAGAGCATCAGTGCCCGGAGAAACACATTCACAGCATCAGTGCCCCAGAGAAACACCCTCAGAGCATCAGTGCCCGGGGAAACACATTCACAGCATCAATGTCCTAGATAAACACACTCAGGGTTTCAGTGCCCCAGAGAAACACATCCAGGTCATCAATTCCCCAGAGAAACTCATTCAGAGCATCAGTGCCCTAGAAAAACACACTCAGAGCATCAGTGCCCCATAGAAACACACTCAGGGCTTCAGTGTCCCAGAGAAAGACACTCAGGTCATCAGTGCCCCAGAGAAACACACTCAGGGCTTCAATGCCCGAGAGAAAACCAGTCAGAGCAACAGTGCCCAGAGAAACACTTTCAGAGCATCAGTGCACCAGAGAAACACACTTAGGTCATCAGTGCCGAGAGAAACACAATCAGGGCTTCAGTGCCACAGAGAAAACCAGTCAGAGCATCAGTGCACCAGAGAAACACACTCAGATCATTAGACCCCGAGACAAACACACTCAGGGCATTAGTGCCCCACAGAAACACACTCAGGGCATCAGTGCCCTAGAGAAACTCACTCAGGGCATCAGTGCCCCAGAGAATCCTTGACAGAGCGTCAGTGACCCAGAACAATAAATTCAGAGCATCAGTGTCCATGGAAACCCAGTCAGCGCATCAGTGCCCCAGAGAATCACTCTCAGAGAATCAGTGCCCCAGAGAAACACTGTCAGAGCATCAGCGCCCCAGAGAAACACACTCAGAGCATCAGTGCCCTAGAAAAACACACTCAGAGCATCAGTGCCCCAGAGAAACACATTCAGAGCATCAGTGCCCCAGAGAAACACATTCAGAGCATCAGTGCTCCAGAGAAACACACTTAGGGATTCAGTGCCCCAGAGAAACACACTCAGGTCATCAGTTGACGTTTCGAGTCCTCATGACCCTTTGGCAGAACTGAAGTATAGTTAGGAGAGAGGTGAAAGTATAGTTAGGTAAGAATGAAGTATAGTTAGGAGAGAGGTGAAAGTATAGTTATACTTTCACCTCTCTCCTAACTATACTTCAGTTCTGCCAAAGGGTCATGAGGACTCGAAACGTCAACTGTTTTCTTCTCCACCGATGCTGCCAGACCTGCTGAGTTTTTCCAGGTAATTCTGTTTTTGTTTTGGATTTCCAGCATCCGCAGTGGCTTTTAGCTTTTTGTTTTTATCTCAGGTCATCAATTCCCTAGAGAAACACACTCAGAGCATCAGTGCCAATGAGAAAAACACTCATTATTAGTACCCAGAGAAACACACTCTTAGCATCAGTGCCCCAGAGAAACCAAGTCAGAACATCAGCCCCAGAGAAACACATTCAGAGCATCAGTGCCCCAGAGAAACACATTCAGAGCATCAGTGCCCCAGAGAAACTCAGTCAGAGCATCAGTGCCCAGAGAAACACATTCAGAGCATCAGTGCCCCAGAGAAACTCACTCAGGTCATCAATTCCCCAGAGAAACGCAGTCAGAGCAACAGTGCCCCAGAGACACACACTCAGTGCATCGGTGCCCCAGAGAAACACATTCAGACCTTCAGGGCACCAGAGAAACACACTGACATTCAGTGCCCTAGAAAAAATCACTCAGGGCATCAGTGCCCAGAGAAACACACTCAGGCCATCAGTGCCCAGAGAAACACACTCAGGCCATCAGTGCTCCAGAGAAATCCAGTCAGGGCATCAACACCCCAGAGAAAAGCACTCATAGCATCTGTGCCTCAGAAAAACACGCTCAGGGTTTCAGTGCCCCAAAGAAACACCCTCAGAGCATCAGTGCCCGAGAGAAACACACTCAGGGCAGCAGTGCCCCAGAGAAACACACTCAGGTCATCAATTCCCCAGGGAAACACATACAGAGAATCAGGGTATCACTGCTTCAGAGAAAGAGACTCAGGGCATCAGTGCCGAGAGAAACACACCCATAGCATCAGTGCCCCAGAGAAAGACACTCAGGGCTTCAGTGCCCCAGAGAAACACACTCAGGGCTTCAGTGCCCCAGAGAAACCCAGTCAGAGCATCAGATCCCGAGACAAACACACTCAGGGCATTAGTGCCCCACAGAAACACACTCGGGGCATCAGTGCCCTAGAGAATCTCACTCAGGGCATCAGTGCCCCAGAAAATCCTTGACAGAGCGTCAGTGATCCAGAACAATAAACTCAGAGCATCAGTGTCCATGGAAACCCAGTCAGCGCATCAGTGCCCCAGAGAACCACTCTCAGAGAATCAGTGCCCCAGAGAAACATACTCAGGGCATCAGTGCCCCAGAGAAACATACTCATGGCATCAGAGCCCCAGAGAAACAGGTCAGAGCATCTGTGCCCTAGAGAAATACACTCAGGGCATCAATGCCCTAGAGAGAGTCACTCAGGGCATCACATCCCCAGAGAAACCCAGTCAGAGAATCAGTGCCCAGATAAACACATTCAGGGTATCAGTGCCCCAGAGAAACACACTCAGCTCATCAATTCCCCAGAGAAACACACTCGGGTATCAGTGCCCCAGAGAAACACACTCAGATCATCAGTGCCCCAGAGAAACACAGCCAGAGCATCAGTGCCCCAAAGAAACATACTCGGGGCATCGGTGCCCCAGAGAAACATACTCATGGCATCAGAGCCCCAGAGAAACACTTCAGAGCATCGGTGCCCTAGAGAAATACAGTCAGGGCATCAATGCCCTAGAGAGAGTCACTCAGGGCATCACATCCCCAGAGAAACCCAGTCAGAGAATCAGTGCCCAGATAAACACATTCAGGGTATCAGTGCCCCAGAGAAACACACTCAGCTCATCAATTCCCCAGAGAAACACACTCGGGTATCAGTGCCCCAGAGAAACACACTCAGATCATCAGTGCCCCAGAGAAACACTGCCAGAGCATCAGTGCCCCAAAGAAACATACTCGGGGCATCGGTGCCCCAGAGAAACATACTCATGGCATCAGAGCCCCAGAGAAACACTTCAGAGCATCGGTGCCCTAGAGAAATACAGTCAGGGCATCAATGCCCTAGAGAGAGTCACTCAGGGCATCACATCCCCAGAGCAACCCAGTCAGAGAATCAGTGCCCAGATAAACACATTCAGTGTTTCAGTGCCCCAGACAAACCCAGTCAGATCATCAGTGCCCCAGAGAAACACACTCAGTACATCAGTGCACCAGAGAAACCCAGTCAGATCATCAGTGCCAGAGACAAACAGACTCAGGGCATCAGTGCCCCAGCGAAACACACTGAGGGCATCAGTGCCCCAGAGAAACCCATTCAGAGCATCAGTGCCCCAGAGAAATCCAGTCAGGGCATCAACACCTCAGAGAAAAGCACTCATAGCATCAGTGCCTCAGAAAAACGCACTCAGGGCTTCAGAGCCCCAAAGAAACACCCTCAGAGCATCAGTGCACCAGAGAAACTCAGTCGGAGCATCAGTACAGAGAGAAACACGTTCACAGCATCAGTGCCCCAGAGGAACACACTGAGAGTATCAATGACCCAGATAAACACACTCAGGGTTTCAGTGTGCCAGAGAAACACACTCAGGTCATCAATTCCCCAGAGAAACTCACTCAGAGCATCAGTGCCCCATAGAAACACACTCAGGGCTTCAGTAGCCCAGAGAAACACACTCAGAGCATCAGTGCCCCAGAGAAACACACTCAGGGGTTCAGTGCCCCAGAGAAACACATTCAGAGCATCGCAGCCCAGAGAAACACACTCAGAGCATTAGTGCCCAAGAGAAATACACTCAGAGCGTCAGTGACCCAGAGAAACAAACTGAGAGCATCAGTGACCCAGATAATCACACTCAGGGTATCAATGCCCCAGGGAAACACACTCAGGTTATCAATTCCCCAGAGAAACACACTCAGAGCATCAGTGCCCCAGAGAAACCTAGTCAGAGCCTCAGTGCCCAGAGAAACCCATTCACAGCATCAGTGCCCCAGAGAAAGACACTGAGAGCATCAGTGACACAGATAAACACACTCAGGGTATCAATGCCCCAGAGAAACACACTCAGGTCATCAATTCCAAAGAGAAACACACACAGAGCATCAGTGCAACAGAGAAACACATTCAAAGCATCAATGCCCAGGGAAATACATTCAGGGTATCTGTGCCCAGAGAAACAAATTCAGAGCATCAGTGCCCCAGAGAAACACACTCAGAGCATCAGCGCCCAAGAGAAATACACTCAGAGCATCAGTGACCCAGAGAATCAAACTGAGAGCATCAGTGCCCCAGATAAACACACTCAGGATATCAATGCCCCAAAGAAACACACTCAGCTCATCAATTCCCCAGAGAAACACACTCGGGTATCAATGCCCAAAGAAACACATTCAGAGCATCAGTGCCCCAGAGAAACCCAGTCAGAACATCATTGCACCAGAGAAACACAGTCAGATCGTCAGATCCCGAGACAAACACACTCAGGGCATTACTGCCCCACAGAAACACACTCAGGGCATCAGTGCCCGAGAGAAACACAGGGGCAAGTGCCCAGAGAAACACATTCAGAGCATTAGTGCCACAGAGAAACACACTCAGATCATCAGTGCCCCAGAGAAACACACTCAGGGCTTCAGTGCCCGAGAGAAACCCAGTCAGAGTAACAGTGCCCACAGAAACACATTCAGTGCATTAGTGCCCCAGAGAAACCCAGTAAGAACATCAGTGCATCAGAGAAACACAGTCAGATCATCAGATCCCCAGACAAACACACTGAGGGCATTAGTGCCCAACAGAAACACACTCAGGGCATCAGTGCCCTAGAGAATCTCACTCAGGGCATCAGTGCCCTAGAGAGTCCTTAACAGAGCGTCAGTGATCCAGAACAATAAATTCAGAGCATCAGGGTCCATGGAAACCCAGTCAGTGCATCAGTGCCCCAGAGAACCACTCTCAGAGAATCAGTGCCCCAGAGAAACACTGCCAGAGTATCAGTGCCCCAAAGAAACATACTCAGGGCATCAGTGCCCCAGAGAAACATACTCATGGCATCAAAGCCCCAGAGAAACACGTCAGAGCATCGGTGCCCTAGAGAAATACAGTCAAGCCATCAATGCCCTAGAGAGAGTCAATCAGGGCATCACATTCCCAGAGAAACCCAGTCAGAGAATCAGTGCCCAGATAAACACATTCAGGGTATCAGTGACCCAGAGAAATCCAGTCAGATCATCAGGGCCCAAGAGAAACACACTCAGTACATCAGTGCACCAGAGAAACCCAGTCAGATCATCAGTGCCAGAGACAAACCGACTCAGGGCATCAGTGTCCCAGTGAAACATACTCAGGGCATCAGTGCCCTAGAGAAACTCACTCAGGGCATCAGTGCCCCAGAGAATCCTTGACAGAGCGTCATTGACACACAACAATAAATTTCGAGCATCAGTGTCCATGGAAACCCAGTCAGCACATCAGTGCCCCAGAGAAACACACTCAGGGCTTCAGTGCCCCAGAGAAACACACTCAGGTCATCCGTGCCCCAGAGAAACACACTCAGGGCTTCATTGCCCGAGAGAAAACTAGTCAGAGCAACAGTGCCCAGAGAAACACTTTCAGAGCATCAGTGCACCAGAGAAACACACTTAGGTCATCAGTGCCGAGAGAAACACAATCAGGGCTCCAGTGCCCCAGAGAAAACCAGTCAGAGCATCAGTGCACCAGAGAAACACAGTCAGATCATTAGATCCCGAGACAAACACACTCAGGGCATTAGTGCCCCACAGAAACACACTCAGGGCATCAGTGCCCTAGAGAAAGTCACTCAGGGCATCAGTGCCCCAGAGCATCCTTGACAGAGCGTCAGTGACCCAGAACAATAAATTCAGAGCATCAGTGTCCATGGAAACCCAGTCAGCGCATCAGTGCCCCAGAGAAACCCACTCAGAGCATCAGTGCCCCAGAAAAACACACTCAGGGTTTCAGTGCCTGAGAGAAACCCAGTCAGAGTAACAGTGCCCACAGAAACACATTCAGTGCATTAGGGCCCCAGAGAAACCTAGTCAGAACATCATTGCACCAGAGAAACACACTCAGATCATCAGATGCCGAGACAAACACACTCAGGGCATTAGTGCACCACAGGAACACACTCAGGGCATCAGTGCCCTAGAGAATCTCACTCAGGGCATCAGTGCCCCAGAGAATCATTGACGGAGCGTCAGTGATGCAGAACAATAAATTCAGAGCATCAGTGTCCATGGAAACCCAGTCAGCGCATCAGTGCCCCAGAGAAACCCAGTCAGAAAGTCAGAGCCCCAGAGATAAACTCTCAGAGAATCAGTGCCCCAGAGAAACACATTCAGGGTATCAGTGCCCCAGAGAAACCCAGTCAGATCTTCAGTGCCAGAGACAAACAGACTCAGAGCGTCAGTGACCCAGAACAATACATTCAGAGCATCAGTGCCCATAGAAACCCAGACAGCGCATCAGTGCCCCAGAGAAACACACTCAGGGCTTCAGTGCCCCAGAGAAACACATTCAGGGCTTCAGTGCCCCAGAGAAACACACTCAGGGCTTCAATGCCCGAGAGAAAACCAGTCAGAGCAACAGTGCCCAGAGAAACACTTTCAGAGCATCAGTGCACCAGAGAAACACACTTAGGTCATCAGTGCCGAGAGAAACACAATCAGGGCTTCAGTGCCACAGAGAAAACCAGTCAGAGCATCAGTGCACCAGAGAAACACACTCAGATCATTAGATCCCGAGGCAAACACACTCAGGGCATTAGTGCCCCACAGAAACACACTCAGGGCATCAGTGCCCTAGAGAAACTCACTCAGGGCATCAGTGCCCCAGAGAATCCTTGACAGAGCGTCAGTGACCCAGAACAATAAATTCAGAGCATCAGTGTCCATGGAAACCCAGTCAGCGCATCAGTGCCCCAGAGAAACCCACTCAGAGCATCAGTGCCCCAGAGAAACACACTCAGAGCATCAGTGCCCCAGGGAAACATACTCAGGGCATCACATCCCCAGAGAAACCCAGTCAGAGAATCAGTGCCCAGAGAAACACATTCAGGGTATCAGTGCCCCAGAGAAACCCAGTCAGAGTAACAGTGCCCACAGAAACACATTCAGTGCATTAGGGCCCCAGAGAAACCAAGTCAGAACATCATTGCACCAGAGAAACACAGTCAGATCATCAGATCCCGAGACAAACACACTCAGGGCATTACTGCCCCACAGAAATACACTCAGGGCATCAGTGCCCTAGAGAATCTCACTCAGGGCATCAGTGCCCCAGAGAATCCTTGACAGAGCGTCAGTGATCCAGAACAATAAATTCAGAGCATCAGTGTCCATGGAAACCCAGTCAGCGCATCAGTGCCGCAGAGAATCACTCTCAGAGAATCAGTGCCCCAAACAAACACCCTCAGAGCATCAGTGCCCGGAGAAACACATTCACAGCATCAGTGCCCCAGAGAAACACCCTCAGAGCATCAGTGCCCGGAGAAACACATTCACAGCATCAATGTCCTAGATAAACACACTCAGGGTTTCAGTGCCCCAGAGAAACACATCCAGGTCATCAATTCCCCAGAGAAACTCATTCAGAGTATCAGTGCCCTAGAAAAACACACTCAGAGCATCAGTGCCCCATAGAAACACACTCAGGGCTTCAGTGTCCCAGAGAAACACACTCAGGTCATCCGTGCCCCAGAGAAACACACTCAGGGCTTCAATGCCCGAGAGAAAACCAGTCAGAGCAACAGTGCCCAGAGAAACACTTTCAGAGCATCAGTGCACCAGAGAAACACACTTAGGTCATCAGTGCCGAGAGAAACACAATCAGGGCTTCAGTGCCACAGAGAAAACCAGTCAGAGCATCAGTGCACCAGAGAAACACACTCAGATCCTTAGATCCCGAGACAAACACACTCAGGGCATTAGTGCCCCACAGAAACACACTCAGGGCATCAGTGCCCTAGAGAAACTCACTCAGGGCATCAGTGCCCCAGAGAATCATTGACAGAGCGTCAGTGACCCAGAACAATAAATTCAGAGCATCAGTGTCCATGGAAACCCAGTCAGCGCATCAGTGCCCCAGAGAATCACTCTCAGAGAATCAGTGCCCCAGAGAAACACTGTCAGAGCATCAGCGCCCCAGAGAAACACACTCAGAGCATCAGTGCCCCAAAGAAACACCCTCAGAGCATCAGTGCCCGGAGAAACACATTCACAGCATCAGTGCCCCAGAGAAACACACTCAGGTCATCAATTACCCAGAGAAACTCACTCAGAGCATCAGTGCCCTAGAAAAACACACTCAGAGCATCAGTGCCCCAGAGAAACACACTCAGGTCATCAGTGCCCCAGAGAAACACACTCAGGGCTTCAATGCCCGAGAGAAAACCAGTCAGAGCAACAGTGCCCAGAGAAACACTTTCAGAGCATCAGTGCACCAGAGAAACACACTTAGGTCATCAGTGCCGAGAGAAACACAATCAGGGCTTCAGTGCCACAGAGAAAACCAGTCAGAGCATCAGTGCACCAGAGAAACACACTCAGATCATTAGATCCCGAGACAAACACACTCAGGGCATTAGTGCCCCACAGAAACACACTCAGGGCATCAGTGCCCTAGAGAAACTCACTCAGGGCATCAGAGCCCCAGAGAATCCTTGACAGAGCGTCAGTGACCCAGAACAATAAATTCAGAGCATCAGTGTCCATGGAAACCCAGTCAGCGCATCAGTGCCCCAGAGAAACCCACTCAGAGCATCAGTGCCCCAGAGAAACACACTCAGAGCATCAGTGCCCCAGGGAAACATACTCAGGGCATCACATCCCCAGAGAAACCCAGTCAGAGAATCAGTGCCCAGAGAAACACATTCAGGGTATCAGTGCCCCAGAGAAACCCAGTCAGAGCATCAGTGCCCAGATAAACACTGTCAGAGCATCAGTGCCCCAGAGAAAAACACTCAGGGTTTCAGTGCCTGAGAGAAACCCAGTCAGAGTAACAGTGCCCACAGAAACACATTCAGTGCATTAGGGCCCCAGAGAAACCAAGTCAGAACATCATTGCACCAGAGAAACACAGTCAGATCATCAGATCCCGAGACAAACACACTCAGGGCATCAGTGCCCCACAGAAATACACTCAGGGCATCAGTGCCCTAGAGAATCTCACTCAGGGCATCAGTGCCCCAGAGAATCCTTGACAGAGCGTCAGTGATCCAGAACAATAAATTCAGAGAATCAGTGTCCATGGAAACCCAGTCAGCGCATCAGTGCCCCAGAGAATCACTCTCAGAGAATCAGTGCCCCAAACAAACACCCTCAGAGCATCAGTGCCCGGAGAAACACATTCACAGCATCAGTGCCCCAGAGAAACACCCTCAGAGCATCAGTGCCCGGGGAAACACATTCACAGCATCAATGTCCTAGATAAACACACTCAGGGTTTCAGTGCCCCAGAGAAACACATCCAGGTCATCAATTCCCCAGAGAAACTCATTCAGAGCATCAGTGCCCTAGAAAAACACACTCAGAGCATCAGTGCCCCATAGAAACACACTCAGGGCTTCAGTGTCCCAGAGAAAGACACTCAGGTCATCAGTGCCCCAGAGAAACACACTCAGGGCTTCAATGCCCGAGAGAAAACCAGTCAGAGCAACAGTGCCCAGAGAAACACTTTCAGAGCATCAGTGCACCAGAGAAACACACTTAGGTCATCAGTGCCGAGAGAAACACAATCAGGGCTTCAGTGCCACAGAGAAAACCAGTCAGAGCATCAGTGCACCAGAGAAACACACTCAGATCATTAGACCCCGAGACAAACACACTCAGGGCATTAGTGCCCCACAGAAACACACTCAGGGCATCAGTGCCCTAGAGAAACTCACTCAGGGCATCAGTGCCCCAGAGAATCCTTGACAGAGCGTCAGTGACCCAGAACAATAAATTCAGAGCATCAGTGTCCATGGAAACCCAGTCAGCGCATCAGTGCCCCAGAGAATCACTCTCAGAGAATCAGTGCCCCAGAGAAACACTGTCAGAGCATCAGCGCCCCAGAGAAACACACTCAGAGCATCAGTGCCCTAGAAAAACACACTCAGAGCATCAGTGCCCCAGAGAAACACATTCAGAGCATCAGTGCCCCAGAGAAACACATTCAGAGCATCAGTGCTCCAGAGAAACACACTTAGGGATTCAGTGCCCCAGAGAAACACACTCAGGTCATCAGTTGACGTTTCGAGTCCTCATGACCCTTTGGCAGAACTGAAGTATAGTTAGGAGAGAGGTGAAAGTATAGTTAGGTAAGAATGAAGTATAGTTAGGAGAGAGGTGAAAGTATAGTTATACTTTCACCTCTCTCCTAACTATACTTCAGTTCTGCCAAAGGGTCATGAGGACTCGAAACGTCAACTGTTTTCTTCTCCACCGATGCTGCCAGACCTGCTGAGTTTTTCCAGGTAATTCTGTTTTTGTTTTGGATTTCCAGCATCCGCAGTGGCTTTTAGCTTTTTGTTTTTATCTCAGGTCATCAATTCCCTAGAGAAACACACTCAGGGCATCAGTGCCAATGAGAAAAACACTCATTATTAGTACCCAGAGAAACACACTCATAGCATCAGTGCCCCAGAGAAACCAAGTCAGAGCATCAGCCCCAGAGAAACACATTCAGAGCATCAGTGCCCCAGAGAAACACATTCAGAGCATCAGTGCCCCAGAGAAACTCAGTCAGAGCATCAGTGCCCAGAGAAACACATTCAGAGCATCAGTGCCCCAGAGAAACTCACTCAGGTCATCAATTCCCCAGAGAAACGCAGTCAGAGCAACAGTGCCCCAGAGAAACACATTCAGACCTTCAGGGCACCAGAGAAACACACTGACATTCAGTGCCCTAGAAAAAATCACTCAGGGCATCAGTGCCCAGAGAAACACACTCAGGCCATCAGTGCCCAGAGAAACACACTCAGGCCATCAGTGCTCCAGAGAAATCCAGTCAGGGCATCAACACCCCAGAGAAAAGCACTCATAGCATCTGTGCCTCAGAAAAACACGCTCAGGGTTTCAGTGTCCCAAAGAAACACCCTCAGAGCATCAGTGCCCGAGAGAAACACACTCAGGGCAGCAGTGCCCCAGAGAAACACACTCAGGTCATCAATTCCCCAGGGAAACACATACAGAGAATCAGGGTATCACTGCTTCAGAGAAAGAGACTCAGGGCATCAGTGCCGAGAGAAACACACCCATAGCATCAGTGCCCCAGAGAAAGACACTCAGGGCTTCAGTGCCCCAGAGAAACACACTCAGGGCTTCAGTGCCCCAGAGAAACCCAGTCAGAGCATCAGATCCCAAGACAAACACACTCAGGGCATTAGTGCCCCACAGAAACACACTCGGGGCATCAGTGCCCTAGAGAATCTCACTCAGGGCATCAGTGCCCCAGAAAATCCTTGACAGAGCGTCAGTGATCCAGAACAATAAACTCAGAGCATCAGTGTCCATGGAAACCCAGTCAGCGCATCAGTGCCCCAGAGAACCACTCTCAGAGAATCAGTGCCCCAGAGAAACATACTCAGGGCATCAGTGCCCCAGAGAAACATACTCATGGCATCAGAGCCCCAGAGAAACAGGTCAGAGCATCTGTGCCCTAGAGAAATACACTCAGGGCATCAATGCCCTAGAGAGAGTCACTCAGGGCATCACATCCCCAGAGAAACCCAGTCAGAGAATCAGTGCCCAGATAAACACATTCAGGGTATCAGTGCCCCAGAGAAACACACTCAGCTCATCAATTCCCCAGAGAAACACACTCGGGTATCAGTGCCCCAGAGAAACACACTCAGATCATCAGTGCCCCAGAGAAACACAGCCAGAGCATCAGTGCCCCAAAGAAACATACTCGGGGCATCGGTGCCCCAGAGAAACATACTCATGGCATCAGAGCCCCAGAGAAACACTTCAGAGCATCGGTGCCCTAGAGAAATACAGTCAGGGCATCAATGCCCTAGAGAGAGTCACTCAGGGCATCACATCCCCAGAGAAACCCAGTCAGAGAATCAGTGCCCAGATAAACACATTCAGGGTATCAGTGCCCCAGAGAAACACACTCAGCTCATCAATTCCCCAGAGAAACACACTCGGGTATCAGTGCCCCAGAGAAACACACTCAGATCATCAGTGCCCCAGAGAAACACTGCCAGAGCATCAGTGCCCCAAAGAAACATACTCGGGGCATCGGTGCCCCAGAGAAACATACTCATGGCATCAGAGCCCCAGAGAAACACTTCAGAGCATCGGTGCCCTAGAGAAATACAGTCAGGGCATCAATGCCCTAGAGAGAGTCACTCAGGGCATCACATCCCCAGAGCAACCCAGTCAGAGAATCAGTGCCCAGATAAACACATTCAGTGTTTCAGTGCCCCAGACAAACCCAGTCAGATCATCAGTGCCCCAGAGAAACACACTCAGTACATCAGTGCACCAGAGAAACCCAGTCAGATCATCAGTGCCAGAGACAAACAGACTCAGGGCATCAGTGCCCCAGCGAAACACACTGAGGGCATCAGTGCCCCAGAGAAACCCATTCAGAGCATCAGTGCCCCAGAGAAATCCAGTCAGGGCATCAACACCTCAGAGAAAAGCACTCATAGCATCAGTGCCTCAGAAAAACGCACTCAGGGCTTCAGAGCCCCAAAGAAACACCCTCAGAGCATCAGTGCACCAGAGAAACTCAGTCGGAGCATCAGTACAGAGAGAAACACGTTCACAGCATCAGTGCCCCAGAGGAACACACTGAGAGTATCAATGACCCAGATAAACACACTCAGGGTTTCAGTGTGCCAGAGAAACACACTCAGGTCATCAATTCCCCAGAGAAACTCACTCAGAGCATCAGTGCCCCATAGAAACACACTCAGGGCTTCAGTAGCCCAGAGAAACACACTCAGAGCATCAGTGCCCCAGAGAAACACACTCAGGGGTTCAGTGCCCCAGAGAAACACATTCAGAGCATCGCAGCCCAGAGAAACACACTCAGAGCATTAGTGCCCAAGAGAAATACACTCAGAGCGTCAGTGACCCAGAGAAACAAACTGAGAGCATCAGTGACCCAGATAATCACACTCAGGGTATCAATGCCCCAGGGAAACACACTCAGGTTATCAATTCCCCAGAGAAACACACTCAGAGCATCAGTGCCCCAGAGAAACCTAGTCAGAGCCTCAGTGCCCAGAGAAACCCATTCACAGCATCAGTGCCCCAGAGAAAGACACTGAGAGCATCAGTGACACAGATAAACACACTCAGGGTATCAATGCCCCAGAGAAACACACTCAGGTCATCAATTCCAAAGAGAAACACACACAGAGCATCAGTGCAACAGAGAAACACATTCAAAGCATCAATGCCCAGGGAAATACATTCAGGGTATCTGTGCCCAGAGAAACAAATTCAGAGCATCAGTGCCCCAGAGAAACACACTCAGAGCATCAGCGCCCAAGAGAAATACACTCAGAGCATCAGTGACCCAGAGAATCAAACTGAGAGCATCAGTGCCCCAGATAAACACACTCAGGATATCAATGCCCCAAAGAAACACACTCAGCTCATCAATTCCCCAGAGAAACACACTCGGGTATCAATGCCCAAAGAAACACATTCAGAGCATCAGTGCCCCAGAGAAACCCAGTCAGAACATCATTGCACCAGAGAAACACAGTCAGATCGTCAGATCCCGAGACAAACACACTCAGGGCATTACTGCCCCACAGAAACACACTCAGGGCATCAGTGCCCGAGAGAAACACAGGGGCAAGTGCCCAGAGAAACACATTCAGAGCATTAGTGCCACAGAGAAACACACTCAGATCATCAGTGCCCCAGAGAAACACACTCAGGGCTTCAGTGCCCGAGAGAAACCCAGTCAGAGTAACAGTGCCCACAGAAACACATTCAGTGCATTAGTGCCCCAGAGAAACCCAGTAAGAACATCAGTGCATCAGAGAAACACAGTCAGATCATCAGATCCCCAGACAAACACACTGAGGGCATTAGTGCCCAACAGAAACACACTCAGGGCATCAGTGCCCTAGAGAATCTCACTCAGGGCATCAGTGCCCTAGAGAGTCCTTAACAGAGCGTCAGTGATCCAGAACAATAAATTCAGAGCATCAGGGTCCATGGAAACCCAGTCAGTGCATCAGTGCCCCAGAGAACCACTCTCAGAGAATCAGTGCCCCAGAGAAACACTGCCAGAGTATCAGTGCCCCAAAGAAACATACTCAGGGCATCAGTGCCCCAGAGAAACATACTCATGGCATCAAAGCCCCAGAGAAACACGTCAGAGCATCGGTGCCCTAGAGAAATACAGTCAAGCCATCAATGCCCTAGAGAGAGTCAATCAGGGCATCACATTCCCAGAGAAACCCAGTCAGAGAATCAGTGCCCAGATAAACACATTCAGGGTATCAGTGACCCAGAGAAATCCAGTCAGATCATCAGGGCCCAAGAGAAACACACTCAGTACATCAGTGCACCAGAGAAACCCAGTCAGATCATCAGTGCCAGAGACAAACCGACTCAGGGCATCAGTGTCCCAGTGAAACATACTCAGGGCATCAGTGCCCTAGAGAAACTCACTCAGGGCATCAGTGCCCCAGAGAATCCTTGACAGAGCGTCATTGACACACAACAATAAATTTCGAGCATCAGTGTCCATGGAAACCCAGTCAGCACATCAGTGCCCCAGAGAAACACACTCAGGGCTTCAGTGCCCCAGAGAAACACACTCAGGTCATCCGTGCCCCAGAGAAACACACTCAGGGCTTCATTGCCCGAGAGAAAACTAGTCAGAGCAACAGTGCCCAGAGAAACACTTTCAGAGCATCAGTGCACCAGAGAAACACACTTAGGTCATCAGTGCCGAGAGAAACACAATCAGGGCTCCAGTGCCCCAGAGAAAACCAGTCAGAGCATCAGTGCACCAGAGAAACACAGTCAGATCATTAGATCCCGAGACAAACACACTCAGGGCATTAGTGCCCCACAGAAACACACTCAGGGCATCAGTGCCCTAGAGAAAGTCACTCAGGGCATCAGTGCCCCAGAGCATCCTTGACAGAGCGTCAGTGACCCAGAACAATAAATTCAGAGCATCAGTGTCCATGGAAACCCAGTCAGCGCATCAGTGCCCCAGAGAAACCCACTCAGAGCATCAGTGCCCCAGAAAAACACACTCAGGGTTTCAGTGCCTGAGAGAAACCCAGTCAGAGTAACAGTGCCCACAGAAACACATTCAGTGCATTAGGGCCCCAGAGAAACCTAGTCAGAACATCATTGCACCAGAGAAACACACTCAGATCATCAGATGCCGAGACAAACACACTCAGGGCATTAGTGCACCACAGGAACACACTCAGGGCATCAGTGCCCTAGAGAATCTCACTCAGGGCATCAGTGCCCCAGAGAATCATTGACGGAGCGTCAGTGATGCAGAACAATAAATTCAGAGCATCAGTGTCCATGGAAACCCAGTCAGCGCATCAGTGCCCCAGAGAAACCCAGTCAGAAAGTCAGAGCCCCAGAGATAAACTCTCAGAGAATCAGTGCCCCAGAGAAACACATTCAGGGTATCAGTGCCCCAGAGAAACCCAGTCAGATCTTCAGTGCCAGAGACAAACAGACTCAGAGCGTCAGTGACCCAGAACAATACATTCAGAGCATCAGTGCCCATAGAAACCCAGACAGCGCATCAGTGCCCCAGAGAAACACACTCAGGGCTTCAGTGCCCCAGAGAAACACATTCAGGGCTTCAGTGCCCCAGAGAAACACACTCAGGGCTTCAATGCCCAAGAGAAAACCAGTCAGAGCAACAGTGCCCAGAGAAACACTTTCAGAGCATCAGTGCACCAGAGAAACACACTTAGGTCATCAGTGCCGAGAGAAACACAATCAGGGCTTCAGTGCCACAGAGAAAACCAGTCAGAGCATCAGTGCACCAGAGAAACACACTCAGATCATTAGATCCCGAGGCAAACACACTCAGGGCATTAGTGCCCCACAGAAACACACTCAGGGCATCAGTGCCCTAGAGAAACTCACTCAGGGCATCAGTGCCCCAGAGAATCCTTGACAGAGCGTCAGTGACCCAGAACAATAAATTCAGAGCATCAGTGTCCATGGAAACCCAGTCAGCGCATCAGTGCCCCAGAGAAACCCACTCAGAGCATCAGTGCCCCAGAGAAACACACTCAGAGCATCAGTGCCCCAGGGAAACATACTCAGGGCATCACATCCCCAGAGAAACCCAGTCAGAGAATCAGTGCCCAGAGAAACACATTCAGGGTATCAGTGCCCCAGAGAAACCCAGTCAGAGTAACAGTGCCCACAGAAACACATTCAGTGCATTAGGGCCCCAGAGAAACCAAGTCAGAACATCATTGCACCAGAGAAACACAGTCAGATCATCAGATCCCGAGACAAACACACTCAGGGCATTACTGCCCCACAGAAATACACTCAGGGCATCAGTGCCCTAGAGAATCTCACTCAGGGCATCAGTGCCCCAGAGAATCCTTGACAGAGCGTCAGTGATCCAGAACAATAAATTCAGAGCATCAGTGTCCATGGAAACCCAGTCAGCGCATCAGTGCCGCAGAGAATCACTCTCAGAGAATCAGTGCCCCAAACAAACACCCTCAGAGCATCAGTGCCCGGAGAAACACATTCACAGCATCAGTGCCCCAGAGAAACACCCTCAGAGCATCAGTGCCCGGAGAAACACATTCACAGCATCAATGTCCTAGATAAACACACTCAGGGTTTCAGTGCCCCAGAGAAACACATCCAGGTCATCAATTCCCCAGAGAAACTCATTCAGAGTATCAGTGCCCTAGAAAAACACACTCAGAGCATCAGTGCCCCATAGAAACACACTCAGGGCTTCAGTGTCCCAGAGAAACACACTCAGGTCATCCGTGCCCCAGAGAAACACACTCAGGGCTTCAATGCCCGAGAGAAAACCAGTCAGAGCAACAGTGCCCAGAGAAACACTTTCAGAGCATCAGTGCACCAGAGAAACACACTTAGGTCATCAGTGCCGAGAGAAACACAATCAGGGCTTCAGTGCCACAGAGAAAACCAGTCAGAGCATCAGTGCACCAGAGAAACACACTCAGATCCTTAGATCCCGAGACAAACACACTCAGGGCATTAGTGCCCCACAGAAACACACTCAGGGCATCAGTGCCCTAGAGAAACTCACTCAGGGCATCAGTGCCCCAGAGAATCATTGACAGAGCGTCAGTGACCCAGAACAATAAATTCAGAGCATCAGTGTCCATGGAAACCCAGTCAGCGCATCAGTGCCCCAGAGAATCACTCTCAGAGAATCAGTGCCCCAGAGAAACACTGTCAGAGCATCAGCGCCCCAGAGAAACACACTCAGAGCATCAGTGCCCCAAAGAAACACCCTCAGAGCATCAGTGCCCGGAGAAACACATTCACAGCATCAGTGCCCCAGAGAAACACACTCAGGTCATCAATTACCCAGAGAAACTCACTCAGAGCATCAGTGCCCTAGAAAAACACACTCAGAGCATCAGTGCCCCAGAGAAACACACTCAGGTCATCAGTGCCCCAGAGAAACACACTCAGGGCTTCAATGCCCGAGAGAAAACCAGTCAGAGCAACAGTGCCCAGAGAAACACTTTCAGAGCATCAGTGCACCAGAGAAACACACTTAGGTCATCAGTGCCGAGAGAAACACAATCAGGGCTTCAGTGCCACAGAGAAAACCAGTCAGAGCATCAGTGCACCAGAGAAACACACTCAGATCATTAGATCCCGAGACAAACACACTCAGGGCATTAGTGCCCCACAGAAACACACTCAGGGCATCAGTGCCCTAGAGAAACTCACTCAGGGCATCAGAGCCCCAGAGAATCCTTGACAGAGCGTCAGTGACCCAGAACAATAAATTCAGAGCATCAGTGTCCATGGAAACCCAGTCAGCGCATCAGTGCCCCAGAGAAACCCACTCAGAGCATCAGTGCCCCAGAGAAACACACTCAGAGCATCAGTGCCCCAGGGAAACATACTCAGGGCATCACATCCCCAGAGAAACCCAGTCAGAGAATCAGTGCCCAGAGAAACACATTCAGGGTATCAGTGCCCCAGAGAAACCCAGTCAGAGCATCAGTGCCCAGATAAACACTGTCAGAGCATCAGTGCCCCAGAGAAAAACACTCAGGGTTTCAGTGCCTGAGAGAAACCCAGTCAGAGTAACAGTGCCCACAGAAACACATTCAGTGCATTAGGGCCCCAGAGAAACCAAGTCAGAACATCATTGCACCAGAGAAACACAGTCAGATCATCAGATCCCGAGACAAACACACTCAGGGCATCAGTGCCCCACAGAAATACACTCAGGGCATCAGTGCCCTAGAGAATCTCACTCAGGGCATCAGTGCCCCAGAGAATCCTTGACAGAGCGTCAGTGATCCAGAACAATAAATTCAGAGAATCAGTGTCCATGGAAACCCAGTCAGCGCATCAGTGCCCCAGAGAATCACTCTCAGAGAATCAGTGCCCCAAACAAACACCCTCAGAGCATCAGTGCCCGGAGAAACACATTCACAGCATCAGTGCCCCAGAGAAACACCCTCAGAGCATCAGTGCCCGGGGAAACACATTCACAGCATCAATGTCCTAGATAAACACACTCAGGGTTTCAGTGCCCCAGAGAAACACATCCAGGTCATCAATTCCCCAGAGAAACTCATTCAGAGCATCAGTGCCCTAGAAAAACACACTCAGAGCATCAGTGCCCCATAGAAACACACTCAGGGCTTCAGTGTCCCAGAGAAAGACACTCAGGTCATCAGTGCCCCAGAGAAACACACTCAGGGCTTCAATGCCCGAGAGAAAACCAGTCAGAGCAACAGTGCCCAGAGAAACACTTTCAGAGCATCAGTGCACCAGAGAAACACACTTAGGTCATCAGTGCCGAGAGAAACACAATCAGGGCTTCAGTGCCACAGAGAAAACCAGTCAGAGCATCAGTGCACCAGAGAAACACACTCAGATCCTTAGATCCCGAGACAAACACACTCAGGGCATTAGTGCCCCACAGAAACACACTCAGGGCATCAGTGCCCTAGAGAAACTCACTCAGGGCATCAGTGCCCCAGAGAATCATTGACAGAGCGTCAGTGACCCAGAACAATAAATTCAGAGCATCAGTGTCCATGGAAACCCAGTCAGCGCATCAGTGCCCCAGAGAATCACTCTCAGAGAATCAGTGCCCCAGAGAAACACTGTCAGAGCATCAGCGCCCCAGAGAAACACACTCAGAGCATCAGTGCCCCAAAGAAACACCCTCAGAGCATCAGTGCCCGGAGAAACACATTCACAGCATCAGTGCCCCAGAGAAACACACTCAGGTCATCAATTACCCAGAGAAACTCACTCAGAGCATCAGTGCCCTAGAAAAACACACTCAGAGCATCAGTGCCCCAGAGAAACACACTCAGGTCATCAGTGCCCCAGAGAAACACACTCAGGGCTTCAATGCCCGAGAGAAAACCAGTCAGAGCAACAGTGCCCAGAGAAACACTTTCAGAGCATCAGTGCACCAGAGAAACACACTTAGGTCATCAGTGCCGAGAGAAACACAATCAGGGCTTCAGTGCCACAGAGAAAACCAGTCAGAGCATCAGTGCACCAGAGAAACACACTCAGATCATTAGATCCCGAGACAAACACACTCAGGGCATTAGTGCCCCACAGAAACACACTCAGGGCATCAGTGCCCTAGAGAAACTCACTCAGGGCATCAGAGCCCCAGAGAATCCTTGACAGAGCGTCAGTGACCCAGAACAATAAATTCAGAGCATCAGTGTCCATGGAAACCCAGTCAGCGCATCAGTGCCCCAGAGAAACCCACTCAGAGCATCAGTGCCCCAGAGAAACACACTCAGAGCATCAGTGCCCCAGGGAAACATACTCAGGGCATCACATCCCCAGAGAAACCCAGTCAGAGAATCAGTGCCCAGAGAAACACATTCAGGGTATCAGTGCCCCAGAGAAACCCAGTCAGAGCATCAGTGCCCAGATAAACACTGTCAGAGCATCAGTGCCCCAGAGAAAAACACTCAGGGTTTCAGTGCCTGAGAGAAACCCAGTCAGAGTAACAGTGCCCACAGAAACACATTCAGTGCATTAGGGCCCCAGAGAAACCAAGTCAGAACATCATTGCACCAGAGAAACACAGTCAGATCATCAGATCCCGAGACAAACACACTCAGGGCATCAGTGCCCCACAGAAATACACTCAGGGCATCAGTGCCCTAGAGAATCTCACTCAGGGCATCAGTGCCCCAGAGAATCCTTGACAGAGCGTCAGTGATCCAGAACAATAAATTCAGAGAATCAGTGTCCATGGAAACCCAGTCAGCGCATCAGTGCCCCAGAGAATCACTCTCAGAGAATCAGTGCCCCAAACAAACACCCTCAGAGCATCAGTGCCCGGAGAAACACATTCACAGCATCAGTGCCCCAGAGAAACACCCTCAGAGCATCAGTGCCCGGGGAAACACATTCACAGCATCAATGTCCTAGATAAACACACTCAGGGTTTCAGTGCCCCAGAGAAACACATCCAGGTCATCAATTCCCCAGAGAAACTCATTCAGAGCATCAGTGCCCTAGAAAAACACACTCAGAGCATCAGTGCCCCATAGAAACACACTCAGGGCTTCAGTGTCCCAGAGAAAGACACTCAGGTCATCAGTGCCCCAGAGAAACACACTCAGGGCTTCAATGCCCGAGAGAAAACCAGTCAGAGCAACAGTGCCCAGAGAAACACTTTCAGAGCATCAGTGCACCAGAGAAACACACTTAGGTCATCAGTGCCGAGAGAAACACAATCAGGGCTTCAGTGCCACAGAGAAAACCAGTCAGAGCATCAGTGCACCAGAGAAACACACTCAGATCATTAGACCCCGAGACAAACACACTCAGGGCATTAGTGCCCCACAGAAACACACTCAGGGCATCAGTGCCCTAGAGAAACTCACTCAGGGCATCAGTGCCCCAGAGAATCCTTGACAGAGCGTCAGTGACCCAGAACAATAAATTCAGAGCATCAGTGTCCATGGAAACCCAGTCAGCGCATCAGTGCCCCAGAGAATCACTCTCAGAGAATCAGTGCCCCAGAGAAACACTGTCAGAGCATCAGCGCCCCAGAGAAACACACTCAGAGCATCAGTGCCCTAGAAAAACACACTCAGAGCATCAGTGCCCCAGAGAAACACATTCAGAGCATCAGTGCCCCAGAGAAACACATTCAGAGCATCAGTGCTCCAGAGAAACACACTTAGGGATTCAGTGCCCCAGAGAAACACACTCAGGTCATCAGTTGACGTTTCGAGTCCTCATGACCCTTTGGCAGAACTGAAGTATAGTTAGGAGAGAGGTGAAAGTATAGTTAGGTAAGAATGAAGTATAGTTAGGAGAGAGGTGAAAGTATAGTTATACTTTCACCTCTCTCCTAACTATACTTCAGTTCTGCCAAAGGGTCATGAGGACTCGAAACGTCAACTGTTTTCTTCTCCACCGATGCTGCCAGACCTGCTGAGTTTTTCCAGGTAATTCTGTTTTTGTTTTGGATTTCCAGCATCCGCAGTGGCTTTTAGCTTTTTGTTTTTATCTCAGGTCATCAATTCCCTAGAGAAACACACTCAGGGCATCAGTGCCAATGAGAAAAACACTCATTATTAGTACCCAGAGAAACACACTCATAGCATCAGTGCCCCAGAGAAACCAAGTCAGAGCATCAGCCCCAGAGAAACACATTCAGAGCATCAGTGCCCCAGAGAAACACATTCAGAGCATCAGTGCCCCAGAGAAACTCAGTCAGAGCATCAGTGCCCAGAGAAACACATTCAGAGCATCAGTGCCCCAGAGAAACTCACTCAGGTCATCAATTCCCCAGAGAAACGCAGTCAGAGCAACAGTGCCCCAGAGAAACACATTCAGACCTTCAGGGCACCAGAGAAACACACTGACATTCAGTGCCCTAGAAAAAATCACTCAGGGCATCAGTGCCCAGAGAAACACACTCAGGCCATCAGTGCCCAGAGAAACACACTCAGGCCATCAGTGCTCCAGAGAAATCCAGTCAGGGCATCAACACCCCAGAGAAAAGCACTCATAGCATCTGTGCCTCAGAAAAACACGCTCAGGGTTTCAGTGTCCCAAAGAAACACCCTCAGAGCATCAGTGCCCGAGAGAAACACACTCAGGGCAGCAGTGCCCCAGAGAAACACACTCAGGTCATCAATTCCCCAGGGAAACACATACAGAGAATCAGGGTATCACTGCTTCAGAGAAAGAGACTCAGGGCATCAGTGCCGAGAGAAACACACCCATAGCATCAGTGCCCCAGAGAAAGACACTCAGGGCTTCAGTGCCCCAGAGAAACACACTCAGGGCTTCAGTGCCCCAGAGAAACCCAGTCAGAGCATCAGATCCCGAGACAAACACACTCAGGGCATTAGTGCCCCACAGAAACACACTCGGGGCATCAGTGCCCTAGAGAATCTCACTCAGGGCATCAGTGCCCCAGAAAATCCTTGACAGAGCGTCAGTGATCCAGAACAATAAACTCAGAGCATCAGTGTCCATGGAAACCCAGTCAGCGCATCAGTGCCCCAGAGAACCACTCTCAGAGAATCAGTGCCCCAGAGAAACATACTCAGGGCATCAGTGCCCCAGAGAAACATACTCATGGCATCAGAGCCCCAGAGAAACAGGTCAGAGCATCTGTGCCCTAGATCAATGCCCTAGAGAGAGTCACTCAGGGCATCACATCCCCAGACAAAACCCAGTCAGAGAATCAGTGCCCAGATAAACACATTCAGGGTATCAGTGCCCCAGAGAAACACACTCAGCTCATCAATTCCCCAGAGAAACACACTCGGGTATCAGTGCCCCAGAGAAACACACTCAGATCATCAGTGCCCCAGAGAAACACAGCCAGAGCATCAGTGCCCCAAAGAAACATACTCGGGGCATCGGTGCCCCAGAGAAACATACTCATGGCATCAGAGCCCCAGAGAAACACTTCAGAGCATCGGTGCCCTAGAGAAATACAGTCAGGGCATCAATGCCCTAGAGAGAGTCACTCAGGGCATCACATCCCCAGAGAAACCCAGTCAGAGAATCAGTGCCCAGATAAACACATTCAGGGTATCAGTGCCCCAGAGAAACACACTCAGCTCATCAATTCCCCAGAGAAACACACTCGGGTATCAGTGCCCCAGAGAAACACACTCAGATCATCAGTGCCCCAGAGAAACACTGCCAGAGCATCAGTGCCCCAAAGAAACATACTCGGGGCATCGGTGCCCCAGAGAAACATACTCATGGCATCAGAGCCCCAGAGAAACACTTCAGAGCATCGGTGCCCTAGAGAAATACAGTCAGGGCATCAATGCCCTAGAGAGAGTCACTCAGGGCATCACATCCCCAGAGAAACCCAGTCAGAGAATCAGTGCCCAGATAAACACATTCAGGGTATCAGTGCCCCAGAGAAACACACTCAGCTCATCAATTCCCCAGAGAAACACACTCGGGTATCAGTGCCCCAGAGAAACACACTCAGATCATCAGTGCCCCAGAGAAACACAGCCAGAGCATTAGTGCCCCAAAGAAACATACTCGGGGCATCGGTGCCCCAGAGAAACATACTCATGGCATCAGAGCCCCAGAGAAACACTTCAGAGCATCGGTGCCCTAGAGAAATACAGTCAGGGCATCAATGCCCTAGAGAGAGTCACTCAGGGCATCACATCCCCAGAGAAACCCAGTCAGAGAATCAGTGCCCAGATAAACACATTCAGGGTATCAGTGCCCCAGAGAAACACACTCAGCTCATCAATTCCCCAGAGAAACACACTCGGGTATCAGTGCCCCAGAGAAACACACTCAGATCATCAGTGCCCCAGAGAAACACTGCCAGAGCATCAGTGCCCCAAAGAAACATACTCGGGGCATCGGTGCCCCAGAGAAACATACTCATGGCATCAGAGCCCCAGAGAAACACTTCAGAGCATCGGTGCCCTAGAGAAATACAGTCAGGGCATCAATGCCCTAGAGAGAGTCACTCAGGGCATCACATCCCCAGAGCAACCCAGTCAGAGAATCAGTGCCCAGATAAACACATTCAGTGTTTCAGTGCCCCAGACAAACCCAGTCAGATCATCAGTGCCCCAGAGAAACACACTCAGTACATCAGTGCACCAGAGAAACCCAGTCAGATCATCAGTGCCAGAGACAAACAGACTCAGGGCATCAGTGCCCCAGCGAAACACACTCAGGGCATCAGTGCCCCAGAGAAACCCATTCAGAGCATCAGTGCCCCAGAGAAATCCAGTCAGGGCATCAACACCTCAGAGAAAAGCACTCATAGCATCAGTGCCTCAGAAAAACGCACTCAGGGCTTCAGAGCCCCAAAGAAACACCCTCAGAGCATCAGTGCCCCAGAGAAACTCAGTCGGAGCATCAGTACAGAGAGAAACACGTTCACAGCATCAGTGCCCCAGAGAAACACACTGAGAGTATCAATGACCCAGATAAACACACTCAGGGTTTCAGTGTGCCAGAGAAACACACTCAGGTCATCAATTCCCCAGAGAAACTCACTCAGAGCATCAGTGCCCCATAGAAACACACTCAGGGCTTCAGTAGCCCAGAGAAACACACTCAGAGCATCAGTGCCCCAGAGAAACACACTCAGGGGTTCAGTGCCCCAGAGAAACACATTCAGAGCATCGCAGCCCAGAGAAACACACTCAGAGCATTAGTGCCCAAGAGAAATACACTCAGAGCGTCAGTGACCCAGAGAAACAAACTGAGAGCATCAGTGACCCAGATAATCACACTCAGGGTATCAATGCCCCAGGGAAACACACTCAGGTTATCAATTCCCCAGAGAAACACACTCAGAGCATCAGTGCCCCAGAGAAACCTAGTCAGAGCCTCAGTGCCCAGAGAAACCCATTCACAGCATCAGTGCCCCAGAGAAAGACACTGAGAGCATCAGTGACACAGATAAACACACTCAGGGTATCAATGCCCCAGAGAAACACACTCAGGTCATCAATTCCAAAGAGAAACACACACAGAGCATCAGTGCAGCAGAGAAACACATTCAAAGCATCAATGCCCAGGGAAATACATTCAGGGTATCTGTGCCCAGAGAAACAAATTCAGAGCATCAGTGCCCCAGAGAAACACACTCAGAGCATCAGCGCCCAAGAGAAATACACTCAGAGCATCAGTGACCCAGAGAATCAAACTGAGAGCATCAGTGCCCCAGATAAACACACTCAGGATATCAATGCCCCAAAGAAACACACTCAGCTCATCAATTCCCCAGAGAAACACACTCGGGTATCAATGCCCAAAGAAACACATTCAGAGCATCAGTGCCCCAGAGAAACCCAGTCAGAACATCATTGCACCAGAGAAACACAGTCAGATCGTCAGATCCCGAGACAAACACACTCAGGGCATTACTGCCCCACAGAAACACACTCAGGGCATCAGTGCCCGAGAGAAACACAGGGGCAAGTGCCCAGAGAAACACATTCAGAGCATTAGTGCCACAGAGAAACACACTCAGATCATCAGTGCCCCAGAGAAACACACTCAGGGCTTCAGTGCCTGAGAGAAACCCAGTCAGAGTAACAGTGCCCACAGAAACACATTCAGTGCATTAGTGCCCCAGAGAAACCCAGTAAGAACATCAGTGCATCAGAGAAACACAGTCAGATCATCAGATCCCCAGACAAACACACTGAGGGCATTAGTGCCCAACAGAAACACACTCAGGGCATCAGTGCCCTAGAGAATCTCACTCAGGGCATCAGTGCCCTAGAGAATCCTTAACAGAGCGTCAGTGATCCAGAACAATAAATTCAGAGCATCAGGGTCCATGGAAACCCAGTCAGTGCATCAGTGCCCCAGAGAACCACTCTCAGAGAATCAGTGCCCCAGAGAAACACTGCCAGAGTATCAGTGCCCCAAAGAAACATACTCAGGGCATCAGTGCCCCAGAGAAACATACTCATGGCATCAAAGCCCCAGAGAAACACGTCAGAGCATCGGTGCCCTAGAGAAATACAGTCAAGTCATCAATGCCCTAGAGAGAGTCAATCAGGGCATCACATTCCCAGAGAAACCCAGTCAGAGAATCAGTGCCCAGATAAACACATTCAGGGTATCAGTGACCCAGAGAAATCCAGTCAGATCATCAGGGCCCAAGAGAAACACACTCAGTACATCAGTGCACCAGAGAAACCCAGTCAGATCATCAGTGCCAGAGACAAACCGACTCAGGGCATCAGTGCCCCAGTGAAACATACTCAGGGCATCAGTGCCCTAGAGAAACTCACTCAGGGCATCAGTGCCCCAGAGAATCCTTGACAGAGCGTCATTGACACACAACAATAAATTTCGAGCATCAGTGTCCATGGAAACCCAGTCAGCACATCAGTGCCCCAGAGAAACACTCTCAGAGCATCAGTGCCCCAGAGAAAACCAGTCAGGAAGTCAGAGCCCCAGAGATCCTCTATCATAGAATCAGTGCCCCAGAGAAACACACTCAGGGCTTCAGTGCCCGAGAGAAACTCAGTCAGAGCAACAATGCCCAAAGAAACACATTCAGAGCATCAGTGCCCCAGAGAAACCCAGTCAGAACATCTTTGCACCAGAGAAACACAGTCAGATCATCAGATCCCGAGACAAACACACTCAGGGCATTACTGCCCCACAGAAACACACTCAGGGCATCAGTGCCCTATCGAATCTTACTCAGGGCATCAGTGCCCAAGAGAATCTTTGACAGAGCGTCAGTGATCCAGAACAATAAATTCAGAGCATCAGTGTCCATGGAAACCCAGTCAGCGCATCAGTGCCCCAGAGAAACCCACTCAGAGCATCAGTGCCCCAGAGAAACACACTCAGGGGTTCAGTGACCCAGAGAAACACACTCAGAGCATCAGTGCCCCAGAGAAACACACTCAGGGGTTCATTGCCCCAAAGGAACACCCTCAGAGCATCAGTGCCCCAAAGAAACTCAGTCAGAGCATCAGTATACAGAGAAACACATTCACAGCATCAGTGCCCCAGAGAAACACACTGAGAGTATCAGTGCCCAGAGAAACACAGTCAGAGAATCAATGCCCCAGAGAAACACACTCAGGTCATCAATTCCCCAGAGAAACACACTCAGAGCCTCAGTGCTCAGAGAAACCCATTCACAGCATCAGTGCCCCAGAGAAACACACTGAGAGCATCAGTGACCCCAATAAACACACTCAGGGAATCAGTGCCCCAGAGAAACCTACTCAGGTCATCAATTCCCTCGAGAAACAAACTCAGGGCATCAGTGCCACAGAGAAACACACTCAGATTATCAGTACCCAGAGAAACACACACACACAGCTTCAGTGCCCCGGAGAAACACATTCACAGCATCAGTGCCCCAGAGAAACACACTCAGGGGTTCAGTGCCCCAGAGAAACACATTCAGAGTATCAATTCCCCAGAAAAACACACTCAGAGCCTCAGTGCCCAGAGAAACCCATTCACAGCATCAGTGCCCCAGAGAAACACACTGAGAGCATAAGTGACCCCAATAAACACACTCAGGGTACCAGTGCCCCAGAGAAACCTACTCAGGTCATCAATTCCCTAGAGAAACATAATCAGGGCATCAGTGCCACAGAGAAACACGCTCAGAGCATCACAGCCCAGAGAAACCCATTCACAGCATCAGTGCCCCAGAGAAACACACTCAGGTCATCAATTCCCCAGAGAAACACAGTCAGAGCAACAGTGACATAGAGAAAAACATTCAGAGCATCAGTGACCCAAAGAAACAGCCTCAGAGCATCAGTGCCCGGAGAAACACATTCACAGCATCAGTGCCCCAAAGAAAGACCCTCAGAGCATCAGTGCCCGGAGAAACACATTCACAGCATCATTGACCCAAATAAGCACACTCAGGGGTTCAGTGGCCCAGAGAAACACACTCAGAGCATCAGTGCCGCAGAGAAACACACTCCGGGGTTCCGTGCCCCAGATAAACACACTCAGGGCTTCAGTGGCCGACAGAAACACACTCAGAGCATCAGTGCCGCAGAGAAACACACTCAGGGGTTCAGTGCCCCAGAGAAACACACTCAGGGGTTCAGTGCCCCAGAGAAACACATTCAGAGCATCAGTGCCCAGAGAAACACAATCAGAGCATCAGTGCCCAAGAGAAATACACTCAGAGCGTCAGTGACGAAGAGAAACAAACTGAGAGCATCAGTGACCCAGATAAACACACTCAGGTCATCAATTCCCCAGAGAAACACACTCAGAGCATCAGTGCCCCAGAGAAAACTAGTCAGAGCCTCAGTGCCCAGAGAAACCCATTCACAGCATCAATGCCCCAGAGAAACACACTGAGAACATCAGTGACCCCAATAAACACACTCAGGGTATCAGTGCCCCAGAGAAACCTAATCAGGTCATCAATTCCCTAGAGAAACATACTCAGGGCATCAGTGCCCCAGAGAAACCCAGTCAGAGCATCAGTGCCCCAGAGAAACACATTCAGAGCATCAGTGCCCCAGAGAAACACACTCAGGGCTTCATTGCCCTAGAGAAACACACACACACAGCATCAGTGCCCCAGAGAAACACATTCAGAGCTTCACAGCCCAGAGAAACACACTCAGAGCATCAGTGCCCCAGAGAAACACACTCAGGGTATCAGTGCCACAGGGAAACACGTTGAAAGCATCATTACCCAGAGAAACACATTCAGGGCATCAGTGCCCAGAGAAACACACTCAGGTCATCAATTCCCCAGAGAAAAACAGTCAGAGCAACAGTGACATAGAGAAAAACATTCAGAGCATCAGTGACCCAAAGATACAGCCTCAGAGCATCAGTGCCCGGAGAAACACATTCACAGCATCAGTGCCCCAAAGAAACACCCTCAGAGCATCAGTGCCCGGAGAAACACATTCACAGCATCAATGACCCATATAAACACACTCAGGGTTTCAGTGCCCAGAGAAACACACTCAGGTCATCAATTCCCCAGAGAAACTCATTCAGATTATCAGTGCCCTAGAAAAGCCACACTCAGAGCATCAGTGCCCCATAGAAACACACTCAGGGCTTCAGTGGCCCAGAGAAACACACTCAGAGCATCAGTGCCCCAGAGAAACACACTCAGAGCATCAGTGGCCCAGAGAAACACACTCAGAGCATCAGTGCCCCAGAGAAACACACTCAGAGCATCAGTACCCCAGAGAAATACACTCAGAGCATCAGTGCCCCAAAGAAACACACTCAGGGGTTCAGTGCCCCAGAGAAACACATTCAGAGCATGACAGCCCTGAGAAACACACTCAGGGCTTCAGTGGCCCAGAGAAACACACTCTGAGCATCAGTGCCCCAGAGAAAAACACTCAGGGGTTCAGTGCCCCAGAGAAACACATTCAGAGTATCACAGCCCAGAGAAACACACTCAGAACATCAGTGCCCAAGAGAAATACACTCAGAGCGTCACTGACCCAGAGAAAGAAACTGAGAGCATCAGTGACCCAGATAAACACACTCAGGGTATCAATGCCCCAGAGAAACACACTCATGGCATCAGAGCCCCAGAGAAACATACTCATGGCATCAGAGCCCCAGAGAAACACATCAGAGCATCGGTGCCCTAGAGAAATATAGTCAGGGCATCAATGCCCTAGAGAGAGTCACTCAGGGCATCACATCCCCAGAGAAACCCAGTCAGAGAATCAGTGCCCAGATAAACACATTCAGGGTTTCAGTGCCCCAGAGAAACCCAGTCAGATCATCAGTGCCAGAGACAAACAGACTCAGGGCATCAGTGCCCCAGCGAAACATACTCAGGGCATCAGTGCCCTAGAGAAACTCACTCAGGGCATCAGTGCCCCAGAGAATCCTTGACAGAGCGTCATTGACCCACAACAATAAATTCCGAGCATCAGTGTCCATGGAAACCCAGTCAGCACATCAGTGCCCCTGAGAAACCCAGTCAGGAAGTCAGAGCCCCAGAGATCCTCTATCATAGAATCAGTGCCCCAGAGAAACACACTCAGGGATTCAGTGCCCGAGAGAAACTCAGTCAGAGCAACAATGCCCAAAGAAACACATTCAGAGCATCAGTGCCCCAGAGAAACCCAGTCAGAACATCATTGCACCAGAGAAACACAGTCAGATCATCAGATCCCGAGACAAACACACTCAGGGCATCAGTGCCCTAGAGAATCTCACTCAGGGCATCAGTGTCCCAGAGAATCCTTGACAAAGCGTCAGTGATCCAGAACAATAAATTCAGAGCATCAGTGTCCATGGAAACCCAGTCAGCGCATCAGTGCCCCAGAGAAACCCACTCAGAGCGTCAGTGCCCCAGAGAAACACACTCAGGGGTTCAGTGGCCCAGAGAAACACTCTCAGAGCATCAGAGCTCCAGAGAAACACACTCAGGGGTTCAGTGCCCCAAAGAAACGCCCTCAGAGCATCAGTGCCCCAGAGAAACTCAGTCAGAGCATCAGTGCCCGGAGAAACACAATCACAGCATCAGTGCCCCAAAGAAACACATTCTCAGCATCAATGACGCAGATAAACACACTCAGGTTTTCAGGGTCCCAGTGAAACACACTCAGAGCGTCAGTGCCCCCGAGAAACACACTCAGGGGTTCAGTGGCCCAGAGAAACACACTCAGAGCATCAGTGCCCCAGAGAAACACACTCAGGGGTTCAGTGCCCCAGAGAAACACACTCAGAGCATCAGTGCCCCATAGAAACACACTCAGGGCTTCAGTGGCCCAGAGAAACACATTCAGAGCATCAGTGCCCCAGAGAAACACACTCAGGAGTTCAGTGCCCCAGAGAAACACACTCAGGGGTTCAGTGCCCCAGAGAAACACATTCAGAGCATCAGTGTCCAGAGAAACACACTCAGAGCGTCAGTGACCAAGAGAAACAAACTGAGAGCATCAGTGACCCAGATAAACACACTCAGAGTATCAATGCCCCAGAGAAACACACTCAGGTCAACAATTCCCCAGAGAAACACACTCAGAGCATCAGTGCCCCAGAGAAACCTAGTCAGAGCCTCAGTGCCCAGAGAAAGACATTCAGAGCATCAGTGCCCCAGAGAAACACATTCAGAGCATCAGTGCCCAAGAGAAACACACACACACAGCATCAATGCCCCAGGGAATCACACTCAGGATCATCAATTCCAAAGAGAAACATACTCAGATCATCAGTGCCCCAGAGAAACACATTCACAGCATCAGTGCCCCAGAGAAACACACTGAGAGCATCAGTGACCCCAATAAACACACTCAGGGTATCAGTGCCCCAGAAAAACCTACTCAGGTCATCAATTCCCTAGAGAAACACACTCAGGGCTTCAGTGCCCCAGAGAAACACATTCAGAGCATCACAGCCCAGAGAAACACACTCAGAGCATCAGTGACCCAGAGAAACACACTCAGGGTATCAGTGCCACAGAGAAACACATTGAAAGCATCATTACCCAGATGAACACACTCAGGGTATCAATGCCCCAGAGAAACACACTCAGGTCATCAATTCCCCAGAGAAACACACTCAGAGCATCAGTGCCCCAGAGAAACCTAGTCAGAGCCTCAGTGCCCAGAGAAACCCATTCACAGCATCAGTGCCCCAGAGAAACACGCTGAGAGCATCAGTGACCCCAATAAACACACTCATAGCATCAGTGCCCCAGAGAAACCCAGTCAGAGCATCAGTGCCCCAGAGAAACACACTCAAAGCATCAGTGCCCCAGAGATACACTCAGAGCATCAGTGCCCAAGAGAAATACACTCACAGCATCAGTGACACAAATAAACACACTCAGGGTATCAATGCCCCAGAGAAACACACTCAGGGTATCAGAGCCCCAGAGAAACACACTCAGGGTATCAGTGCCACAGAGAAACACATTGAAAGCATCATTACCCAGAGAAACAAATTCAGAGCATCAGTGCCCCAGAGAAACACACTCAGGGTATCAGTGCCGCAGAGAAACACATTCAAAGCATCAATGCCCAGAGAAACAAATTCAGAGCATCAGTGCTCCAAAGAAATACCCTCAGAGCATCAGTGCCTGGAGAAACACATTCACAGCATCAGTGCTGCAAAGAAACACCCTCAGAGCATCAGTGCCCGGAGAAACACATTCACAGCATCAATGACCCAGATAAACACACTCAGGATTTCAGTGCCCCAGAGAAACACACTCAGGTCATCAATTCCCCAGAGAAACTCACTCAGAGTATCAGTGCCCTAGAAAAACCACACTCAGATAATCAGTGCCCCATAGAAACACACTCAGGGCTTCAGTGGCCCAGAGAAACACACTCAGAACATCAGTGCCCCAGAGAAACACACTCAGAGCATCAGTGCCCCAGAGAAACACATTCAGAGCATCACAGCCCAGAGAAACACACTCAGAGCATCAGTGACCCAGAGAAACACACTCAGGGTATCAGTGCCACAGAGAAACACATTGAAAGCATCATTACCCAGATGAACACACTCAGGGTATCAATGCCCCAGAGAAACACACTCAGGTCATCAATTCCCCAGAGAAACACACTCAGAGCATCAGTGCCCCAGAGAAACCTAGTCAGAGCCTCAGTGCCCAGAGAAACCCATTCACAGCATCAGTGCCCCAGAGAAACACGCTGAGAGCATCAGTGACCCCAATAAACACACTCATAGCATCAGTGCCCCAGAGAAACCCAGTCAGAGCATCAGTGCCCCAGAGAAACACACTCAAAGCATCAGTGCCCCAGAGATACACTCAGAGCATCAGTGCCCAAGAGAAATACACTCACAGCATCAGTGACACAAATAAACACACTCAGGGTATCAATGCCCCAGAGAAACACACTCAGGGTATCAGAGCCCCAGAGAAACACACTCAGGGTATCAGTGCCACAGAGAAACACATTCAAAGCACCAATGCCCAGAGAAACACATTCAGGGCATCAGTGCCCCAGAGAAACACACTCAGGGTATCAGTGCCACAGAGAAACACATTGAAAGCATCATTACCCAGAGAAACAAATTCAGAGCATCAGTGCCCCAGAGAAACACACTCAGGGTATCAGTGCCGCAGAGAAACACATTCAAAGCATCAATGCCCAGAGAAACAAATTCAGAGCATCAGTGCTCCAAAGAAATACCCTCAGAGCATCAGTGCCTGGAGAAACACATTCACAGCATCAGTGCTGCAAAGAAACACCCTCAGAGCATCAGTGCCCGGAGAAACACATTCACAGCATCAATGACCCAGATAAACACACTCAGGATTTCAGTGCCCCAGAGAAACACACTCAGGTCATCAATTCCCCAGAGAAACTCACTCAGAGTATCAGTGCCCTAGAAAAACCACACTCAGATAATCAGTGCCCCATAGAAACACACTCAGGGCTTCAGTGGCCCAGAGAAACACACTCAGAACATCAGTGCCCCAGAGAAACACACTCAGAGCATCAGTGCCCCAGAGAAACACATTCAGAGCATCACAGCCCAGAGAAACACACTCAGAGCATCAGTGACCCAGAGAAACACATTGAAAGCATCATTACCCAGATAAACACACTCAGGGTATCAATGCCCCAGAGAAACACACTCAGGTCATCAATTCCCCAGAGAAACACACTCAGAGCATCAGTGCCCCAGAGAAACCTAGTCAGAGCCTCAGTGCCCAGAGAAACCCATTCACAGCATCAGTGCCCCAGAGAAACACGCTGAGAGCATCAGTGACCCCAATAAACACACTCATAGCATCAGTGCGCCAGAGAAACCCAGTCAGAGCATCAGTGCCCCAGTGAAACACACTCAAAGCATCAGTGCCCCAGAGAAACACACTCAGAGCATCAGTGCCCAAGAGAAATACACTCACAGCATCAGTGACACAAATAAACACACTCAGGGTATCAATGCCCCAGAGAAACACACTCAGGGTATCAGTGACCCAGATAAACACACTCAGGGTATCAATGCCCCAGAGAAACACACTCAGGTCATCTATTCCCCAGAGAAACACACTCAGGGCATCAGGGCCTAGAGAAACACATTCAGAGCATCAGTGCCCCAGAGAAACTCACTCAGGTCATGAATTCCCCAGAGAAACGCAGTCAGAGCATCAGTGCCCAGTGAAACAAATTCAGAGCATCAGTGCCCCATAGAAACACACTGATAGCATCAGTGACCCAGATAAACACACTCAGGGTATCAGTGCCCCAGAGAAACACATTCAAAGCATCAGTGCCCAGAGAAACACACTCAGGTCATCAATTCCCCAGAGAAACACAGTCAGAGCAACAGTGCCCCAGAGAAACACACTCAGAGCATCAGTGCCCCAGAGAAACCCAGTCAGATCATCAGTGCCAGAGACAAACAGACTCAGGGCGTCAGTGCCCCAGTGGAACACACTGAGGGCTGCAGTGCCCTATAGAAACTCACTCAGGGCATCAGTGCCCCAGAGAATCCTTGACAGAGCGTCAGTTACTCAGAACAATACATTCAGAACATCACTGCTAATAGAAACCCAGACAGCGCATCAGTGCCCCAGAGAAACACACTCAGGGCTTCAGTGTCCCAGAGAAACACACTCAGGTCATCAGTGCCCCAGAGAAACACACTCAGGGCTTCAGTGCCCGAGTTAAACCCAGTCAGAGCAACAGTGCCCAGAGAAACACTTTCAGAGCATCAGTGTACCAGAGAAACACACTTAGGTCAATAGTGCCGAGAGAAACACACTCAGGGCTTCAGTGTCCCAGAGAAAACCAGTCAGAGCATCAGTGCACCAGAGAAACACAGTCAGATCATCAGATCCCGAGACAAACACATTCAGGGCATCAGTGCCCTAGAGAAACTCACTCAGGGCATCAGTGCCCCAGAGAATCCTTGACAGAGTGTCAGTGACCAGAACAATAAATTCAGAGCATCAGTGTCCATGGAAACCCAGTCAGCGCATCTGTGCCCCAGAGAAACCCACTCAGAGCATCAGTGCCCCAGAAAAACACACTCAGAGCATCAGTGCCCCAGAGAAACATACTCAGGGCATCACATCCCCAGAGAAACCCAGTCAGAGAATCAGTGCCCAGAGAAACACATTCAGGGTATCAGTGCCCCAGGGAAACCCAGTCAGAGCATCAGTGCCCAGATAAACACTGTCAGAGCATCAGTGCCCCAGAGAAACACACTCCGGGTTTCAGTGCCTGAGAGAAACCCAGTCAGCGTAACAGTGCCCATTCAGTGCATTAGGGCCCCAGAGAAACCCAGTCAGAACATCATTGCACCAGAGAAACACAGTCAGATCATCAGATCCCGAGACAAACACACTCAGGGCATTAGTGCCCCACAGAAACACACTCAGGGCATCAGTGCCCTAAAGAACCTCACTCAGGGCATCAGTGCCCCAGAGAATCCTTGACAGAGTGTCAGTGCACCAGAAAAACACACTTAGAGCATCAGTGCCTAAAAAAAACCCAGTCAGAGCATCAGTGCCCCAGAGAAACCCACTCATAGCATCAGTGCCCCAGAACAATACATTCAGAGCATCAGTGCCCATAGAAACCCAGACAGCGCATCAGTGCCTCAGAGAAACACACTCAGGGCTTCAGTGCCCCAGAGAAACACACTCAGGTCATCAGTGCCGAGAGAAACTCTCTCAGATCATCAGTGCCCCAGAAAAACACACTCAGGGCTTCAGTGCCCGAGAAAAACCCAGTCAGAGCAACAGTGCCCAGAGAACCACTCTCAGAGAATCAGTGGCCCAGAGAAACATACTCAGGGCATCAGTGCCCCAGGGAAACACAAGTCAGAGCATCGGTGACCTGGAGAAATACACTCAGGGCATCAATGCCCTAGAGAGCCTCACTCAGGGCATCACATCCCCAGAGAAACCCAGTCAGAGAATCAGTGCCCAGAGAAACACAATCAGGGCATCAGTGCCCCAGCGAAACACACTCAGGGCTTCAGTGCCTCAGAGAAACACACTCAGGTCATCAGTGCCTCAGAGAAACACACTCAGGGCTTCAGTGCCCGAGAGAAACCCAGTCAGAGCAACAGTGCCCAGAGACACACATTCAGAGCATCAGTGCCCCAGAGAAACCCAGTCAGAGCATCAGTGCCCCAGAAAAACCCAGTCAGATCATCAGATCCCGAGACAAACAGACTCAGGGCATAAGCGCCCCACAGAAACCCACTCAGGGCAACAGTGCCCTAGAGAATCTCATACAGGGCATCAGTGCCCCAGAGAATCCTTGACAGAACGTCAGCGACCCAGAACAATAAATTCCGAGCATCAGTGTCCATGGAAACCTAGTCAGGGCATCTGTGCCCCAGAGAAACACTCTCAGAGCATCAGTGCCCCGGAAAAACACACTCAGAGAATCAGTGCCCCAGAGAAACACAGCCAGAGCATCAGTGCCCAGAGAAACACATTCAGGGTATCAGTGCCCCAGAGAAACTCCCTCAGAGCATCAGTGCCCCAGAGAACCCAGTCAGATCATCAGTGTCCAGAAAAACACACTCTGAGCATCAGTGCCCCAGAAAAACAAACTCAAAGCATTAGTGCCGCAGAGAAACCCAGTCAGAGCATCGCCGCCCAGAGAAACCTAGTCAGATCATCAGTGCCAGAGACAAACAGTCTCAGGGCATCAGTGACCCAGGACAATACATTCAGAGCATCAGTGCCCATCGAAACCCAGACATCGCATCAGTGCCCCAGAGAAACACACTCAGGGCTTCAGTGTCCCAGAGAAACACACTCAGGTCATCAGTGCCGAGAGAAATACTCTCAGAGCATCAGTGCCACAGAGAAACACACTCAGGGCTTCAGTGCCCGAGAGAAACCCAGTCAGAGCAACAGTGCCCCAGAGAAACCCAGTCCGAGGAACAGTGCCCCAGAGAAACCAGTCAGAGCAACAGTGCCCCAGAGAAACCCAGTCAGAGGAACAGTGCCCCAGAGAAACCCAGTCAGAGCAACAATGCTCTGAGAAACACTTTCCGAGGATCAGTGCCCCAGAGAAACCCAGTCAGAGCATCAGTGCCCCAGAGAAACCCAGACAGAGCAACAATGCTCTGAGAAACTCTTTCCGAGGATAAGTGCCCCAGAGAAACCCAATTAGGGCATCAGTGCCCCAGAGAAACACACTCAAAGCATCAGTGCCAGATGAATATTCTCAGAGCATCAGTGCCCCAGAGAAACACACTCAGGGCTTCAGTGCCGAGAGAAAACCAGTCAGAGCAATAGTGCCCCAGAGAAACAATTTCAGAGCATCAGTGCACCAGAGAAACACAGTCAGATCATCAGATCCCGAGACAAACACACTCAGGGCATTAGTGCCCTACAGAAACACACTCAGGGCATCAGTGCCCTAGAGAAACTCACTCAGGGCATCAGTGCCATAGAGAAACTCACTCAGGGCATCAGTGCCCTAGAGAAACTCACTCAGAGCATCAGTGCCCCAGAGAAACCCAGTCAGAACATCATTGCACCAGAGAAACCCAGTCAGATCATCAGATCTCGAGACAAGCACACTCAGGGCATTAGTGCCCCACAGAAACAAACTCAAGGCATAAGTGACCTAGAGAAACTCACTCAGGGCATCAGTGCCCAGAGAAACGCATTCAGTGCTTCAGTGCGCCAAGGAAACCCAGTCAGCGAGTCACTGCCCTAGAGATCCACACTCAGAGCATCAGTGCACCAGAGAATCACACTCAGGGCTTCAGTGCCACAGAGAAACCCAGTCAATGCATCAGTGCCCCAGAGAAACACACTTAGGGCATCAGTGGCCAGAGAAACACATTCAGAGCATCAGTGCACCAAGGAAACCCAGTCAGTTCATCAGTGCCCCAGAAAAACTAAGTCAGGGCATTGGTACACCAGAGAAACACACTTAGGGCTTCATTAGACCATAAGACATAGGAGCAGAAATTAGGACATTCAGCCCATCGAGTCTGCTCCGCCATTCAATCATGGCTGATAAGTTTCTCAACCCCATTCTCCCGCCTTCTCCCCGTAACCTTTGATCCCCTCACCAATCAAGAACCTATCTATTTCGGTCTTAAATACACTCAATGACCTGGCCTCCACAGCCTTCTGTGGCAATGAATTCCATTGATTCACCACTCTCTGGCTAAAGAAGTTTCTCCTCATCTCTGTTCTAAAAGGTCTTCCCTTTACTCTGAGGCTGTGCCCTCGGGTCCTAGTCTCTCCTACTAATGGAAACATCTTCACCACGTCCACTCTATCCAGGCCTTTCAGTGTTCTGTAAGTTTCAATCAGATCCCCCCCTCATCCTTCTAAACCCCATCGAGTATAGACCCAGAGTCCTCAAACGTTCCTCATATGTTAAGCCTTTCATTCCTGGGATCATTCTCCTGAACCTCCTCTGGACCCTCTCCAGGGCCAGCACATCCTTCCTGAGATACAGGGCCCAAAATTGCTCACAATATTCTAAATGTGGTCTGACCAGAGCCTTATAAAGCCTCAGCAGCACATCCCTGCTTTTATATTCTAGTCCTCTCGAAATAAATGCCAACATTGCATTTGCCTTCCTAACGACCGACTCAACCTGCAAGTTAATCTTAAGAGAATCCTGGACTAGGACTCCCAAGTCTCTTTTCACTCCAGATTTCTGAATTCTCTCCCCATTTAGAAAATAGGCTATGCCTCTATTCTTTCTACCAAAGTGCATGACCTCACACTTACCCACGTTGTATTCCATCTGCCACTTCTTTGCCCATTCTCCTAACCTGTCCTAATCCTTCTGCAGCCTCCCCACCTCCTCAGTACTACCTGTCCCTCCACCTATCTTTGTATCATTTGCAAACTTAGCCAGGATGCCTTCAGTTCCTTTATCTAGATCATTAATGTATAAAGTGAAAAGTTGTGGTCCCAACACTGACCCCAGCGGAACTCCACTAGTCACCGGCCGCCATCCTGAGAAGGACCCCCTTATCCCCACTCTCTTCCTCCTGCCAGACAGCCAATCTTCTATCCATGCTAGTACCTTGCCTCTAACACCATGGGCTCTTATCTTACTGAGCAGCCTCCTGTGCGGCACCTTGTCAAAAGCCTTCTGGAAGTCCAAGTAGATAACATCCATTGGCTCTCCTTTGTCTAACTTACTCGTTACCTCCTCAAAGAATTCTAACAGATTTTTCAGGCATGACCTGCCCTTGATGAAACCATGCTGACTTTGCCCTATTTTACCATGGACTTCCAAGTATTCTGAAATCTCATCCTTAATAATGGACTCTAAAATCTTACCAACGACCGAGGTCAGGCTAATCGGCCTGTAATTTCCCGTCTTTCGCCTCACTCCCTTCTTAAACAGGGGGGGTTACATTAGCGATTTTCCAGTCCTCTGGGACCCTCCCTGACTCCAGTGATTCCTGAAAGATCGCCATTAACGCCTCCACTATCTCTTCAGCTTTTTCCTTCAGAACTCTGGGGTGTAATCCATCTGGTCCAGGTGATTTGTCCACCTTCAGACCTTTCAGTTTTCCTAGCACCTTCTCCTTGGTAACGGCCACCATACTCACCTCTGCCCCCCGACTCTCTTGAACTTTGGGGATGTTACTCGTGTCTTCCACCGTGAAGACTGACGCAAAGTACCTATTCAGTTCCTCCGCCATTTCTTTGTTCCCCACTACTACTTCTCCAGCGTCATTTTCCAGCAGCCCAATGTCCACTTTTGCCTCTCTCTTACCCTTTATATATCTAAAAAAACTCTCGCAATCTTCATTTATATTACTGGTTAGTTTACCCTCATATTTAATCTTCTCCCTCCTTATTTCTTTTTTAGTTGTCCTCTGTTGGTCTTTGTAGGCTTCCCAATCCCCTGGTTTCCCACTGTTCTTCGCCGCATTGTATGCTTTCTCTTTAGCTTTTATGCTGTCCCTGACTTCCCTTGTCAGCCATGGTTGCCTTGTCCTCCCTTTAGTATGCTTCTTCTTCCTAGGGATGAATTTTTGCTGTGTCTCCCAAATTACTCCCAGAAACTCCTGCCATTGCTGTTCCACTGTCTTTCCTGCTAGGCTCATCTCCCAGTCAATTCTGGCCAGCTCCTCCCTCATGCCTCTGTAGTTGCCTTGATTCAACTGTCATACCGTTACATCTGATTCCAGCTTTTTCCTCTCAAATTGCAGGGTAAATTCTATCACATTATGGTCACTTCCTCCTGAGGGTTCCTTCACCTTAAGCTCCCTTCTCAAATCTGCCTCATTACACATCACTAAATCTAGAATTGCCAGTTCCCTAGTGGGCTCCACCACAAGCTGCTCCAAAAAGCCATCTCGTAGACATTCCACAAATTCCTTTTCTTGGGATCCACTACCAACCTGATTTTCCCAGTCTACCTGCATATCGAAATCCCCCATGATCACTGTAACCTTGCCTTTCTTACACACCTTTTCTATGTCCTGGTGTATCTTGTGCCCCACATCCTGACTACTGTTCGGAGGCCTGTACATAACTCCCATTATGGTTTTTTTACCTTTGCGGTTCCTCAACTCTACCAACACAGATTCTACATCATCTGACCCGACATCATTTCTTGCTATCGATTTAATTTCATTTCTTACTAACAAAGCAACCCCACCCCCTCTGCCAACCTGCCTATCTTTTCGATAGGATGTATATCCTTGGATATTTATCTCCCAGTCCTGATCCACTTGCAGCCATATCTCCGTAATGCCCACCACATCATACCTGCCAATTTCAATCTGCGCCACAAGCTCATTTACCTTATTTCGTATACTGTGTGCATTCAGATACAACACCTTCAGTCCTGTATTTCCCGTCCCCTTTCTCATTGTTGTCCTTTTATCTGATGTGCTTGAAGTTAGATTCCTAGCTCTTTCCAAACACTCTGTCCTATTTTGTGTTCTGGAGACTTTAACAGCCTCTCGTGCGCTCTCCTTTCTTTTCAGTTTTTTCATAATTTTCCATGAAGTTGAATCCACCCCCCCACACGCTAACCTGCTGCTTTGTTTCCCATTAGTCATACTTCTTGGAGTTTTACCCTTCCCTTCCCCCCACCACTTTCTAGTTTAAAGTCCTGTTGACCAGCCTATGTACCCTTTTCGCTAGAACATTGGTCCCAGATCGATTCAGGTGGAGACCGTCCCAACGGTACAGATCCCTCCTGTTCCAATACTGATGTCAGTGCCCCACGAAATGGAACCCCTCTTTACCGCTCCACACCTTTAGCCACGTGTTTACTTCCCTTATTCTCGCGTCCCTATGCCAATTTGCACGTGGCTCGGTTAGTAATCCATAGATTATAACCCTTGAGGACCTGTTCTTTAATTTAGTTCCTAGTTCCTGATAATCCCCAAACAAGTCCTCTTTCCTAGTCTTACCTATGTTATTTGTCCCGACGTGGACCACAACAGCTGGATCCTCCCCCTCCCTCTCCAATATCCTTTCAAGCCGGTAAGAGATGACCCTCACCCTGGCACGGGGCAGGCAACATACCATGCGGGACTCTCGATCCTGCTTACAAAGGAAGCTATCAATTCCCATAATTATAGAATCCCCTACAACTACCACTTGTCTTTTTGCTCCCCCCTCTTGAATGGCCACAGAGAAACATTCTCAGTGCCCCATACCCCAGAGAAACACTCTCAGAGCATCAGTGCTCAGAGTAACACACTCAGAGCATCAGTGCATCGAGAAAAACACTCACGGCATCTGTGCCCCAGAGAAACATAGTCAGAGAGTGAGTGCCCCAGAGAACCACTCTCAGAGCATCAGTGCCACAGAGAAACACAGCCAGAGCATCAATGCCCCAGAGAAACACACTCAGGGCATCAGTGCCCTAGAGAGACTCACTCAGGGCATCACATCCCCAGAGAAACCCAGTCAGAGAATCAGTGCCCAGAGAAACACATTCAGAGAATCAGTGCCCCAGAGAAACCCAGTCAGATCATCCGTTTTCCAGAGAAACACACTCCGGGCATGATTGTCCCAGAAAAACACACTCAAAGCATTAGTGCCCCAGAGAAACCCAGTCAGAGCATCAGTGCCCAGAGAAACCAAGTAGGAGCATCAGTGCCCCAGAGAAACCCAGTAGGAGCATCAGGGCCACAGAGAAACACACTCAGAGCATCAGTGCCCCAAACAAACCCAGTAGGAGCATCAGTGCCCCAGAGAAACACACTCAGGGCATCAGTGCCCCAGAGAAACCCAGTTAGAGAATCAGTGCCCCAGAAAAACACACTCAAAGTATCAGTAGCCCAGAGAAACACACTTGGTGCATCAGTTCCCAGAGAAACACACTCAGAGCATCAGTGCACCAGGGAAACCCAGTCAAAGCAGCAGTGCCCCAGAGAAACCAACTCAAGGCATCAGTGCCCCAGAGAAACCCAGTCAAAGCATCAATGCCCCAGAGAAACCCAGTCAGAGCATCAGTGACCCTGAGAAACCCTGTAAGAGAGTCAGTGCACTAGAGAACCACTCTCAGAACATCAGTGCCCCAGGGAAGACCAGCCAGAGCATCCGTTCCCCAGAGAAACCTAGTCAGAGCGTCAGTGCGCCAGAGAAGCCCAGTCAGAGCATCAGTGCCCCAGAGAAACCCACTTAGAGCATCAGTGCACCAGAGAAACACACACAATGTATCAGAGCCCCAGAGAAACATACTTAGGGCATCAGTGCACAGAGAAACACATTCAGAGCATAAGTGTGCAAGGGATACCCAGTCAGAGCATCAGTGCCCCAGAGAAACACACTCAGGGCTTCAGTGCCTCAGAGAAACACACTCAGAGCATCAGTGCCCCGATAAACACGCTCAGAGCATCAGGGCACCAGAGAAACCCAGTCAGGGCATCAGTGCCCAGAGTAAAACATTCAGAGCATCATTGCCCCAGAGAAACACACTTAGGGCATCAGTGCCCCAGAGAAACTCAGGGGCCAGTGTACATAGAAACACATTGAGAGCATCAGTGCCCAGAGGGACACATTCAGGTCATCAATGCCACGGAGAAACACACTCAGATCATCATTGCCCCAGAGAATCACACTCAGAATGTCAGTGCCCAGAGAGACACATTCAGGTCATCAGTGCCCCAGAGAATCACACTCAGGGCATCAGTGCCCCAGAGAATCACACTCAGAATATCAGTGCCCAGACAAACATGCTCAGGGCATCAGTGCCCAAGAGAAAACACTCAGAGCATCGGTGCCCCAAAGAAACACAATCAGTGCATCAATTTCCCAGAGAAGCCCAGTCAGAGCATCAGTGCCCAGAGAAAGACACTCAGGGCACCAGTGCCCCAGTAAAACACACTCAGGGTATCAGTGCCCCACAGAAATACACTCAGAGCATCAGTGTCCCAGAGAAACAAATTCAGAGCATCAGTGCCCTTGAAAAAACCAGGCAGAGCATCAGTGCCCCAGTGAAACACACTCAGGACATCAGTGCCCCAAGAAACACACTCAGGTCATCAATGCCACAGAGAAACACACTCAGATCATCATTGCCCCAGAGAGTCACACTCAGGGCATCAGTGCCCCAGAGAGTCACACTCAGAATATCAGTGCTCAGACAAACATGCTCAGGGCATCAGTGCCCAAGAGAAACACACTCAGGGCTTCAGTGCCCCAGAGAAACACGCTCAGAGCATCAGGGCCCCAGAGAAACCCAGTCAGGGCATCAGTCCCCAGAGTAAAACATTCAGAGCATCAATGCCCCAGAGAAACACACTTAGGGCATCAGTGCCCGAGAGAAACCCAGGGGCGAGTGCACATAGAAACACATTGAGAGCATCAGTGCCCAGAGAGACACATTCAGGTCATCAATGCCACAGAGAAACACACTCAGATCATCATTGCCCCAGAGAATCACACTCAGAATATCAGTGCCCAGAGAGAGACGTGCAGGTCATCAGTGCCCCAGAGAATCACACTCAGGGCATTAGTGCCCCAGAGAATCACACTCAGAATATCAGTGCCCAGACAAACATGCTCAGGGCATCAGTGCCCAAGAGAAACACACTCAGGGCATCGGTGTCCAAGAGAAACACAATCAGTGCATCAATTTCCCAGAGAAACCCAGTCAGAGCAATAGTGCCCAGAGAAAGACACTCAGGGCATCAGTGCCCCACAGAAATACACTCAGAGCATCAGTGTCCCAGAGAAACACATTCAGAGCATCAGTGCCCCTGAAAAAACCAGGCAGAGCATCAGTGCCCCAGTGAAACACACTCAGGACATCAGTGCCCCAGTGAAACACAGTCAGGACATCAGTGCCCCAAGAAACACACTCAGGTCATCAATGCCACAGAGAAACACACTCAGATCGTCATTGCCCCAGAGTATCACACTCAGGGCATCGGTACACCAGAGAAACACACGCAGGGATTCAGTGCGGCAGAGAAATATTCTCAGAGCATCAGTGCCCAGAGTAACACACTCAGAGCATCAGTGCACCGAGAAAGACACTCACGGCATCAGTGCTCCAGAACAATACATTCAGAGCATCAGTGCCCCAGAGAAACATATGCAGGGCTTCAGTGCCCCAGAGAAACCCAGTCAGAGCATGAGTGCCCAGAGAAACACATGCTCAGCATCAGTGCCCCAGAGAAACCCAGTTAGAGCATCAGTGCACCAGAGAAACACACTCAAAGAATCAGAGCCCCAGAGAAACATACTTAGGGCATCAGTGCCCAGAGAAACACATTCAGAGCACCAGTGCGCAAGGGAAACCCAGTCAGAGCATCAGTGCCACAGAGAAACACACTCAGATCATCAGTGCCCCAGAGGGTCACACTCAGAATATCAGTGCCCAGACAAACATGCTCAGGGCATCAGTGCCCAAGAGAAACACACTCAGGGCATCGGTACACCAGAGAAACACACTCAGGGCTTCAGTGCGCCAGAGAAACATTCTCAGAGCATCAGTGACCCAGGGAAACACAGCCAGAGCATCAGTGCCCCAGAGAAACACACTCAGGGCATCACTGCCACAGAGAAACACAGAGCATCAATGCCCCTGTTAAACACTCTCAGGCCATCAATGCCCCAGAGAAAAACTCTCAGGGAATCAGTGCCGCAGAGATACACACTCAGGGCATCAGTGCCCTATAGAAACCCTCTCAGGGCATCAGTGCCCCAGAGAATCCTTGACAGAGCGTCAGTGCTCCAGAAAAATACATTCAGAACATCAGTTCCCCAGAGAAACACACACAGAGCATCACTGCCCCAGAGTAACATATTCAGAGCTTTAGTGCCCCAGAGAAACCCAGTCAGAGCATGAGTGCCCAGAGAAACACACTCAAAGTATCAGAGCCCCAGAGAAACATACTTAGGGCGTCAGTGCACAGAGAAACACATTCAGAGCATCAGTGCCCCAGAGAATCACACTCAGAGCATCAGTGCCCAGAGAAACACACTCAGAGCATCAGGGACCCAGAGAAACCCAGTCAGAGCATCAAAGCCCAGAGTGAAACATTCAGAGCATCAGTGCCCCAGAGAAACACACTCAGAGCATCAGTGCACCAGGGAAACCCATTCAGAGCATCATTGCCCAGAGAAACACACTCAGGGCACCAGTGCCCCAGTGAAACACACTCAGGGTATCAGTGCCCCACAGAAATACAGTCAGAGCATCAGTGTCCCAGAGAAACACATTCAGAGCATCAGTGCCCCTGAAAAAACCAGGCAGAGCATCAGTGCCCCAGTGAAACACACTCAGGACATCAATGCCACAGAGAAACACACTCAGATCATCATTGCCCCAGAGAATCACACTCAGGGCATCACTGCCCCAGAGAGTCACACTCAGAATATCAGTGCCCAGACAAGCATGCTCAGGGCATCAGTGCCCAAGAGAAACACACTCAGGGCATCAGTACACCAGAGAAACACACTCAGGGCTTCAGTGCGCCTGAGAAACACACTCAGAGCATCAGTGCACCGAGAAACATACTCACGGCATCGGTGCACCAGGGAAACCCAGTCAAAGCAGCAGTGCCCCAGAGAAACCAATTCAAGGCATCAGTGCCCCAGAGAAACCCAGTCAAAGCATCAATGCCCCAGAGAAACCCAGTCAGAGCATCAGTGACCCTGAGAAACCCTGTCAGAGAGTCAGTGCACTAGAGAACCACTCTCAGAACATCAGTGCCCCAGGGAAGACCAGCCAGAGCATCCGTTCCCCAGAGAAACCTAGTCAGAGCGTCAGTGCGCCAGAGAAGCCCAGTCAGAGCATCAGTGCCCCAGAGAAACCCACTTAGAGCATCAGTGCACCAGAGAAACACACTCAAAGTATCAGAGCCCCAGAGAAACATACTTAGGGCATCAGTGCACAGAGAAACACATTCAGAGCATAAGTGTGCAAGGGAAACCCAGTCAGAGCATCAGTGCCCCAGAGAAACACACTCAGGGCTTCAGTGCCCCAGAGAAACACACGCAGAGCATCAGGGCACCAGAGAAACCCAGTCAGGGCATCAGTGCCCAGAGTAAAACATTCAGAGCATCATTGCCCCAGAGAAACACACTTAGGGCATCAGTGCCCCAGAGAAACTCAGGGGCCAGTGCACATAGAAACACATTGAGAGCATCAGTGCCCAGAGAAACACACTCAGATCATCATTGCCCCAGAGAATCACACTCAGAGCATCAGTGCCCCAGAGAATCACACTCAGGGCATCAGTGCCCCAGAGAATCACACTCAGAATATCAGTGCCCAGACAAACATGCTCAGGGCATCAGTGCCCAAGAGAAAACACTCAGAGCATCGGTGCCCCAAAGAAGCACAATCAGTGCATCAATTTCCCAGAGAAGCCCAGTCAGAGCATCAGTGCCCAGAGAAAGACACTCAGGGCACCAGTGCCCCAGTAAAACACACTCAGGGTATCAGTGCCCCACAGAAATACACTCAGAGCATCAGTGTCCCAGAGAAACAAATTCAGAGCATCAGTGCCCTTGAAAAAACCAGGCAGAGCATCAGTGCCCCAGTGAAACACACTCAGGACATCAGTGCCCCAAGAAACACACTCAGGGCATCAGTGCCCCAGAGAGTCACACTCAGAATATCAGTGCCCAGACAAACATGCTCAGGGCATCAGTGCCCAAGAGAAACACACTCAGGGCTTCAGTGCCCCAGAGAAACATGCCCAGAGCATCAGGGCCCCAGAGAAACCCAGTCAGGACATCAGTGCCCAGAGTAAAACATTCAGAGCATCAGTGCCCGAGAGAAACCCAGGGGCCAGTGTACATAGAAACACATTGAGAGCATCAGTGCCCAGAGAGACACATTCAGGTCATCAATGCCACAGAGAAACACACTCAGGATATCAGTGCCCAGAGAGACACATGCAGGTCATCAGTGCCCCAGAGAATCACACTCAGGGCATTAGTGCCCCAGAGAATCACACTCAGAATATCAGTGCCCAGACAAAGATGCTCAGGGCATCAGTGCCCAAGAGAAAACACTCAGGGCATCGGTGCCCCAGAGAAACACAATCAGTGCATCAATTTCCCAGAGAAACCCTGTCAGAGCATCAGTGCCCAGAGAAAGACACTCAGGGCACCAGTGCCCCAGTAAAACACACTCAGGGTATCAGTGCCCCACAGAAATACACTCAGAGCATCAATGTCCCAGAGAAACGCATTCAGAGCATCAGTGCCCCAGAGAAACATATTCAGGGCATCAGTGCCCCAGAGAATGACACTCAGAATATCAGTGCCCAGACAAACATGCTCAGGGCACCAGTGCCCAAGAGAAAACACTCAGGGCATCGGTGCCCCAGAGAAACACAATCAGTGCATCAATTTCCCAGAGAAACCCTGTCAGAGCATCAGTGCCCAGAGAAAGACACTCAGGGCACCAGTGCCCCAGTAAAACACACTCAGGGTATCAGTGCCCCACAGAAATACAATCAGAGCATCAGTGTCCCAGAGAAACACATTCAGAGCAGCAGTGCCCCAGAGAAACATATTCAGGGCATCAGTGCCCCAGAGAATCACACTCAGAATATCAGTGCCCAGACAAACATGCTCAGGGCATCAGTGCCCAAGAGAAACACACTCAGGGCATCGGTGTCCCAGAGAAACACAATCAGTGCATCAATTTCCCAGAGAAACCCAGTCAGAGCAACAGTGCCCAGAGAAAGACACTCAGGGCATCAGTGCCCCACAGAAATACACTCAGAGCATCAGTGCCCCAGTGAAACACAGTCAGGACATCAGTGCCCCAAGAAACACACTCAGGTCATCAATGCCACAGAGAAACACACTCAGATCATCATTGCCCCAGAGTATCACACTCAGGGCATCGGTACACCAGAGAAACACACGCAGGGATTCAGTACGGCAGAGAAATATTCTCAGAGCATCAGTGCCCAGAGTAACACACGCAGAGCATCAGTGCACCGAGAAAGACACTCACGGCATCAGTGCTCCAGAACAATACATTCAGAGCATCAGTGCCCCAGAGAAACATATGCAGGGCTTCAGTGCCCCAGAGAAACCCAGTCAGAGCATGAGTGCCCAGAGAAACACATGCTCAGCATCAGTGCCCCAGAGAAACCCAGTTAGAGCATCAGTGCACCAGGGAAACACACTCAAAGATTGAGAGCCCCAGAGAAACATACTTAGGGCATCAGTGCCCAGAGAAACACATTCAGAGCACCAGTGCGCAAGGGAAACCCAGTCAGAGCATCAGTGCCACAGAGAAACACACTCAGATCATCAGTGCCCCAGAGGGTCACACTCAGAATATCAGTGCCCAGACAAACGTGCTCAGGGCATCAGTGCCCAAGAGAAACACACTCAGGGCATCGGTACACCAGAGAAACACACTCAGGGCTTCAGTGTGCCAGAGAAACATTCTCAGAGCATCAGTGCCCCAGGGAAACACAGCCAGAGCATTAGTGCCCCAGAGAAACACACTCAGGGCATCACTGCCGCAGAGAAACACTGTCAGAGCATCAATGCCCCTGATAAACACTCTCAGTCCATCAATGCCCCAGAGAAAAACTCTCAGGGAATCAGTGAAACACACTATCAGAGCCCCAGAGAAACATACTTAGCGCATCAGTGCACAGAGAAACACATTCAGAGCATCAGTGCCCCGATAAACACGTTCAGAGCATCAGGGCCCCAGAGAAACCCAGCCAGAGCATCAGTGCCCAGAGTAAAACATTCAGAGCATCAGTGCCCCCAGAGAAACACAGCCAGAGCATCAGTGCCCCAGACATACAGACTAAGGGCATCAGTGCCCCAGAGAAACCAAGTGAGAGCATCAGTGTCCCAGAGAAACTCAGGGGCCAGTGCACATAGAAACACATTGAGAGCATCAGTGCCCCAGAGTAACGCACTCAGGGCATCAGTTGCCCAGAGAAACACACTCAGGGCATCGGTGCCCCAGAGAAACACACTCAGGGTATCAGTGTCCCAGAGAAACACACTCGGGGCATCAGTGCTCCCGATAAACACACTAAGGGCATCAGTGCCCCAGAGAAACCCAGTCAGAGCATCAGTGCCCCAGAGGAACTCAGGGGCCAGTGCCCATAGAAACACATTGAGAGCATCAGTGCCCAGAGAGACACATTCAGGGCATCAGTGCCACAGAGAAACACACTCAGGGCGTCGGTGCCCCAGAGAAATACACACAGGTCATCAGTGCCCCAGAGAAACACAATCAGTGCATCAATTCCCCAGAGAAAACCAGTCAGAGCATCAGTGCCCAGAGAAATACACTCAGGGCTCCAGTGCCCCAGTGAAACACACTCAGAGAATCAGTATCCGAGAGAAACACATTCAGAGCATCAGTGCCCCTGAAAAAACCAGGCAGAGCATCAGTGCCCCAGTGAAACACACTCAGGGCATCAGTGCCCAGAGAAACACACTCAGGACATCAGTGCCCAGAGAAACACACTCAGGGCATCAGTGCCCAGAGAAACACACTCAGGACATCAGTACCCCAAGAAACACACTCAGAGCATCTGTGCCACAGAGAAAGACACTCAGTGCATCAGTTCCCCAGAAATAACCAGTCAGAGCATCAGTGCCCAGAGAAACATACTCGGGTCATTAGGGCCCAGAGAAACACCCTCAGGGCATCAGTGCCCCAGAGAAACACAGTCAGAGCACCAGAGCCCCAGAGAATCACAATCAGGTTATCAATGGCCCAGGGAAACGCACTAAGGTCATCAGTGCCCAGAGAAACACCTTCAGAGCATCAGTGACCCAGAGAAACACACTCGGGGCATCAGTGCACCAGATGAACACACTAAGGGCATCAGTGCCCCAGAGAAACACACTCAGGGCATCAGTGCCCCGGAGAAACACACCCGGGGTATCAGTGCCCCAGAGCAACATACTCAGAGCATCAGTGCCCCAAAGAAACACACTCAGGGCGTCAGTGGCCTGAGAAACACAGTCAGAGCACCAGAGCCCCAGAGAACCACAATCAGGTTATCAATGGCCCAGGGAAACGCACTCGGGTCATCAGTGCCCAAAGAAACACCTTCAATGCCCCAGAGAAACTCACTCAGAGCATAAGTTCCCAGAGAAACACAGTCAGAGCACCAGAGCCCCAGAGAATCACAATCAGGTTATCAGGGCCCAGGGAAACGCACTAAGGTCATCAGTGCCCAGAGAAACACCTTCAGAGCATCAGTGACCCAGAGAAACACACTCGGGGCATCAGTGCACCAGATGAACACACTAAGGGCATCAGTGCCCCAGAGAAACACACTCAGGGCATCAGTGCCCCGGAGAAACACACCCGGGGTATCAGTGCCCCAGAGCAACATACTCAGAGCATCAGTGCCCCAAAGAAACACACTCAGGGCGTCAGTGGCCTGAGAAACACAGTCAGAGCACCAGAGCCCCAGAGAACCACAATCAGGTTATCAATGGCCCAGGGAAACGCACTCGGGTCATCAGTGCCCAAAGAAACACCTTCAATGCCCCAGAGAAACTCACTCAGAGCATAAGTTCCCAGAGAAACACACTCAGGGCATCAGTGGCCCAGAGAAACGCACTCAGAGCATCAGTGCCCCTGAAAAAACCAGGCAGAGCATCAGTGCCCAGAGAAACACACTCAGGACATTAGTGCCCCAAGAAACACACTCCGAGCATCAGTTCCCCAGAAATAACCAGTCAGAGCTTCAGGGCCCAGAGAAACACACTCAGGACATCAGTGCCCCAGAGAAACCCAGTCAGACCATCAGTGCCCAGAGAAACACTCTCAGGGCATCAGTGCCCAAGAGAAACACAGGGGCCAGTGCCCAGAGAAACACATTCAGAACATCAGTGCCCCAAAAGATCAGTGCCCCAAAAACACAGCCAGAGCATTATTGCCCAGAGAAAACCTGTCAGACCATCAGTGCCCCAGAGAAACCCAGTCAGAGCATCAGTGCCCAGAGGAACACAGTCAGGGCATCAGTGCCCCAGAGAAACACACTCTGAGCATCTTTGCCCCAGAGAAAGCCAGTCAGAGCATCAGTGCCCAGAGGAACACAATCAGGGCGTCAGTGCCCCAGTGAAACACACTCAAAAGGATCAGCGCCCCAAAAACACACTCTGAGCATCTTCACCCCAGAGAAAGCCAGTCAGAACATCAGTGCCCCAGAGAAACACATTCATGGCATCAGTGCCCAGAGAATCACATTGAGAGCTTCAGTGCCCCAAAGAGACACATTCAGGGCATCAGAGAAACTCAGGGGCTAGTGCCCAGAGAAACACAATGAGAGCATCAGTGCCACAGAAACACAGGGGATCACTGCCAAGAGAAACACACTCAGGGTTTCAGTGCCCCAGAGAAACACATTCAGTGCATCAGTGTCCCAGAGAAACACACTCAGAGCATCACACTCACACCATCAGTGCCCCAGACAAACATATTCAGAACTTCAGTGCCCCAGTGATGCACACTCAGGTTATCTGTGCTCCAGAGAAACACACTCAGAGCATCAGTGCCCCAAAAAAACACACTCAGAGCTTCAGTGGCCTGAGAAACATACTCAGGGCATCAGTGCCCCAAAGAAACACACTCAGGGTAACAGTGCCCCAAAGAAACACATTCAGGGCATCAGTGGCCAGAGAAACAGACTCAGGGCTTCAGTGCCCCAGAAAAACACACTCAGAGCATTATTGCCCCAGGGAAAGGAATTCAGAGCATTAGGCCCCAGAGAGACACATTCATGGCATCAGTGCCACAGAGAAATACACTCAGGGCATCAGTGCACCAGAGATACGCACTGAGACCTTCAGTGCCCCAGTGAAACACAGGGGATCAGTGCCCAGAACAACGTACTCAGGGCATCAGTGGCCCAGAGAAAAACATTCAGACCTTCAATGCCCCAGAGAAACACATTCAGAGCACCAGTGCCCCAGAGAAACACACTCAGACTTTCATTGCCCCAGAGAAACACAATCAGTGCATCAGTTCCCCTGAAAAAACCAGTCAGAGCATTAGTGCCCAGAGAAACACTCTCAGGGCATCAGTGCCCAAGAGAAACACAGGGGCCAGTGCCCAGAGAAACACATTCAGAACATCAGTGCCCCAGAGAGGCTCATTCAGGGCATCAGTGCCACAGAGAAACTCACTCAGAGCATCAGTGACCAGAGAAACACACTCAGGGTATCGGTTCCCCAGAGATCACAGGGGCCAGTGCCCAGAGAAACACATTCATGGCATCAGTGCCCCAGTGAAACACACTCAAATGGATCAGCGCCCCAAAAACACAGCCAGAGCATTATTGCCCAGAGAACACCTGTCAGACCATCAGTGCCCCAGAGAAACCCAGTCAGAGCATCAGTGCCCAGAGGAACACACTCTGAGCATCTTTGCCCCAGAGAAAGCCAGTCAGAGCATCAGTGCCCAGAGGAACACAATCAGGGCGTCAGTGCCCCAAAGAAACACACTCAAAAGGATCAGCGCCCCAAAAACACAGCCAGAGCATTATTGCCCAGAGAAAACCTGTCAGAGCATCAGTGCCCCAGAGAAACACACTCTGAGCATCTTCACCCTAGAGAAAGCCAGTCAGAGCATCAGAGCCCCAGAGAAACACATTCATGGCATCAGTGCCCAGAGAATCACATTGAGAGCTTCAGTGCCCAAAGAGACACACTCAGGGCATCAGTGCCCCAAAGATACATTGGGGATCAGTGCCCAAAGAAACTGATTCAGAGCATCAGTGCCCCAGAGAAATGCACTCAGGGCACCAGTGCCCCAGAGAAACACATTCAGACCTTCAGTGCCCCAGAGAAACACACTCAGAGCATCAATGCCCCTGGGAAAGTAATTCAGAGCATTAGGCCCCAGAGAGACACATTCATGGCATCAGTGCCACAGAGAACTACACTCAGGGCATCAGTGCACCAGAGAAACTCACTGAGACCTTCAGTGCCCCAGAGAAACAGAATCAGCATTCAGTGCTCCAATGAAACACACTCGGGGCATCAGCGCCCCAAGAAACACACTCAGGTTATCAGTACCCCAGAGAATACATTCAGAGCATCAGTGCCCCTGAAAAAACCAGGCAGAGCATCAGTGCCCCAGTGAAACACACTCAGGCCATCAGTCCCACAAGAAACACACTTGGGTAATCAGTGCCCCAGAGAATCACACTCAGAGCATCCGGGCCGCAGAGAAACACTCTCAGGGCATCAGTGCCCCTGAAAAAACCAGGCAGAGCATCTGTGCCCCAGAGAAACTCAGGGGCCAGTGCCCAGAGAAACACAGTGACAGCATCAGTGCCCTAGAAACACAGGGGATCAGTGCCAAGAGAAACACACTCAGGGCATCAGTGCCCCAGAGATCACAGGGGCCAGTGCCCCAGAGAAACCGACTCAAGAGGATCAGCGCCCCAAAAACACAGCCAGAGCATTATTGCCCAGAGAAAACCTGTCAGATCATCACTGCCCCAGAGAAACGCAGTCAGAGCTTCAGTGCCCAGAGGAACACAGTCAGGGCATCAGTGCCCCAAAGAAACACACTCAGGGTATCAGTGCCCCAAAGAAACACACTCAGGGTATCAGTGGCCTGAGAAACACACTCAGGGCATCAGTGGCCAGAGAAACAGACTAAGGGCATCAGTGCCCCAGAAAAACACACTCTGAGCATCTTTGCCCCAGAGAAACCCAGTCAGAGCATCATTGCCCAGAGGATCACAATCAGGGCGTCAGTGCCCAGAGAAACACATTGAGAGCTCCAGTGCCCCAGAGAGACACATTCAGGACATCAGTGCTCCAGAGATACATAGGGGATCAGTGCCCAGAGAAACTCACTCAGAGCATCAGTGCCCCAGAGAAACACACTCAGGTTATCAGTGCCCCAGAGAAACACACTCGGGTCATCACTGCCCCAGAGAAACACACTCAGGGCATCAGTGTCACAGAAAAACACACTCAGGGCATCAGTGCCCCAGAGATCACAGGGGCCAGTGCCCTAGAAACACATTCAGGGCATCAGTGCCCCAGAGAAACACACTCAAGAGGATCAGCGCCCCAAAAACACAGCCAGAGTATTATTGCCCAGAGAAAACCTGTCAGAGCATCAGTGCCCCAGAGAAACCCAGTCAGAGCTTCAGTGCCGAGAGGAACACACTCAGGGCATCAGTGCCCAGAGGAACACAATCAGGGCATCAGCGCCCCAGAGAAACACATTCAGGACATCAGTGCTCCAGAGATACATAGGGGATCAGTGCCCAGAGAAACACCTTCAGAGCATCAGTGCCCCAGAGAAACACAGGGAATCAGTGCCTAGAGAAACGCACTCAGGGCATCAGTGCCCCAGAGAAATGCACTCAGGGCACCAGTGGCCCAGAGAAAAACATTCAGACGTTCAGTGTCCCAGAGATACACACTCAAAGCATCAGTGTCCCAGAGAAACACACTCAGAGCACAAGTACCTGATGGAAACATTTTTGCCCACACACTGTAGCGCTGCCGCCCTTTCATTTACTTGGATGTTGTGAGAATTGGGTAGATGCAACTGATGGGGTGGATTGAACACACTTCTTCACTGGACAGGAGAACACTAAGTGGGGCCCTGATAGCAGTCCTGAAAATTATAAAAGCGTTTGATAGCGTGGATGAGGAGAAATTGTTTCTCTAGGGACAACTGCTACATGGCCAGAATCACTTTGCACTGACATTAAAGAAAGGAACCGTGGCGCCTGGTAGGGTAAAATGAGCAATATCGAATTGGCAGACGTCAAAATTACCTTCCACTTGTGACTGAGTCCAGAACCAGAGAGCATGAATATATGATTGCTGCTAGCCGTGCACAAAATGGCTGCTGTATTCCCTACATTACAACAGAGACTGCATTTCATAAGTACTTCATTAGCTATAATGTCTTTTGATCTTTAACGTGGTTGTGAAAGGTGCTATCAAATAACCAGTTTCGATAGAACTTCATTGCACAGCAAGCAATGAGAGCATGAGACTCTCCCATGTTAAGTGATTAAAGCAGAGAGTATCGATATGTTTAAGAGGTGGCTTGATGAGGGAGAAGTGATTAGAGGCATGCAGGGCGGGGAGAGATAATTAGGGTGGGAGGAGGCTTGTGTGTAGCGTATATAACAGCATTGGCCATTTGCATCAGATCATCAATACATATGCTGCACATACTATATAATTCACAATCTTTTGTCTATTCATCTCACTCCATACCTTTAAAACTCTTCTAAGGAACACTTGTGACAATTGTGCTTTCAGTCCCTCCTGTTAAATATTTTATATATCTCAGAGCAATGCAGGGATGACACCAGTTTTGAGGTGTGCAACAGGTTTATTTACAAGAGTTTTAAAATATCTCTGCAATCACAAAATGTCTGCACTCATGCTTGCTGCTCAGCTTCTAGTGATGTCTATTTACTTTGCTCTGAGTCCACACCCAGGCTTAACCAATCGAGTACAGTGGGCATAGATCAGCCACCAGACACATGTAATCAAACACTGAACAATTGAACACTGCACCTCCTGAAATGCTCTCTTCTTCCTGCTCAGTATTCACCATCCTGTAAAGTTTTCCAAAACATCTGATGACAAATGAGGAACATTCTTGAGCCTGTTACCATGGGATACCCCTGCTCTCTGTGTGTTTCTCTGAGCTCAGCCATGATTAATGGCGAACCATTCATCTGTACAATCTCAATGTAAATGGTTAGGTCCAGTTAACCCAGTGTTTCATTGCCACTTTATTCATGTTTTGCATCACCAAGTTGCTTTTAAAGGTGTGATCAATGCTCACTCTCTGTTTTGCCCTCGAACAGTGAGGAAACTTCAAAAAGGACCCTTTTGGAGTTGAACCCCTTTACTCTTCTTGTTTTTTCCTCATTCTTTCATGGGACATGGGTGTCACTGGCAAGCCCAGCATTTGTTGCCCTTCCCTAACTGCCCTTGAACTGAGTGACTTGCTAGGTCATTTCAGAGGGCAGTTGAGAGTCAACCACATTGCTGTGGGCCTGGAGTCACATGTAGGCCAGGTAAGGATGGCAGATTTCCTTCCCTAAAGGACATTAGTGAACCAGATGTGTTTTTACAACAATTGATAGTAGTTTCATAGTCACTATTCCTGAGGCTAGCTTTCAATTCCACATTTACTAATTGAATTTAAACTCCACCAGCTGCCATGGTGGGATTTGAACCCTTGTAGCCAGAGCATTAGTCTGGGCCTCTGGATTACTAGTTTAGTTACATTGCCACTACACCACCATGTTTACCACACTCAGCCATTACATCCACATGACAATCTATCTGCCATCTCACAACTCTTCTACATCAGTCACTCTGCTGATCATAATTTCTAATTGCTAGCTGCACACACAGGACTGTGTCTTCATCGAGCTTAACGCCACTACTTTAGACACCCCGTTACCTCTCCTATCGCACTGTTACCACTCCTATCGCACTGTTACCTCTCCTATCGCACTGTTACCTCTCCTATCACACTGTTAACTCTCCTATCACACTGTTACCTCTCCTATCACACTGTTACATCTCCCATCACACTGTTAACTCTCCTATTGCATTGTTCACTCTCCTATCACACTGTTACCTCCATTTCAGAATGAAACCAGTCGGGTGCGGTCCCACCCAGCTAGGTGACAGTGGAGAGGGGCTGGAGGAGGATGGTGCAGTCAACTGTGTCCAAGGCTGAGAACAGATCAAGAAGGGCAAAGAGGGAAAGTTTACCCTTTGTACCCCAAGGGTCTATCCTTGCATCCACCCCCCCACCACCCACCCTATTCCTTATCTACTTGTTGTCCCTTGGCAACATCATCCAACAACACACTGCCAGTTTCCATATGTATGCTGACACCCAACTCTACCACCACCTCTCTCGACCCTTCCACATTCTCTCAATCGTCAGACTGCTTATCCGATGCCCAGTATTAGAATGAGCAGAGAAGTCCTTTAACTAAATATTGGCAAAACCGAGGCCATTGCCTTAGATCCATGTGACTGACTCCATCCCTACCCCCTGGCAACAGTCTGAGACTGAACTAGACTGGTTGTCAGCCTCGGGGGAGGATTTTCCCCTCGTTGGGCGGGCCTGGGAGAGGGCGTGCAACAGTCCGCCGCCCGCAATCGGGCCCCGACTGCGATTTCACGCTGGCTGTCCAATTAACGGCCAATTAACGCGTGCTGAAATGCTCAGCATGCCTGGGAGGGTGGGGAGGAGGGTGAGCGCGGGGAAGTCAGCGCGCGGACGTGCTCAGTGAAAGCTCCCTGAGGGCACAGGGCCAACTCGGGGAGCTGGAGATTTTTATCAGGAAAAATAAAGAATAGAATGAGAAGGGAAACATGTCCCCTTCTGTGACTCTGTCATTTGAGCAGGGACATGTCAAAAATTAGTTTTAAAAGTTTTTGTTTTTAGTCACTGGTCGAAATCTCAACCCGCCCGTGGATGAGGTTTCGCAAAGAAAAAACACAAAGGCTGCTTGGGCCTATTCGCCTGCCCGCCAACCAAACAGTTGGACCGGCAGCAAAAAGTTCCATTTAATTAATTGATTAAGGGCCTTAATAGGCCTCTTAATTGTCGGCGGGCGCGCTGCCACCTCTCGCACGTGCCCACCAAGAGAAATATTGTGAGAGTGCGCAATGATGTCGGGACACTCGCCCGATGTCATCGCACACTTTTTTACGCACGCTCGGGTCAGGCACGCGCCCGCCTGACCAGTGAAAAATTCTGCCCTTGGTGTTGTATTTGACCCCGAGTTAAGCTTCCAACCACACACCCCCACCATCACCAAGACTGCCTATTTCCACCTTCCCCTCTCTTTAATCACTTCCATCCCTCCTAGATATCTGAGCTTCTCCGACCCTGGACTCTTGAGCATCCCGGATTATAATCGCTGTGCGATCGGTGGTCATTGCTTCACTGCCTTGGCCCTGAGTGCTGGCATTCCCTCTCTAAACCTCGCTACCTGTCTATGCCTCCTTCCTCCCTAATATATAGACATATAATATACAGAGAAATATAGATAAAGTGATCTGCCTAAGGCTGGATCATTGGTGGAGGAATGTCCTGCAGTCTCACACTTTTCTCTTTAGTTGTTCATAGGAGCCTTCCGTTTTCAATTGTTTAATGTCATCATTCTCTTTCACCCTCTTGGTCTACATTCTCTAACTTTTCTTCAATCACCTCTTTCAGCGAGTTCTCATACCTTCGAATTTGGCCAATCCAACCTTGCTGCCTTTTCTTGAATTTATTCCCTGACAACCTTCCTGCCTCCACCGTCTTTATTTCTCCACCATGTTGTTCACTAACAACAACAACAACTCAAATTTATATCGCACCCTTAACGTAACGAGCCATCCCAAGGCGCTTCACAGGAGCGTTATGACACTGAGGTACAAAAAGAGATATTAGGCCATTAGGCCAGATATACCAAAGCTTGGTCAGAGAGGTAGGTTTTGAGGAGCGTCTTAAAGTAGGAAAATGAGGTAGAGAAGCGGAGAGTGTAGGGACGGGATTCCAGAGCTTGGGGCCGAGGCAACTGAAGGCCCAACCACCGATGGTTGAGCGATTAAAATTGGAGGGGGGTGGACAAAAGGCCAAAATTAGAGAGCAGATATCTCGGAGGTTTGCGGGCTGGTGGAAATTACAGAGATAGGAAGGGGCGGGAGGCCATGGAGGCATTTGGAAACTAGAATGAGAATTTTAAGTTCAAGACATTCCTTCACCAGGAACTAATGTAGGTCAGTGAGCATAGTGGGTGATAGGGGAACAGGCAGCGGATGACCTCAAGTTTACAGAAGGTGGAATGTGGGAGTCCAGCCAGGAGTGCATTGGGAGAGCTAAGTCTCGAGGTAATGAAGGCATGAATGAGGATTTCAGCCGCAGTTGAGCTGAGACAGGGGCCAAGTCGGGTGATGTTATGGAAGTGGAAAGAGGCAGTCTTAGAGATGGCACGAGAATGAGATCAGAAGCTCATCTCGGGATCAAATGTGACGACAAAGGTCCGAACAGATTATCTTAGTCTCAAATTATTGCTGAGGAGAGGAATGGAGTCAGTAGCTAGGGAAAGCTCCTGTGAAGTACCTTAAGGCGTTTTACTGCGTTAGAAGTGCTATATAAATGCAAGTTGCTGTTGTTCTGAGTATGTTCCCCTGTGCTACTCAAGCTCTGAGTGTGTTTTTCTGCTGCTGTTTGCTTTGATGATGTTCCGCCTCCTCTGTTCTGTTCAGGTGAGAGGTGAAGCCTTTGGGAATTTTCTAAAATGAAGCTATAATTGAGTATTGCTGAAAATAGAGACATGCTGTTGAAGCTTGCCCCCATGAGGACAGATTCACAAGAATACCAAATCTCAAAAGGAACAACAATTCATACTGCATGAGAAGAGAGTGCTGATTGGTTGACAAGTGGACTCTGATTGGTAGAGGTGTTGCCATGGAGAATGCACCAGGGAAGAGTTAACTGCCAAGCTTCGAGATTTCGTTTTCTTGCAAATCTGTCTCGATGAGTGGAAGACGAAAAGCTTCAACAGTATGTCCCTTATCTCAGCAATACTGGAGGTATAATGATTTAATTATTATTTAGGATGGAGAGGAAACAATGGATAAAAGAGTTTCCAAGAAAAGTGTGTTAGCATAGAGATAATAAGGCTGCGATTTCCTCCTTCGGAATATAATAAGGAATTGAAAGATGTTCCAAAAATGCAGCATTTGTGAATCCTTCACTTTACCCATCACTTATTGTGAATAAATGCCAGCTGTGGCTCAGTGGGTAGGACTCTCACCTCTGGAACCAGAGGTGTGTGGGTTCAAGGCCCACTCTCTGGATTTAAGCACAAAGTGAAACTGGGCCTCCAGCACAGCGCTGAGGGAGTGCTGCACTGTCACAGGTGCCCGTCTTACACAGGATGAGACATTAAACGGTGCTGACTTTACTCTCGGTGGCTGTAAAAGATCACACGGCACTATACCAGAGAGCACAGGAGTTCTCCTGGTGTCCTGGCCAATGTTTACCCCTTAATCAATATTAAAAAGAAAGAGATCCTTCCTGTTTGTCGGAGCTTGCTGGGCACAAATTCGCTGTTGCACTTCTTACCTTGTAACAGTGACCATTGGCTGAAGATTGCTTTTGGATGTTGTGAAGGGCACTATATAAAGGGTAGATTTCCTTCCCAGTGGAGGATTGTGCCAGAGGGAGGGAGGGGGACTCAACAGCAATTAACCCCCACCATCCCATATATAGCTCTTAACAGCACCTTCGCCAACATTGCTCACCCACTGGAAGAGACTACCCTCGATCCTTCTTCTCCTGTTAATAGAGCATGTCTGGGCTGCAGATTGGCTGCCCTGCTTACGTACGCACCAACTGTATTCCACAAACACAAAGTTCCACCTCAGGTGATTAATGGCTAAGCCGTGGGGATCAAAGGCAAAGTCCGTCTGGATAGAATTTTAGCTCGACAACAGGAAACAGAGCTAACTTAACCAGGAATATTTCAGACTGGAGAAAGGGTATATTTAGGAGACCCTAGCCCTCAGCCTCCATGTCATCCATGCCTCAGTCAGTCACACACTCTCCCTGAGTTTAGAAGTCTCCAGTCTAGCGCAAAATCTAGACTGGCACCTCAGTACAGCACTGACGGAGTATATTAATGGCTTGGTTGGGGTTCTCATGAGCAAAGTCTTCAAGTTTACAGATGATGGCAAAACACGAGCCAGGGAAAATAAAAGATTCAAACTGATTTTGATACTTTACATTAATTGGGCCAAGAGATGGCAAATGCAGTTTAATGCGGATAAATCTAAACTAATTAGGAGTAAAGAACCAAAGGAGGAGTTTGTTTTAAGCAGAACAGTGGTGCTCAGAGAGAGATAGAAACATAGAAACTAGGAGCAGGAGTAGGCCATTCGGCCCTTCGAGTCTGCTCTGCCATGCATTATGATCATGGCTGATCATCCAACTCAATAGTCTGCTCCCGGAGATCGTCCTGTTAAATCTATGAAGCGACCAACTCTGCCTTACCTTTTCTTCCAATTAATTCTCGGGATGTGAGCATCTCTGACACTTATTGTCCACCACTAATTGCTGTAGAGGAATGCCCAAAAAAGTGACTGGGTACATTTGCAGACAGGAGGGCACGGTGAGGTATTGGTTACGTTACAGGACTTGTATCCCAGAGAGCACCAGTTCAAATCCCACCGGTTGAGAATTTGAAATCAGTTTACCACATAAAAAGCAGGCTTGTGAAAGTAAACGTGAGAAAGAAGCTATCAGATTGTCATGAAAATCAAGCAGGTTCACTCACACCTGTTAGGAAAGGGAATCCTGCCATCCTTACCCGGGTCTGGCTATGTGTGACTGTCAGTGCCAACATGGCAGACAATTAACTGCCCTCTGAAGTGGCTTAGTTAGCCACTCAGTTGGATCAAACTATCACCTAGAAGGACAAGGGCAGCAGATCGATGGGAACACCACCACGTGGAAGTTCCCCTCAAAGCCACACACCATCCTGACTTGGAAATATATTGCTGTTCCTTCACTGTCACTGGGTCAAAATCCTGGAACTCCCTCCCTAACAGCACTGTGGGTGTACCGATACCGCATGGGCTTGCAGCAGTTCAAGAAGGCAGCTCACCACCACCTTCTGAAGGGCAACTAGGGATAGGCAATAAATGCTGGCCCAGCCAACGAATCCCATATCCTGTGAATGAGTAAAGAAAAAACTGGGAACTGGGGCAGGGAAATGAATGCTGGACTTGCAAGTGCAAATGAATCCCGATATATGAGGGGAAAAGGAGGGTACAAACCTAAAAGAGGTCATTTTTTGTTGTTGTGTTACGTGTTGTCAGGGTCTCTGTAGATACCCTGCACTGTTCTAATTCCCTATTCATAGGGAAAATGCTATTGCCCCTAAGACAAGGTAACGGAGATAATTCTGGGTAGAATTGAAAGCGTGGTGAAGGGATAGGCTTGTTCTCTTTGAGGGGGGTGCAAATAGACTTCAATCTGACTTGAAGGAATTTGACAAACTTCACTCAGGCAAATGGTCCCCGGGGAGAGGGTCAAGGTTCAAATCCCAGGTGACAAAGGGCAAAAATTAGGGGTCAGAAGGGAAATCAAGTTTAGCTCTTTTTTTTAACCTAAAGGGTATTAGGGTTGTGGAATAAATTACCTGGGAATAACATTGAGTCAACAGAACAGAGACAATGGGATGCATTTCTGGAGAATGGGGCTGAGGGATATAGTGAAAGGAAGATGAATGGGGTTGATCCATCAGTAATGGGGTAGCCTTGGATGATTTTAGTGGCCTTTTCCTGTTCCTAAGAAGGCTTCTGTTCCCTAACTAATTAGTTTTCAATCCTAGCAGCTACTAGTTTGTTGTGAGACTTACAAAAGGAGATATACTAACACCGCCAACATTTCAGCACCAACCCTGATTGGAGCACAAACTCTTACTTAATGTACCTGTTAAAATGATGGAGAAATGTCAAACTCTAATATCAAAGTTATTTTGAATTTAGGTGTCAGCTGTGGCTCAATGGGTAACATTCTTGTCTTCGAATCTTAAGGTTGTGGGTCCCAATCCTACTCCACAGATTTGAGCACACAATCCAGGCTGACACTTCAGTGCACTCCCACCATGGTGCAGGGAGTGCTGCACTGTCGTAGGTGCCACCTTCTGGATGAGGTGTTAAACTGATGTTAACCGATGATGCAGGTGTCTGCCCTCTCAGGTGGGCGTAAAAGATCCCATGGCCGTATTTCAATGAACAGTTATTCCCAGTGCCCCTGGTCAATATTTATCCAATTGACATCACACAAAAAAAAGCAGATTATCTGGTCATTGTCACATTGCCGTTTGTGGGATCTTGCTGTGCACAGATCGGCTGCATCACAATAATGACGACACTTCAAAAGTACTTAATTGGCTGCGAAGCCCTTTGGGACATTATGTCTTTATGTTAACAACATGCCACCAATTCTTTTTTAACAGAATGCGCAAGTGGTTTGTTTAAGTGGTTTAAATCCTTTTGCGCAGATGCACCTAAAAGATAACTTAAAGAGGCCAACTAGCACGTAACCTGTAAGGGGATTTTTGGGTTGCTGTGCAGCTGCAGAGTTAGAGGGTAATATTGCTTGTGAAAGGGGCTATATAAATGCAAATTCCTACTTCCTAAGCTATAAGGACCACGCAAAGTGTAGACAAAACTCAATCCTGTACTGGAGTTATTAGTCCACTAGCTCAGTTGATAGCGCTCATGGTTAAGTTAGGACATTGTGAGTTCAAATGCTACTCCGGGGTTTGAGCACATAACTGAGGCTCAGTACTGAGGGGGTGCTGCATTGTCGGAGGCACCATCCTTGAGATGAGGTGGTTCAGGTGGGTGTTAAAGGTCAGAGAAGAGCAGGGGGTTCTCATGTCCTGACCAACAATGATTTCTCAGCCAATACCAACCAAGATGTAGCAAGCAGTCCATCATCTTGTTGCCTTTTGAGGAGTCTTACCGTGTACAAAAATGGTGCTACACTTGTCAACATAAGAATTGGCTACATTCACAAGATGGTGGTTCATTATGTTTTGTTATGTTGGGAAGTTTTGATGCTTTATAAGTACAGCTCTCTTCCCTCATTGTACTGATTAACATATGGGCTTCCAGTGTGATTGACAGGGTTACAGTAGAACAATGCCAAGACACACATACATGCGCAGAGCCAAACATACACCCACCAAAACACACACATGCACATACATACACCCCACACAAACATACACACCACACACATAAACACATACACTCCACACCCACAAACACACACACCCACACACCCGCAAAAGCACACATACACCCCACACAAACGCACAGCCCACACACACACACACACACACACACACACAGACGCACACACACACACACACAGAGCAAAATACAACCCCACAAACACGTCCCACAAAAAGACACACACGAACAGCCATATACAGCCCCACACAAACGCACAACTCAACCACACATACACACAAAAAACACACAGAGCCAAACGCAGCCAGACACACACACACACATACACAAACACAAGAAAATACGTACACTCATAAAGTTTAGTGTGCAGTTTGGAGCTTATTCTGATTAAAATTGTCTCCACCTCTCACACTGACTGTCATTCACACATTGACCGTCACTCTCAGACTGACCATCATCATCACAATCACCATCACGCTCAAACTGACCGCCACACTCACACTGACATCACTCTTACATTGACTGTCACCCCTCACACTGCTCATTACTCTCATACTGACCATCACGCTTCCCACAGACCATCACACTCTCACTGAAGAAGAATCATAGGGACTCGAACCATTAACTCTGTTTCTCTCTCCACAGATGCTGCCAGGCCCGCTGAGTTTGTCCAGCATTTTCTGCTTTTATTACACTCTCACTGACCATCACTCTCACATTGAACAGTACTCTTAGGCTGACTGTCACTCTCACACTGATCATCACCCCTCAAACTGATCATTACTCTCACACCAACCATCACTCTCACTGCCCGTCACCCTCACTCTGACCATCACTCTCAGACTGACTATCAATCTCACACTGACCATAATTCTCATGCTGATAGTTACCCTGATGCTGACCTTCACCGTCACACTGACCATTGCTCTCACACTGACTATCTCCCTCACACTTAACACTACTCTCACACTGACCACTACTCTCACACTGACTATCGCTCTCACACTGACCATTGCTCTCACACTGACCCTCACCCTAAAACTGACCATCACTCTCACACTAACCGTCACTCTCACAATGGCGATCACCCTCACAGTGACCACCACCCCACACCGACTGCCACTCTCACACTGACCGTCACTCTCACACTGACTGCCACACTCACTCTGACCGTCACTCTCACACTGACCATCACCCTCACACTGATTGCCACCCTCACACTGATCATCACTCTCACACTGACCATCACTCCCACACTGGCCATCTCTCTCACACTGACCATCATTCTCACACTGACCATCACTCTGACACTGAGCGCCACTCTCACACTGACCTATGCACTCAAACTGACCATCACCCTCACACTGACCCTCACATTCAAACTCACTGTCACCCTCACACTGATCATCACCCTCACACTGACCATCCCTCTCACCCTAGCCATCAATTGTACAGTGACCGTGACTCTCACACTGACCATCACCCTCACACTGACCATCGCCCTCACACTAACCATCACCCTCACACTGACCAGCTTATATTGATATCCCAAAGCTGAGAAGATCTCACATTCTCCCACTGTGTCTGATTTGGTCTGTATGGAAACTCAAAGATCATTGTTGGACATTGTTGGTTCTAATGTAAAAGGCGTAACCTGTTATTTTGGTTTTGTAAACTGGAAATTATTGCCTTACACATAATTAATGTCAGAGAGAATCATTTAGCCTGTCACTGTGTGACACTGAGATATTATCATCAGGTCTCTGGTTATCACTCACTTCCTGTTTACATAATACTGAAGTACTTGAAATGCAGAAACATGCCATTCGGCCTAGCAGCTTAAACTCTTGTTGATCCTCTTCCCACCCCACTTCATTGCACCCCATCAGCATATCCCTCTATTCCTTTCTCCCTCTTATGTTTATCTAACTTCTCCGTACATGGATCGAGACCTCAACAACTCCCTTGTGGGAGCGAGCTCCACCAACCAAGAAGGTTTCTCCTGAGCTCCTTATTGGGTTTGTTACTATCTGCCTTATACTTTGACCACCCCAGGTTCTAGACTCGCCCGCAAGCGGAAACGTGTTTTCTATATCAGCCCTATCAAACCCTTTCATAAAGATCTCGACCAGGCCATCCCCTCAGCCTTCTCTGTTCTAGATTGGAGAACCGCAGTCTGCTCCAACTTTTCCAATAGGTATAACCTCTCACTTCCGATATTATTTCAGTAAATCTCTTTTTAGCATCTTCTCCAGTGCCTTTTATAATATGGAAATCGCAAGTGTGTTCTCGGCAAGGTTCTTCACAAGTTTAACTTATCTTGAATCTTGCTGGTACAGAGAGACATGTTTCTGACGCTTTCTGTCTTGCACGCCTCAGGACAAACAAAAGAATGCCAGATTTCAGACGAGCGCAATGTATACCACCAAGAGAAAAGGATGCTGATTGGTTGGCAAGTCAAGTCTGATTGGCCAAGGTGTTCTCCATAGCAATGCTGCGGCCAATCATTGTCGATTTGCCAATGGATCCACATCCTTTTCTCCGTGGTATAAAATGTTGTGATCGTCTGAAATTTGGCATTCTTGCATTTGTTCTGATCAGTTCAAGAGGAGAAGCTTTGGCAACGTGCCTCTCTTTCCAGCAATATTTAACACACCTCTGCTTTTCAACCCTATCCCTCTAGAAATGAGCCCCAATGTTTGGCTTCTTGCTCGTACTGCCTTGTTGACCTGTGTTCCTATTTTTAATGATTTGTGTATCTCTACCCCCAGATCTCTCAGCTCCTCTCCCTCATTTAGATACATATTTTCTGAGGACTATATGAATTCTGTAGTCATCTTACCTCAGTCTACTATCCCACACGTGTCTAGACTGAAGGTCATTTGCCAAATATACACCCATGCTGCAATTTTATTAATGCCTTCCAGTTAACCTGTCTTGGTATCTCCTTGTTATTCTGTTACCCCCATCACTGAATCTCTCTGTTCCCCCAATGCGTTGTCTTTGTTCCTCATCACTGAGTCACACTGTTACCCCATTAAACCTTGGATTATGCCCGCAGCCGTGACCAGCTTCCATTCATTCAGCTTTTGTTCAGTTGCTGCCTTTCCACCTGCTGGGGTGCAGACCTGTAGGGGGCGGAATTAAAACGGTCACCCCATAAGAGGATGAAGAGACTGCTGACAGGTTATTAGGCAGTAGAACTCCCCTTGTGTAGGAGCCTGAATCCCATGCTCACCCATCGTCACGAGCACCATCTCGAGCGAGAGTGGCGCGATGCTGACCGGCATCCGTAGGCTGACCTTTGCTCCCCTTAACCCAGGGCACTTAAGCCAGAGCAGGGTTTATTCCACCTCAAGCCAATGGTGTGAGACCTTTGACATTGAAGTGACCACCATTCAAGGCCCAAATTCCCCCTCGAAGAAAAATCAATAAATGGAGCAAAGTCAATTGGTTAACAGATCAGGTGGGGCCTATCGCAAGTGGTTGCCTCAGTTATTTCACACCATTGCCTGCAGTTAACATTAACCCCCTCCCCCCCCACCCCCCCTCAGTGTCTCTATCATCAGCTGCACTTCCTGGGCATGGGAGGGGAGTTGGAGCTTTGCCCTGGGATATGGTGCCAGTCTGTTATCCATTCACTCCAAACAACAGGTTTGTCCCGAAAGGCCAGGTTCAGACCCTGAGTTGGCAACAACCCTGATGACGCAGAGAAACATCATTGACGAAACCTGGTCAATGAAAGCGGTGATGAATGCATTCAACTTTCCCCGAGTGAATGATGGTCAGAATACCAGCTCATGATTGGATTGCAAGCATTAGCTCGTAGCAGACTGGGTCTGTCAGTGAATCAAATATCAAATCATGTCTGACTGTTTGATATGATGTTATACACTATATGTTTTTATTAAGGATAAAAGTGATCAGTTTTTGTCTCTATCCCACTTGCTCCGTAGTATTCGTCTGCCCTGGGACGTTGCAAAAGGTCTTCGAGCCGACCAATGTCTTCGAGTCGGAGCATGAGGCTGGCGCATGGTGCAAGGATCCGCTTCAAGCCGGCGACCGCATTTACTACATGCCGTGGATCCCGTACCGCACCGATACGCTGACAGAATACGGATCATGGGGGGACTACACCGCCGGCCGGCCCACCACCTCTTACCGCCTGCCCCACCGTGTGGACGGCACCGGCTTCGTGGTGTACGACGGCGCCGTCTTCTACAACAAGGAGAGGACTCGCAACGTGGTGAAGTTCGACCTGCGGACCCGCATCAAGAGCGGCGAGGCCATCATCGGCGGCGCCAACTACCACGACACCTCGCCCTACCGCTGGGGGGGCAAGACCGACATCGACCTGGCCGTCGACGAGAACGGGCTGTGGGCCATCTACGCCACCGAGCAGAACAACGGCAAGCTGGTGGTGAGCCAGCTCAACCCCTACACCCTGCGCTTCGAGGGCACCTGGGAGACGGTGTACGACAAGCGCTCGGCCTCCAACGCCTTCATGGTCTGCGGCGTCCTCTACGCCGTGCGCTCCGTCTCCAAGGAGGACGACAGCGAGGTCATTGGCAACACCATTGATTTTGCCTTTAACACCAACCTGAACCGGGAGGAGCCCGTGTCCATTGCCTTCCCCAATCCATACCAGTACGTCTCATCTGTAGACTACAACCCCCGGGACAATCAGCTCTACGTCTGGAACAACCATTTTGTGCTGAGGTACTCGCTAGAGTTTGGACCCCCCGACCCCACCACAGGTAGGACCTGTTCCTCATACTCAAACTTTGTCACCTCTTGGGAGACTCATTCTACATTATGGCTTGGTGGCGGAGTTTGGGATAGGATAAACAGTTATTTTGGATTTGGCGTGATGTGGTTTTGCATTTTAACCTTCACCGCCAACCCCCCTCCTCCCCACCCCCACCAAAATATTAGTTTCATTTGTTTTTTTAGTCCAGTATTAATGCTATCATGTGGAGGTCTTGTGGACCAGTGGGTGGTGTCCTGCCTTCTGAACCAGAAGCCCTGTGTTCAAATCCCACTTGAGGATTTGGCAACCAAGGAAGGTGCAATCGTAACAATCCTTCCAATACGCGCCAATGGCAGGCGGTAAGAGCGGGAGAGATTCCTGGTCAGCCGTGTGATGGAAAGAATATTGGAGCCTCCACCATCACTATCCACAGCTCCGGACTGCAACACACATGGAATGTGTTTGTTGCCACAGCAACTTGGAACCCTTGGGGGGTGCCGGTTGACTTGGCAGCCGGTGTGGATCAGATTGGTGCAAACAGTGTGGGGTTCGATCCCGCTTCTGGCTGGGGTGGACTCAGGACCTGCCTCCTTGCCCTGCCCCGAGTGGAGGTCATGGTGCTGTGGCTCGGACAAGTCTTCAGGCAGAGAACTCAAGAAGAACATGAACTCAATCGTGTACATTTTTTATTTGGGACCCCCTGGATCGAAGGGCTTTTCATGGGATTCCAGGGAGAGCTTCGCTGTTTTGTAAGACATCCCTAAAATGAGTCATTCCTTACAATGGAGTCCAGGGTGTTATATCTACCAGTGGAGTGTTATTGAATCTCCAATGAAACCTTTATTTTCTTTTTATTTTTTGCTTTCTTTACATCGCTTTTAACTTATAAAGCTTATTTTGGCACATCTCCCCAGGTGTTAGTGGGGAGGAGCTTGCAGGTTCGACAGGGCAGAGTGTGCCTTTGCCCTGCCAGGCCGATGCCAGGTTGTCAGTCCAGTTTTATTCTTACTTGACTTTTCCATAGCAGTTTGATACAATTGAGTGGCTCGCTATGCCTCTTCAGATGGAAGTTATGAGTCAGCCATATTGCTATGGGTCAGGGGTCACGTATAGGCCAGACCGGGTAAGGATGGCAGATTTCCTTCCCTAAAGGACATTTGTGAACCAGATGAGGTTTTGCAACAAGCTTTATGGTCATCATTACCGATACTAGCCAAACTTTTATTTAAATCTCAAACTGTTATAGTGGGGTTTGAACTCACACCTATCAAAATATTAGTCCATGTACTCCAATCGTAAGTAAATTGGTGAAGTATGAAACCTGACACTAATATTTTTCTTGATAATGGGTTTATTCACAGAATGCAGCATTTCATTTGTCTGCTTCCTACCTACCAACAGCCCAGTGTCCCAGCAGTCTCTATAAGTGCTCGAAGAATTTATACATACATTGCCCTTCATTTGTACCTTAACAATTTAATTAACATACAATTAACAGTCCAGGCTCCTGGTTTAGTAGTTCAGTAACAATGCTATTATGTCTGCAGCATTTGTGTAGCTTCAACAAAACAGTGAGATGTGACTGTATCTGCAGTCAGACAATGAGGTGTTATTGTGCATACTGATACCATGGACTGTTGCCAAGTGATGCTAGCGTTTCATTCTGTACGTTGCAGACTCACTCTGTATGTTGTTATTCTACCTGTACAGTGCAACAGCAGGGAGTTTCACATGCAAAGTGACTATGATGTCCTCTTCTGCTTATGTATGAATCAGCGAGTTGCTGTTTTACCTCAACCACACTCCCTCCTCCCTCCCTTTTATGATCAGATTACTTGGCATTGGGGCCAGACAGCATGACCACAAGCCCAATTGACAGCTGCCAAAATTGTTCACCTGGCCCATTCCTGAGCCACTGCTTCCTTACAACAGGGCATAGATGGAGGTCTGGCTAACTAACAGGGAGAGTTGCGATAAATGGGTAATTTCAGGTTGGCAAACTGTAACGAGTGGGATGCCACAGGGATCAGTGCTGAGTCCTCAACTGTTTGCAATTTATATGAAGGGACAGACTGCACTGTGGCCAGATTTGATGATGATACAAAGATAGGTAGGAAAGCAAGCTGTGGGGAGGATACCAAGAGTCTGTAAAGGGATATAGACAGGTTAAGTGGGCAAAAAAATTGGCAGGTGGGTATGATATGGGAAAAATGTGAGGTTGTCCACTTGGGCAGGAAGGATAGAAAAGCAGAATATTATTTATGTGGAGAGAGACTGCAGAATGACGCGGTACAGAGGGATCTGGGTGTCCTTACACAAGAAATTCAAAAAAGCCAGCACACAGGTACAGCAAGTAATTAAGAAGGCGAATGGAATGTTGGTCTTTATTGCAATGGGGATGGAGTAGAAAAGTAGGGAAGTCTTCCTACAACTGCAAAGGACTTTGAGTAGTTTTGGGCTCATTATTTAAGGAAGGATATGTTTGCATTGGAGGCAGTTCAGAGAAGGTTCACTCGGCTGATTCCTGGAATAAAGGGGTTGTTTAATGAAGAAAGGTTAAGCAGATTGGGCATATACACATTCCAGTTTAGAAGAATGAGAGGTGATCTTATTAAAACATAAGATTCTGAGGGGCATTGACACAGTAGAGGTTGAGAGGCTGTTTTCCTTCGTAGGGGAACCTAGAGCTTGGGGGCACAGTTTCAAAGTGAAGGGTCCCCATTTAAGATGGAAATGAGAAGGAATGTCTTCTCTCAGGGGATCATTAATGTTTGGAATCCTCTTCCCCAGCGAGCAGTGGAGGATGGGTCATTGAATATATTTACCGCTGAGTTAGACAGACTTTTGATCAACAAGGGAGTCAATGGTTATGGGGGACAGGCAAGAAAGTGGAGTTAAGACCACAATCAGCTCAGTCATGATCTTGTTGCATGGCAGAGCAGGCTGGAGGGGCCGAATGGCCTACTCGTACTTATTATGTTCTTATGTAATCACACTCTCTGCCCTACCTTATGTTAGCTGTAAAACAGAAAGACCCCCCCCCCACCCCCCCAATCCAAACCAATCATGGTGTCATCTGGAGCTCAGGTCCATTCTCACTTCTGATTCAGACGGTCATGAGTTCACTTCAGAGACTTGAACCCATAATCCAGGCTGATGTTCCAGCGCGGTACTGAGGCAGTGCTGCACTGTCGGACGTGCCATCTTTCAGATGAGACATTAAACCATGGCCCGTCTGCCTTCTCAGGTGGACAAGATCCCATGGCACTTGATAACAACTCCATTTTTGCCTTACCTTGAGGCCACTGGAATGGTTAAAGGTGAGCTAAACGGACAACAACAACTTATACTTATGTAGCGCCTTTATCATAATAAAACACCCCAAGGCACATTACAGGAGCATCGTAAAACCAAGTGTCATACCAAGCCGCGTAATGATGTATTAGGTCAGGTGGCCAAAAGCTTGGTCTAGGAGATAGGTTTTAAGAAATCTCTTAAAGGAGGAAAAAGAGGTAGAGAGGGAGGAGAGATGTAGGGAGGGAATCCCAGAGCTTGGGGCCCAGGTAACTGAAGGCCCAGCTACCAGTGGTGGAGCGATTAAAATCAAGGATGCTCAAGAAGCCAGGATTAGAGGGACGCAGATACCTCAGAGGGTGGTGGGGCTGGAGTAGATTACAGAGATCGGGATGGCCATGAAAACCAGGGTGGGAATGTTAAAATCAAGATGTAGCCTGGCAGGGAGCCAGTGCAGGTCAGTGAGCACAGTGGGTGATAGAGGAACAGGACTTGCTACGAGTTAAAACAAGGGCAGCAGAGTTTTGGATGACCTCAAGTTTACAGATGGTAGAATGTGGGAGGCCAGCCTGGAATAGTCAAGCCCAGAGATAAAGAATTCATGAATGAGGGCTTCAAGAGCAGATGAGCAGGACATTAAATTCATCACATGCCATCAGGAGCCCAATACAAAAGCTCTAGAAAATGTTGATCTTGAGCACAGAGAGCAAGGTGTGTAAGTCCAGAATCAGAGAGTGGAGACTGGTTTTGAGGTAGTTCAGCAGCAGGAGAACAGGATAACATCTTCTTGAAGTAATCCTATTCTCCAAGCTGCCAGGTTTGATATTGATATTGATTTGGCTGCCCATGCTGTGGCTGGCGTTTGGAAAGGTCAACTCGCACGACGAACAATAAGAAACTCAGATAGATTTCCCCAGGTCTAGCTGCACTGTGAAGAGAGTAAAAGCTTTGAAAAGTGGATTATGTGTAGAGCAATGAAACACCATTCGGGCTACCACACCCATTGTGTTCCAGCTCCGCATTGCCAGAAAATTAAGCAACTCTGAAACTGGTCTTTGGTCCATTTGTTCTCAGGATAGGCATTTATTGTTCATCCCTAGTTGCCCTGTAAAGGTGACTGGGCCATTGAATGTATATTCAAGGCAGCGTTAGACATTTTTTTGATAGACAAGGGAGTCGAGGGTTATGGTGGGGGGAAAGACAGCAAAATGGATTTGAGACCACAACCAGGTCAGCCATGATCTTACTGAATGGGGGAGCAGGCTCAAAGGGCTGAATGGCCTACTCCTGCCCCTAAGTCCCATATTCCTATGTGATGGCGAGGGACTCCAGGACTTGAGCTTTGTAAATGCCACAGAAGCTTTGAAGGCTCAGGAGGGGAGGCCAGACATTGCAGAGAATGCAGCCAGTCGTCAAGATGGGGCTGGCCAAGTTAAGCTTCTGGCCAGTGGAGAGCCCAAAGATATTTGTTGCGTATTTTATATCTCAGAGTTATGCAGAAATGACACTAGTATATGTTTAACGGATTTTGTTCACAGTGCTTTAAAATGTGTTTTTTTTATTCATTCACGGGATGTGGGTATCACTGGCTGGGCCAGCATTTATTGCCCATCCCTAATTGCCCTTGAGAAGGTGGTGGGTGAGCTGCCTTCTTGAACCGCTGGAGTCCATGTGGTGTAGGTACACCCACAGTGCTGTTAGGGAGGGAGTTCCAGGGTTTTGACCCAGAGACAGTGAAGGAACGGCGATACATTTCCAAGTCAGGATGGTGAGTGACATGGAGGGGAACTTCCAGGTGGTGGTGTTCCCATCTATCTGCTGCCCTTGTCCTTCTAAATGGTAGTGGTCATGGGTTTGGAAGGTGCTGTCGAAGGAACCTTGGTGAATTCCTGCACTGCATCTTCTAAATGGTACACACTGCTGCTACTGTGTGTCAGTGGTGGGGCTGCTTTGCCCTGGGCTGTCTGCTCCGTGCTTACAGCTCCGACTTCCAGGAATTTCTACAGTTGGATTGCTTTTCTCCGAGTCCACACTTTAACCAGGCTTAACCAATCGAGCACAGTGTGCATCAATAGTAAACAGACTAACATAATCAAACACAGAAAAAAAAATTGAACGATTGGACACGACAATGTTGATGGTCAGAGACTTAGTCACAGAGGCGATGGGGATTAATGGAAATCTGTTTGCAAATGCTTGTTCAGAAGAAATCCAGGGAGACAATGATTTGTGCAAACCTCAGGGCACTACAGAACGACTGTTCCAGATCTCACACCTTCTATCCACTAGCCTGATTCTTCAAACCCCATTCCAGGACCCAGCCACAAAAACTAGGCTGTAATTTCAGTGGAGTACTGAGGGAGTGCAGCATTGGTGGACACGCTGTCTTTCAGGTAAGGAATTAAACATAGTCTGCTGATTAAAGTTGAGGTAAAAGATTCTAATAAAACCAATCAAGGAAGAACAGGAAAGTGCTCCTAATGTCCTGGCAAACATTAATCCATCGAACAACACCAATAAAACTGATTGACTGATTATTTAGCTCATTGCTGGATTTGGAATAATTCACGGTAGATCAGATAGCTGCCAGTGTAGATTTTTAAAATTTACTTCAGAATTTATTCTGTTCGCTTCCTGCAGGCATAATTGAACATAGCCGGTCCAGAATAGCTCTAGAACCTTGCTGATCTCCCACAATAACTCCAGTCAGCCCAACCTTCAGAGAAATGATATAAGCAGCCAATGTCATTCCATTCTTCTCAGGGATTCTAACTCCAGAGGCTTGAGCACACAACCCAGGCTTACACTCCCAGTGTAATACCAAGGACATGCTGCGCTGTTGGAGGTGCCGTCTTTCAGATGGGATATTAAACTGAGGCCCCATTTGCCCTCTCAGCTGTACGCAAAAGATCCCGTGACATTACTTGGAAGAAGAGCAGGGGAGTTGTGCCCGGGGTCCTGGTACTTCTGAATCATCATGATTAAAAAATAGATTATCTGGTCATTATCACATTGCTGTTGGTGGGAGCTTGCTGTGCACAAATTGGCTGCTGTGTTTCTTACATTACTTTAATCCAAAAGTACTTCATTGCCTGCAAAGTGCATTCACAGAGTTGTTACAGTGCAGGAGGCCATTCAGCCCCTTGTGTCTGTGCCGGCTCCCCATAGGAGCAATTCATCGAGTGCCAATACCCTCCCTTCTCCCCGTAGCCCTGCATACTTTCCCTTTGTGGATAACTATCCAATTCCCTCTTGAAAGCCACGATTGAATCTGCCTCCACCACACTCTCATGCAGCACATTCCAGATCCTAACCACTCCCTGCGTGAAAAAAGCTTTTTCCTCATGTGGCCATTGCTTCTTTGGGTCGTTCTGAGGTCATAAATGGCATGAGATAACCGTCTCATTTATTTATTTGCTTTTGTTCTTGTTTTCTTATTCCTGGACACTCCTTCAGCTCATCCACTGATGGAGCAACATCCTGGACCTTGAATACTCTTCACATAATGGTGGAATCCAAAGACCGTGTGGCAGCTGTTTGTGTGTTCACAGGATACTCCGACTGAGCTCAGGACCCCTGAAGCTGAGGGCTCCACTGCAGATGTTCCAGGCATTTGCCATCCCCCTGAACGGACTGAATTCCAGTTGCCCTCCTGCACGGTCCCAGGGGTACAACACGCGGACCCTTTTTCTCCATCTGCTCTTGGGGTAAGGGCGATGTTGACAAGGCCACAACTATTGCCCCATCCCTGGTTGCCCTTGTTTCTGCCTGGCCCCCTTCCGATCCCAGCCTTTGTGAACAACGTAAGAGATGGCAGCAGGAGTAGGCCATGAAATCACCACCCCTCTCCACACCCACCCACACCCACCCACCCCCACCCACCCCCGCCCACCCCCACCCACCCCCACAACCACAAGCCTGCACCACCCTTCAATAAGAACATGGCTGACCTGGCTGTGACCTCAACTCCACTTTCTCGCCCTCACCTTTAACCTTTAACTTCCTTGCCGATCTAAAAAAATGGCCTCACGTTCCGCTCTGTCCCCAGCTCAAACCCCACCCTTGCTTCTGCGCAGATGGTTCTCCATTGACCCCGCCAGGAATTAGACCCAGCGACGATGAAGGGACAGCGATATTTGTCTTCAAGGCAGGAGGCTGTGTGATTTGGAGGAAAACTCAGGGGGGTGTTAGTTGTGGGAGATTTACATTGATATAAAGGAACCAAGCGCTCATGAGGGATTGTGTAAACACATTGCAGGTTCATACATTAAGACTAGGCGCGGGCGAACTGTTGTACATGGGTAAAAAGCTTGAAGACAGCAGCACCAGAGCCGTGTGCACTGTGTTCTGCTCACAGGTCAAAGTGAAACTGAGACTGGATCACATGACACACTTCCCTTCCAGTGACAGCATGCTGCCATCCCTTAAAGGTATATTAACGACAGTAGTGTTCCTGTGACTGTGGTGCTCTTGCCCTCAGTAGAAGAGGGGCATGCTGCCATCCCTTAAAGGTATATTAATGACAGTAGTGTTCCTGTGACTGTGGTGCTCTTGCCCTCAGTAGTAGAGGGGCATGCTGCCATCCCTTAAAGGTATATTATGACAGTAGTGTTCCTATGACTGTGGTGCTCTTGCCCTCAGTAGTAGAGGGGTGCATGAGTAGGAGATGTTGTCAAGGTGATCTTCATGTGTGGCTGCGCTGCATCCTATGATAGCACATGGTCCAGCCACAGTAACGGAAGGGGTGGCACGGGGTTCAGGCCCCCTGCCAGGGAATGCCGATCAAGCATTCCGCGGCGGCCCTGAATGGCCGGTGACCTTTGACTGACCCGCCCAGATGAGCAGCGAATGTTTCACTGCGCGGATTGACGCCAGCCAGGCCTCGCAGACGTGGCCCAGGGGGCGAGCAGCGGCCGCGCCCTGTGGAGGGGACTGGGCAGCACCTCCCGTGATCGGGCCCTCTCCGTTGCCGCGGCAACCAGCCAGCCCGAAAGGTTAAAACAGATGGAGCTTTGACAGCGCTGCGCCGACAGAATAAAATTGCTGCAAATAAAATCACCCCAGCCACGGGATGAATAATTCACCGCAGTATGTTGTTGCTTGAGAGAGTTTGGCGTTTAAGGCCTAAATAATTCAGTTTCACCTCCAGGTCAGAGGGGAGGAGCAGCAGATCAGAGCTGTCTAATCTGGTGAGCTGTGTACAGTGTTCGCGGGCTGTAATCTGTGGAAGGAACTGTTTAATGGATAAGAAATGATTTTATAATCTATCGTCAAGGAGCATAATTGCTCCCCAAGCAGCAAACAGCCTACACACGCCCGGAATTCAGATGATGCAACAAAGCTGGAGGCCTCCAGTTCCGGGTGGCTGCCAACTCTGCCAGGCCACGTTCCTGGAGGTTTTAAGTCCTATGATACCCCACCTCCCACTGCCCTGCCACCCCCACCCCTCAACGCTCTCGCTAACACTCGCCCGACGCGCCCACCCTCACAGTGCCCCACCACCCCTTGGCAGATCAGAAAGCAGGCTGGGCGTGACTCAGTCGAATAAACCTTTACTCTCAGGCAGCCTATTTTCCCCCAGCTCCTATCTTTCTATTTTCTGACCAGTGAGGGAAACTGGAACTGAGAAAAAAACATTTTTAAAAATTTTCTTTTTGTTTTTTGATGCTCCTGTGATTTTTAAAACATTTTCTCCAGGGTTTTGCTCCCAGCAGAGCGTCCTGGAGATTGAGCTTCAATCCCTGGAGACTCCAGGGCTGCCCTGGAGGGTTGGCAACCCTGCCAAGTGTCCAGCGGACAGCTTGTTTTGTACGTTCATGGGATGTGGGCTTCACTGGCTGAGCCGGCATTTAATGCCCATCCCTAATTGTCCTTGAGAAGGCAGTGGTGGTCTGCCTTCTTGAACCGTTGCAGCCCATGTGGTGTAGGTACACTCACAGTGCTGTTAGGGAGGGAGTTCCAGGATTTTGACCCAGCGACAGTGAAGGAACTGTAATATATTTCCAAGTCAGGATGGTGAGTGACTTAGAGGGTAACTTCCAGGTGGTGGTGTTCCCATGTGTCTGCTCCGCTTGTCCTTCTAGATGGTAGAGGTCGTGGGTTTTGGGAGGTGCTGTCGAAGGACCTTGGTGAGTTACTGATTGCACTCATCAGAATCGCAGAATCACAGTGCAGAAGACGCCCTTCGGCCCATCGAATCTGCACCGACACATGGCAGCTCAGGATGCTGTGTGCGGTCCTGTCCCATCTCTCACCCTCCTCTTTAATTGCCTACGAAATAGAGGCCAGGTCACAGCCATTCAAAGCTGTGACACGTGAACCACATGGGGCTATTCAGAATTGGATGGAAACATGGGTGGAATTTTACGGTCCCCCTCCCCCCACTGGCTGATTTGAAGGCAGGGCAGGGGTGGTGGGTGCTTGTAAAATGCAGAATGTAGCCTGCCCACCTGGACCTGTCACCCATATTCCAGGGGGTGTGAGGCATTGGGCGGCCCACCCGCTCTTGGGCCTATTGAGGCCCTTAAGTAGCCAATTAATGGCCCCTTAAGTGCTCCCCTGCTGCTATTTCACCCAGGGCAGGTGGAGGCCCAATGCCAAGCTTGATGCCCGATACCTTCAGCTGTGCAGGTTGGTGTCGGGAAAGGGTGCAGGGGACCTTCTTTGGGGGTCCCACATACCCATCGGCGGCGCCCACCTTCCCCCAAGTTCATACCCCCTCCTAAACCCTGGCACCATGGCGCCCTCAAACCTGGACCCCAACTCATTCAGCCCCTCGCTGGAGCTGGGCAGCCAGGCCCCACCAACACGCCGGACTTCCCTTCAGTCCGGACTCCATGAGCTCCTCTGCTTTGGGAACTGGCTTTACTCCCAGCAGTGACCCCCACTCGAACCTGGCGCTGCTCGGACGACGGATGGCCATCCAAGAGGCCGGCAGCTCTCTCAGGCAGCACGTCCTGCCCAGATTGAGACAGGTAGCCTTTCTCTTAGCCAATTAAAGTCCTGTTCAGCATTAAATAGCTTCAGGGAAGTCGGTATTGGCGGGGATGTATTCTCTGATGACTCTTTATACAGCAAGGTGGGAAACCCCGTATCTGAAAAGCTTACCCCATGTGAAAACATAGAATATATTGGGTGGGACAGTGGGGAGTCGCACAGTATCTGGGGTACAGTGCGGAGTCGGAAAGTATCTGGGGACAGTGCGGAGTCGGAAAGTATCTGGGGACAGTGCGGAGCCAGACAGTATCTGGGGACAGTGCGGAGTCGGATAGTATCTGGGGTACAGTGCAGAGTCGCACAGTATCTGAGGTACAGTGCGGAGTCGGACAGTATCTGGGGACAGTGCAGAGTTGCACAATATCTGGGGAGAGTGCGGAGTCGGACAGTATCAGGGGTACAGTGCAGAGTCGGACAGTATCTGGGGACAGTGCAGAGTCGGACAGTATCAGGGGTACAGTGCAGATTCGGACAGTATCTGGGGACAGTGCGGAGTCAGACAGTATCTGGGGACAGTGCGGAGTCGGACAGTATCTGGGGACAGTGCGGAGTCGGACAGTATCAGGGGGACAGTGCGGAGTCGGACAGTATCAGGGGTACAGTGCGGAGTCGGACAGTATCTGGGGACAGTGCGGAGTCGGACAGTATCTGGGGTACAGTGCGGAGTCGGACAGTATCTGGGGTACAGTGCGGAGTCGGACAGTATCAGGGGGACAGTGCGGAGTCGGACAGTATCTGGGGTACAGTGCGGAGTCGCACAGTATCTGGGGTACAGTGCAGAGTCGCACAGTATCTGGGGTACAGTGTGGAGTCGCACAGTACCTGGGGTAGTGTGGAATCACACAGTATTTGGGGTACAGTGCGGAGTTGCACAGTATTTGGGGTACAGTGTGGAGTCACCGAGTATCTGGGGTACAGTGCGGAGTCGCACATTATCTGGGGACAGTGCGGAGTCGGACAGTATCTGGGGGACAGTGCGGAGTCGGACCGTATCTGGGGGACAGTGCGGAGTCGCACAGTATCTGATGTACACTGTGGAGTCGCACATTATCTGGGAACAGTGCAGAATCGGACAGTATCTGGTGTACAGTGCAGAGTCGCACAGTATCTGGGGGATAGTGCGGAGTCGGACAGTATCTGGGGGACGGTTCGGAGCCGCACAGTATCTGGGGGACAGTGCGGAGTCGCACATTATCTGGGGTACAGTGCGGAGTCGCACATTATCTGGTACACTGCGGAGTCGGACAGTATCTGGGGTACAGTGCGGAGTCGCACAGTATCTGGGGTACAGTGCGGAGTCGCGCAATATCGGGGACAGTGCAGTGTCACACAGTATCTGGGGGACAGTGCGGAGTCACACAGTATCTGCGGGACAGTGCAGAGTCGCACAGTATCTGGGGTACAGTCCGGAGTCACACAGTATCTGGGGGCCAGTGCAGAGTCGCACAGTATCTGGGGGACAGTGCAGTGTCGCGCATTATCTGGGGTACATTGTGGAGTCACACAGTATCTGGGGTACAGTGCGGAGTTGTGCAATATTGCTGGAGGGACAGGAGAGATGGAAAATCTTTTAAAATTATAATGAACCTTAATTTGTTGTAACAAGATATCCCACAGTACCTGCTATTAGTTAGGCAGATCCTTGCACCTTTATTTTTTTCTGCGAATACTTGATGGTATCTTTAATGTAGTCCCCAATCACCATTTTGTACACATTGATCCGTCTGATTAGCTATAGCATATGACGAGGCATTCTGTGATATAAGAAAATGCTGCTATGGGGGCTTCAAGATGTGAGGCTGAGTTTTCAAAGCAGGGTTGAGCACCTGACATCCGGTGCATTCCCAATCCTGCACCACAGGTGTGTTCAAATGTAAGTACTCCTGATTGGACCGGAGGTGAGTTTGACGCCCAATTAATGGCGCTGAGTGTTACCAGGAGGCGGGAGCTGCCTGCAGAGCTCAAGCGTTAAGGGCAAATGGCAGCCATGATGGGGACTGCTCAAAGGGGCACACCCTTTGAAAGTTGCAACGTCTTCTGAGGGCGGCGGGATCCCACTGCGGGAACATTGTTTTCAAATCGGCCCCGCACCCCTTCCTGACACCCCCACTAGCAATTAGCAATCCGAACCATGGAGCCTACCTGTGCACCTCCCCAGTGTCCTTGATGTCATCGGATGGAATCTTAAGGAGGTGACTGGAGGGGAGTTCCAGACAAAGGCAGGGCCAGTATTCAGTCCGTTGACACAACCTGCAGCCTTCTACTAATTTTGGGAGATTCATCTTGGCATGGCCAGGGGAAGAAGAATCATCAGAACAGGCTTTACTGCTGCTGGTGGATTTAAGAAACTCCAGAAACTGAGAAAAGCACCTAGAGACCGTCACTCAAAGTTACTACTTGGCGAAAAACATAAGAACTAGGAACAGGAGTAGACCATTCGGCCCCTCGAGCCTGCTCCGCCTTTCAATAAGATCATGGCTGATCTTGTGTTTCGATTTCCACATTCCCATCTACCCTCGATAACCTTTGATTCCCTTCCCGAACAAGAATCTGTCTACCTCTGCCTTAAAAATAATAAGAATTTAATAAATAAGAACAAGATCCCCACAAAGTGGGGATACAGGAACCCACTGGAAGCTGGGATCAGCTGTGGACTGTTTGCTAAAAGGACTGTTATCCTGTAGAGAGTACGATGTGTGGTAAGTATACAAGCGGAATATTCCTCTTTATAGTTTAAAGTAATATAAGTTGCCAACAAAAAAACCATTGAGTTAATTGTGATTTTCGTCATTTGTTACAGTAAAGTATTTGAAACATGAAATCTTGACATTTCATACTTTCAGCTGTTAACTGGAAGTTCAGATTTCTTTTTAAAAGTTATCAGTCTCTACAGAGATTGTAAAGCTATTCATTTCCTGATATCTAACCTAGTTCTGGTACTCCCCAACCTATTTAATTGCAACAAACTGTCGAGAGGAACACAATCTACTCCCTCATCATTGTATAAACCTCATTCAAATCAGCCCTAAGTCAGCACTTCTCTGAAGCCTAGAGTCTCATTTCTTTTAGCTCCTCCTGATAATTAGAAAGGCTGTGGACAGTATTGTATCTGAACTAGATTGGAAGTGGAAGGCCAGATGGAAAGGATGGAATAAGCAATCTCTATTGTTTCTGTCACATAGGGACAGTCAAGCGTATTGGGGTAGATTCTGCACTTGAGGCACAATTGGTGAACAAGATTAAAATTGCATTCAAAGCGTTTCTTTCTACTCCAACTCAATTGCGTATTGCTGAATGTGAGATTTGACATGAACAGCACAATCGGGCAGCCCTGTCAAACATAATCCTTTTGCTTTAAAAAATATTCCTTAACATGTTTAAGACTTGTCAGAGAGGGAGTGCAACGGAGGTTCACTAAACTAATTCCTAGGATGGTGGGATTGTCCTATGAGGAAAGATTAAATAGACTATTCTCTGGAGTTTAGAAGAATGAGAGGCAATCTCGTTCAAACATGCAAAATTCTTACAGGGCTCGACAGGGTAGATGCAGGAAGGATCTTTCCCCTGGCTGGGGTGGGGGGTGGGAGTCTAGAACCAGGGGACACAGCCTTTGAATAAAGGGCAGGCCAATTAAGATTGAGATGAGGAGGATTTTCTTCACTCAGAGGGTGGTGAATATTTGGAATTCTCTGCCCCAGAGGACTGTGAAGGCTCAGTCATCGAGTATGTTTAAGACAGAGATCAGTAGATTTCTACATACTAAAAACTTCAAGGGATACAGGGATAGTGAAGGAAAATGGTGTTAAAGTAGAAGATCATCCATGATCTCATTGAGCGGCAGAGCGGGATTGAAGCACTGAATGGCCTACTCCTGCTCCTATTTCTTATGCTCCTAAGAGTGGTAACCTGGTGCAGTTTGATTAATCCAGCTGAAAATGAGTCTATCGGGGGAAAAAAGCATATTTAATCGGAGGGCCCTGTCCACCACCTGTTAGTAATTCGATTTTAAATAACTGAAAATAATTTTCAAGAACTAAACAGAACCATTTCCCGGTTATTTTGATTTACATTGGTCAGTTGGCTTCATAAATTTAAATAAATTCTATTCAAACCTTTTCAAAGGTGCAATTTACTGTCCCCTGTGCCCAAACCAATCAGCTTAATTCTAAAACCCTCCTTGAAGAAGTCACAAACGCTGATTAATTCAATCTGGAGATGCCGTCAGTCTTTCTTTTTATTCACAGGATATGAGCTTTGCTGGCTGGGCCAACATTTATTGCCCATCCCTAATTGCCCTTGAGAAGGTGGTGGTGAGCTGCCTCCTTGAACCGCTGCAGTCCATGTGGTGTAGGTACACCCACAGTGCTGTTAGGGAGGGAGTTCCAGGATTTTGACCCAGAGACAGTGAAGGAACGGCGATATATTTCCAAGTCAGGATGGTGAGTGGCTTGGAGGGGAACTTCCAGGTGGTGGTGTACCCATGTTTCTGCCGCCCTTGTCCTTCTAGATAGTAGTGGTCATGGGTTTGGAAGGTGCTGCCTAAGGAGCCTTGGTGATCTCCTGCAGTGCATCTTGTAGATGGTACACATTGCTGCCACTGTGCAGCTGTGGTGGAGTGAGTTAATGTTTGTGGAAGGAATGCCAATCAAGGGGGCTGCTCTGTATTGAGCTTCTTGAGTGTTGTGGGAGCTGCACTCATCCAGGCCAGTGGAGAGTATTCCATCACACGCCTGACTTATGCCTTGTAGATGATGGACAGGCTGTGGGGAGTCAGGAGGTGAGTTACTCACCGCAGGATTCCTAGCCTCTGTCCTGCTCTTGTAGCCACAATATTTATATGGCTAGTCCAGTTCAGTTTCTGGCCAATGGAAATCCCCGGGATGTTGATAGTTTTGTGGGGAAGGTGGAGGTTGGAGGCTGTGCTAACCCCAAGGACGATGATTTTTTTAAAAGTGCAAAAGAAGGTGGAAATAATAACTTGCACTTGAAATTCCTCGATCCTTTGCGCTGGTTTTTCAGGAAAATTGTGTTTAAGGGAACTGTGCAACCTAGCAGAAACTCAAGCCGTTTTATTTATCCTGCTTGTGACTGTTAGCCTGATGTTTAACTAATGTTCTCCATTCCAGCTCTGACTGCTTTTCCAGATGGGATTCTGGAATTAGGAACATCCCTTGGCTGTTTCCCAAAACACCACCAGTTGGAGTAGTCGTGTCTGTAGGATTAGGAGGGTCTTGCGTATCATTCATGCAAGATCACGGGGGGGATTTCTGAGAGATTGTGAGAAGGTTCTACGGGACTAAGAGGGACTTGTGTGGGATTCTGGGGGTTTTAGCAGGATTGTGGCATTCACTGAGCTTGGGGTGACATTCCAAGTCACGACCAAGGGAGCACGACCGAGGGAGCACCGCACGGTCGGAGGTGCCATCTTTCAGATGAGACATTAAACCCGTTTGTTCTCTCAGGCAGAGACAAAGTATTCGAGGAAGTAGAGCAGTGGAGTTCTCCCCAACGTTCTGGCCAATATTTATCCCTCACCATCATCACAACATTGGATTATCTGGCCTTTATCACGGTGCAGTTTTTGGGAGCTTGCTGTGCGCAAATTGGCTGCCGCGTTTCCGACGTTACAACAGTGACTCCACTTCAAAAGTATGCCATTGGGGGAGGGGTGGGGTAAAGCATTTTGGGATGACCTGAGGTTGTGAAAGGCACTCTATGAATGTAAGGTTGTTCTGGTCTTTTCTGCCTTGGTAGGATTCCAGTAAATCTGTTAGCTGTGCTTTAACCTGACATTTTTCAATGGTTTGAGAAAATACAAACAGTGAGTATTTTTCTCTCCAGCACAAGTCACAGTGGCTGCTACAAGCAACACGGCCGCAGCAAAGCCAACCATGGTAACCACGACAACCACTACCAGGAAAGCTCCCCTCACCACCATCGCCGTGGGTGCAATTAACCAGCTGGTACCAGATCAGCGGCCCGTCACGGCCAATATCCCCAACACCAGGCGGACACCTCTATCTAACCAACTGCCGTCACCACAGAGATACTGTGAGCCGACAGAGGCCCGGGGCATAAAGTGGCCATCGACACAGCAAGGTGTACTGGTGGAGCGACCATGTCCCAAAGGAACGAAAGGTATGAGGCTGGCTTTAGTAAAAGGTGTACTGGTTAGGATTGTTTTCTGCTGCCTCAATGTGCTGAAATTCATGAGCAATCAGCCCTCAGTCAATCTAAAAAGTTACGCACCGGCACTGCCTGGCATCAGTTCCTCAGTTCCCAACACTGCTTGGCATCAATTCCTCAATTCCCATCACTGCCTGGCATCAGTTCCACAGCTCCCGCACTACCTGGCATCAGTTCATCAGTTCCCGCACTGCCTGGCATCAGTTCATCAGTTCCCATCACTGCCGGGCATCAATATGTCAATACCCACACTGCCTGGCATCAATATCTCAGTTCCCATCATTGCCTGGCATCAGTTCCTCAGTTCCCATCACGGCCTGGCATCAGTTCCTCAGTTCGAATCACTGCCAGACATCAGTTCATCAGTTCCCAAATGGCCTGGCATCAGTTCCTCAGTTTCCGCAATGCCTGGCGTCAGTTCCTCAGTTCCCACACTGCCTGGCATCAGTTCCTCAGTTCACATCACTGCCAGGCATCAGTTCCTCAGTTCCCACAATGCCTGGCATCAATTCCTGATTTCCCACACTGCCTGGCATCAGTACATCAGTTCCCATCACTGCCTGGCATAAGTTCCTCAATTCCAATCACTGCCTGGTATCAGTTCCTCAGTTCCCACACTGCCTGGCATCAGTTCCTCAATTCCCGCACTGCGTGGCATCAGTTCCTCAGTTCCCATCATTGCCTGTCATCAGTACCTCACTTCCCACAGTGCCCGGCATCAGTTCCTAAGTTCCCACACAGCCAGGCATCAGTTCCTCAGTACCCGCACTGCCTGGCATCAGTTCCTAAGTTCCCATCACTGCCTGGCATAAGTTCCTCAGTTCCAATCACTGCCTGGTATCAGTTCCTCAGTTCCCACACTGCCTGGCATCAGTTCATCAGTTCCCATCATTGCCTATCATCAGTACCTCAGTTCCCACAGTGCCCAGCATCAGTTCCTAAGTTCAGACACTGCCTGGCAAAATCTTCTCCGTTCCTACACTGCCTGGCAACAGTTCATCAGTTGCCATCTCTGCCAGGCATCAGTTCCTCAGTTCCCACATTTCCACACATCAATATCTCAGTTCCCGCACTGCCTGGCATCAGTACCAAAGATCCCGCACTGCCTGGCATCAGTTCCTAAGTTCCAACACTGCCTGGCATCACTTCCTCAGTTCCCGCACTGCCTGGTATCAGGTCCTCAGTTCCCACACTGCCTGGCATCAGTTCATCAGTTCCCATCACTGCCTGGCATCAGTTCCTAACTTCCCACGCTGCCTTGCATCAGTTCATCAGTTCTCACACTGCCTGGCATCAGTTCATCAGTTCTCAGACTGCCTGTCATCAGTCCCTCAGTTCCCACAGTGCCCAACATCAGTTCCTAAGTTCACACACTGCCTGGCAAAAGCTTCTACGTTCCCACACTGCCTGGCATCAGTTCATCAGTTCCCATCACTGCCTGGCATCGGTTCCTAACTTCCCACGCTGCCTGGCATCAGTTCCTAATATCCCGCGCTGCCTGGCATTAGTTCCTTAGATCCCATCACTGCCTGGCATCATTTCAACACTTCCCATCACTGCCTGGCATCAGTTCCTAAGGTCCCGCACTGCCTAGCATCAGTTCCTAAGGTCCCACACTGCGTGGCATCGGTTCCTAAGATCCCATCACTGCCTGGCATTAGTTCCTTAGTTCCCATCACTGCTTGGCATCAGCTCATAGTTCCCATCACTGCCTGGCATCTGTTCCTAAGTTCCCACACTGCCTGGCATCAGGTCCTCAGTCCCATCACTGCCTGGCATCAGTTCCTCAGTCCCATAAATGCCTGGCATCAGTTCCTTAGTTCCCGCACTGCCTGGCATCAGTTCCTAAGACCCCTCACCGCCTGGCATCAATTACTAAACTCCCACACTGCCTGGAATCAGTTCCTCAGTCCCATCACTGCCAGGATTCAGTTCCTCAGTCCCATCACTGCCGGGCATCAGCTCTTCAGTTCCGCACTGCCTGTCATCAGTTCCTTAGTTCCTGCACTGCCTGGCATCAGTTCATAGTTCCCATCACTGCCTGGCATCAGTTCCTCAGTTCCCACACTGCCTGGCATCAATTCCTCAGTCCCATCACTGCCTGGCAACAGTTCCTTAATTCCCGCACTGCCTGGCATCAGTTCCTAAGTTCCCGCACTTCCTAGCATCGGTTCCTCAGTTCCCACACTGCCTGGCCTCAGTTCCTAAGATCCTGCGCTGCCTGGCATCAGTTCCTAAGCTCCCGCACTGCCTGGCATCAGTTCCTCAGTCTCCGCAATGCCTGGAAACAGATCCTCAGTTCCCGCAACGCCTGGTGTCAGTTCCTCAGTTCCCGCACGGCCTGGCATCAGTTGCTCAATTCCCATCACTGCCTGGCTTCAGTTCCTCAGTTGTCACACTGCCTGACATCAATTCATCAGCTCCCAAACTGCCTGGCATCAGTACCTCAGTTCCCATCACTTCCTGGCATCAGTCTTTCAGTTCCCGCACTGCCTGGCATCAATTCCTCAGTTCCGCATCAGTTCCTCAGTCCCATCACTGTCAGGCATTAGTTCCTAGTTCCCATCACTGCCTGGCATCAGTTCATAGTTCCCATCACTGCCTGGCATCAGTTCCTCAGTTCCCACACTGCCTGGCATCAGTTCGTTAGTTCCCGCACTGCCTGGCATCGGTTCCTCAGTCCCATCACTGCTTGGCATCAGCTCCACAGTTCCCGTACTGCCTGGCATCAGTTCGTTAGTTCCCACACTGCCTGGCATCGGTTCCTAATATCCCGCACTGCCTGGCATCAGTTCCTCAATTCCCGCACTGCCTGGCATCAATTCCTATGCTCCCGCACTTCCTGGCATCAGTTCCTCAGTTCCCACACTGCCTGGCATCAGTTCCTAAGTTCCCACACTTCCTGGTATCAGTTCCTCAGTTCCCACACTGCCTGGCGTCAGTTCCTCAGTCCCATCACTGCCGGGCATCAGCTCTTCAGTTCCGCACCGCCTGTCATCAGTTCCTTAGTTCCCGCATTGCCTGGCATCAGGTCCTAAGTTCCCACACTGCCTGGCATCGGTTCCTAAGATCCCATCACTGCCTGGCATTAGTTCCTTAGTTCCCATCACTGCCTGGCATCAGTTCATAGTTCCCATCACTGCCTGGCATCAGTTCCTCAGTTCCCACACTGCCTGGCATCTGTTCCTAAGTTCCCACACTGCCGGGCATCAGGTCCTAAGCTCCCGCACTTCCTGGCATCGGTTCCTCAGTTCCCACACTGCCTGGCATCAGTTCCTATGTTCCCATCACTGCCTGGCATCAGCTCCTCAGTTCCCGCACTGCCTGGCATCAGTTCCTTAGTTCCTGCAGTTTTCTGGCATCGGTGCCTAAGCTCCCGCACTGCCTGGCATCAGTTCCTCAGTCTCCGCAATGCCTGGAAACAGATCCTCAGTTCCCACAATGCCTGGCGTCAGTTCCTCAGTTCCCGCACTGCCTGGCATCAGTTGCTCAATTCCCATCACTGCCTGGCTTCAGTTCCTCAGTTGTCACACTGCCTGACATCAGTTCCTCAGTTCCCACACTGCCTGGCATCAGTTCCTCAGTCCCATCACTGCCTGGCATCAGCTCCTCAGTTCCCGTACTGCCTGGCATCAGTTCGTTAGTTCCCGCACTGCCTGGCATCGGTTCCTAAGATCCCGCACTGCCTGGCATCAGTTCTTCAATTCCCGCACTTCCTGGCATCAGTTCCTCAGATCCCACACTGCCTGGCATCAGTTCCTCAGGCCCATCACTGCCGGGCATCAGCTCTTCAGTTCCGCACTGCCTGTCATCGGTTCCTTAGTTCCCGCATTGCCTGGCATCAGTTCCTAAGTTCCCATCACTATCAGGCATTACTTCCTTAGTTCCCATCACTGCCTGGCATCAGTTCATAGTTCCCATCACTGCCTGGCATCAGCTCCTCAGTTCCCTTGCTGCCTGGCATCAGTTCCTTAATTCCTGCACTGCCTGGCATCAATTCCTATGCTCCCGCACTTCCTGGCATCGGTTCCTCAGTCTCCGCAATGCCTGGAAACAGATCCTCAGTTCCCGCAGTGCCTGGCGTCTGTTCCTCAGTTTCCGCACTGCCTGGCATCAGTTGCTCAATTCCCATCACTGCCTGGCATCAGTTCCTCATTTCACATCACTGCCTAGCTTCAGTTCCTCAGTTCACATCACTGCCTGACATCAGTCCTTCAGTTCCCGCACTGCCTGGCATCAGTTCATAGTTCCCATCACTGCCAGGCATTAGTTCCCATCACTGCCTGGCATCAGTTCATCAGTTCCCATCACTGCCTGGCATCAGTTACTAAATTCCCACACTGCCTGGCATCAGTTCCTCAATTCCCATCACTGCCTGGCATCAGTTCCTAAGTTCCCGCACTGCTTGTCATCAGTTCCTCAGTTCCCATACTACCTGGCATCGGTTCCTCAGGTCCCGCACAGCCTGTCATCAGTTCCTCAGTCCTATCACTGCCTGGCATCAGCTCCACAGTTCCCGCACTGCCTGGCATCTCTTCCTCCATTCCCATCACTGCCAGGCATCAGTTCCTAACATCTCGCACTACCTGGCATCAATACCTAAGCGCCTGCACTGCCTAGCATCAGTTCCTCAGTTCCCACACTGCCTGAAATCAGTTTCTAAGTTCCCACACTGCCTGGCATCAGTTCCACAGTCCCATCACTGCCTGGCATCAGTACCTCAGTTCCCGCACTGCCTGGCATCAGTTCCTAAGTTCCCGCGCTGCCTGGCATCAGTTGCTCAGTTCCCGAACTACCTGGTATCAGTTCCTAAGATCCCGCACAGCCTGGCATCAGTGTCTCAGTTCCCGCACTGCCTGCCATCAGTTCCTAAGATCCTGCATGGCCTGCCATCAGTTCCTGACTTCCCGCACTGCCTGGCATCAGTTCCTCAGTTCCTGCACTGCCTAGCATCAGTTCCTAAGTTCCCACACTGCCTGGCATCAGTTGCTAAGTTCCCGCACTGCCTGGTATCAGTTCCTAAGATCCCACGCAGCTTGGCATCAGTGTCTCAGTTCCCGCACTGCCTGCCATCAGTTCCAAAGATCCCGCATGGCCTGGCATCAGTTCCTCAGTTCCTGCACTTCCTGGTATCAGTTCCTAAGTTCCAACGTTGCCTGGCATCACTTCCTCAGTTCCCATCACTGCCTGGCATTAGTTCCTTAGCTCCCATCACTGCCTGGCATCAGTTCATCAGTACTCATCACTGTCTGGCATCAGTTCCTTAGTTCCCGCACTGCCTGGCATTAGTTCATCAGTTCCCACACTACCTGGTACCGGGTCCTCAGTTCCCGCACAGCCTGGCATCAGTTCATCAGCTCTCACACTGCCTGTCATCAGTACCTCAGTTCCCACAGTGCCTGCCATCGGTTCCTTAGTTCCCGCACTACCTGGCATCAGATCCTCAGTTCCCAAACTGAAGGGCAGCAATTCCTCAGTACTCACACTGCCTGGCACCAGTTCATCAGTTCCCATCACTGCCTGGCATCAGTTCCTAACTGCCCACACTGCCTGGCATCAGTTCCTCAGATCCCATCACTGCCTGGCATCAGTTCCTCAATTCACACACAGCCTGGCATCACTTCCTAAGTTCCCGCACTGCCTGGCATCAGTTCCTAATAACATGCACTGCCTGGCATCGATTCCTCAGTTCACTCACTGCCTGGCATCAATTTGTCAGTTCAAACACTGACTGGCATCAGTTCCTCAGTTCCCGCACTGCCTGCCATCAATTCATCAGTTCCCATCACAGCCTGGTATCAGTTCCTAAGTTCCCACACTGCCTGGTATCAGTTCCTCAATTCCCATCACTGCCTGGCATCAGTTCCTCAATTCACACACAGCCTGGTATCAGTTCCTAAGTTCCCACACTGCCTGGTATCAGTTCCTCAATTCCCATCACTGCCTGGCATCAGTTCCTCTGTTCGCACACTGCCTGGCATCAGTTCCTCAGTTCCCACACAGCCTGGCATCAGTTCACCAGTTCCCACACTACCTGGCATCGGTTCCTCAGTTCCCGCACAGCCTGGCATTTGTTCATCCGCTCTCACACTGCCTGTCATCAGTACCTCAGTTCCCACAGTGCCTGGCATCGGTTCCGAAGTTGACACACTGCCTGTCATCAGTCTCTCAGTTCCAACAGCGCCCGACATCAGTTCCTAAGTTCACACACACTGCCTGGCAAAAGCTTCTCAGTTCACACACTGCCTGGCATCAGTTTATCAGTTCTCACAGTGCCTGGCATCAGCTCCTCCGATCCCACACTACCTGGCAGCAGTTCCTCGGTTCCCATCAATGCCTGGCATCAGTTCATCAGTTCCCACACTGCCTTGCATCGGTACCGCAGTTACCACACTGCCTGGCATTAGTACCAAAGATCCCGCACAGCTTGGCATCAGTTCCAAAATTCCCGCACTGCCTGACAGCAGTTCTTAAGTGCCAACACTGCCTGGCATTACTTCCTCAGTTCCCGCACTGCCTGGCATCACTTCCTCAGTTCCCGCACTTCCTGGCATCAGTTCCAAAAATCCCGCACAGCCTGGGTTCAGTTCCTAAGTTCCCGCACTGCCTGGCATCAGTTCCTCAGTCCTATCACTGCTTGGCATCAGCTCCTCAGTTCCCGCACAGCCTGCCATCAGTTCCTAAGATCCCGCACGGCCTGGCATCAGTTCCTAAGATCCCGCACGGCCTGGCATCAGTTCCTCAGTTCCTGCACTTCCTGGCATCAGTTCCTAAGTTCTAACACTGCCTGGCATCACTTCCTCAGTTCCCATCACTGCCAGGCATTAGTTCCCTAGTTCCCATCACTGCCTGGCATCAGTTCATCAGTTCCCATCACTGCCTGGCATCAGTTCCTAAATTCCCACACTGCCTGGCATCAGTTCCTCAATTCCCATCACTGCCTGGCATCAGTTCCTAAGTTCCCGTACTGCTTGTCATCAGTTCCTCAGTTCGCACACTGCCTGGCATCAGTTCCTTAGTTCCCACATTGCCTGGCATTAGTTCATCAGTTCCCATACTACCTGGCATCGGTTTCTCAGTTCCCGCACTGCCTGGCATCAGTTCCCAAGTTCCCGCACTGCCTGGCATCAGTTCCTCAGTCACATCACTGCCTGGCATCAGTGTCTCAGTTCCCATCGCTGCCTGGCATCAATCCCTAAGTTCCCGCACTGGCTGGCATCAGTTCCTCAGTTCCCACACTGCCTAGCATCATTTCCTCAATTCCCAAACTGCCTGGCATCGTTTCATCAGTTCTCCCACTGCCTGTCATCAGTACCTCAGCTCCCACGGTGCCCGGCATCGGTTCCTAAGTTCACACGCTGCCTGGCAAAAGCTTCTCAGTTCCCACATTTCCATGGCATCAGTTCATCAGTTCTCACACTGCTTTGCATCAGATCCTCCATTCACACACTGCCTGGCCTCAGTTCCTAAGATAATATCACTGCCTGGCATTAGTTGCTTAGTTCCCATCACTGCCTGGCATCAGTTCCTCAATTCTCACATTGTCTGGCATCAGTTCCTCACTTCCCACATTGCCTGGCATCAGTTCCTCAATTCTCACATTGTCTGGCATCAGTTCCTCACTTCCCACATTGCCTGGCATCAGTTCCTCAGTCCCATCACTGTCTGGCATCAGCTCTTCAGTAAACGCACAGCCTGGCATCAGTTCCTCAGTTCCGACGCTACCTGGCATCACTTCCTCAGTTCCCGCATAGCCTGGCATCGGTTCATCAGTTCTCACACTGCCTGTCATCAGTACCTCAGTTCCCACAGTGCCTGGATCAGTTCCACAGTCCGCACACCGCCTGTCATCAGTACCTCAGTTCCCAAACTGCATGGCAGCAATTCCTCAGTACCCACACTGCCTGGCACCAATTACTCAGTTTGCGCACTGCCTGGCATCAGTTCCTAAGATCCTATCACTGCCTGGCATAAGTTACTTAGTTCCCATCACTGCCTGGAATCAGTTCATCAGTTCCCATCACTGCCTTGCATCAGTTCCTCACTTCCCACACTGCCTGGTATCAGTTCCCCAGTCCCATCACTGCCTGGCATCAGCTCTTCAGTTGCCGCACTGCCTGGCATCAGTTCATCAGTTCCCATCACTGCCTGGCATCAGTTCCTAAGTTCCCGAACTGCCTGGAATCAGTTCCTAATAACATGCACTGCCAGGCATCGATTCCTAAGTTCACTCACTGCCTGGCATCAATTCATCAGTTCCCACACTACCTGGCATCAGTTCCTCAGTTCCCATCACTGCCTGGTATCAGTTCCTAAGTTCCCGCACTGCCTGGCATCAGTTCCTCACTTCCCACATTGCCTGGCATCAGTTCCTCAGTTCCCATCCCTGCCTGGTATCAGTTCCTAAGTTCCCGCACTGCCTGGCATCAGTTCCTCACTTCCCACACTGCCTGGCATCAGTTCCTCAGTTCCCATCACTGCCTGGCATCAGTTCCTCACCTCCCACACTGCCTGGCGCCAGTTCCTCACTTCCCACACTGCCTGGCATGAGTTCCTAACTTACCGCACTGCCTGGCATTAAGTTCCTCAGTCCCATCATTGCCTGGCATCAGCTCTTCAGTTCCCGCACTGCCTGCCATCAGTTCCTCAGTTCCCATCACTGCCTGGCATCAGTTCCTAAGTTCCCAAACTGCCTGGAATCAGTTCCTAATAACATGCACTGCCTGGCATCGCTTCCTAAGTTCACTCACTGCCTGGCATCAATTCATCAGTTCCCACACTACCTGGCATCAGTTCCTCAGTTCCCGCACAGTCTGGCATCAGTTCCTCAGTCCTATCACTGCCTGGCATCAGCTCCTCAGTTCCCGCACTGCCTGGCATCAGTTCCAAAAATCCCGCACAGCCTGGCATTAGTTCATCAGTCCTATCACTGCTTGGCATCAGCTCCTCAGTTCCCGCACAGCCTGCCATCAGTTCCTAAGATCCCGCACGGCCTGGCATCAGCTCCTCAGTTCCCGCACTGCCTGGCATCAGTTCCAAAAATCCCGCACAGCCTGGGATCAGTTCCTAAGTTCCCGCACTGCCTGGCATCAGTTCCTCAGTCCTATCACTGCTTGGCATCAGCTCCTCAGTTCCCGCACAGCCTGCCATCAGTTCCTAAGATCCCGCACGGCCTGGCATCAGTTCCTAAGATCCCGCACGGCCTGGCATCAGTTCCTCAGTTCCTGCACTTCCTGGCATCAGTTCCTAAGTTCTAACACTGCCTGGCATCACTTCCTCAGTTCCCATCACTGCCAGGCATTAGTTCCCTAGTTCCCATCACTGCCTGGCATCAGTTCCCATCACTGCCTGGCATCAGTTCCTAAATTCCCACACTGCCTGGCATCAGTTCCTCAATTCCCATCACTGCCTGGCATCAGTTCCTAAGTTCCCGTACTGCTTGTCATCAGTTCCTCAGTTCGCACACTGTCTGGCATCAGTTCCTTAGTTCCCACACTGCCTGGCATCAGTTCCTCAGTCACATCACTGCCTGGCATCAGTGTCTCAGTTCCCATCGCTGCCTGGCATCAATCCCTAAGTTCCCGTACTGGCTGGCATCAGTTCCTCAGTTCCCACACTGCCTAGCATCATTTCCTCAGTTCCCAAACTGCCTGGCATCGTTTCATCAGTTCTCCCACTGCCTGTCATCAGTACCTCAGCTCCCACGGTGCCCGGCATCGGTTCCTAAGTTCACACGCTACCTGGCAAAAGCTTCTCAGTTCCCACATTTCCATGGCATCAGTTCATCAGTTCTCACACTGCTTTGCATCAGATCCTCCATTCACACACTGCCTGGCCTCAGTTCCTAAGATAATATCACTGCCTGGCATTAGTTGCTTAGTTCCCATCACTGCCTGGCATCAGTTCCTCAATTCTCACATTGTCTGGCATCAGTTCCTCACTTCCCACATTGCCTGGCATCAGTTCCTCAATTCTCACATTGTCTGGCATCAGTTCCTCACTTCCCACATTGCCTGGCATCAGTTCCTCAGTCCCATCACTGTCTGGCATCAGCTCTTCAGTAAACGCACAGCCTGGCATCAGTTCCTCAGTTCCGACGCTACCTGGCATCACTTCCTCAGTTCCCGCATAGCCTGGCATCGGTTCATCAGTTCTCACACTGCCTGTCATCAGTACCTCAGTTCCCACAGTGCCTGGATCAGTTCCACAGTTCGCACACCGCCTGTCATCAGTACCTCAGTTCCCAAACTGCATGGCAGCAATTCCTCAGTACCCACACTGCCTGGCACCAATTACTCAGTTTGCGCACTGCCTGGCATCAGTTCCTAAGATCCTATCACTGCCTGGCATAAGTTACTTAGTTCCCATCACTGCCTGGAATCAGTTCATCAGTTCCCATCACTGCCCTGCATCAGTTCCTCACTTCCCACACTGCCTGGTATCAGTTCCTCAGTCCCATCACTGCCTGGCATCAGCTCTTCAGTTGCCACACTGGTGGCATCAGTTCATCAGTTCCCATCACTGCCTGGCATCAGTTCCTAAGTTCCCGAACTGCCTGGAATCAGTTCCTAATAACATGCACTGCCAGGCATCGATTCCTAAGTTCACTCACTGCCTGGCATCAATTCATCAGTTCCCACACTACCTGGCATCAGTTCCTCAGTTCCCATCACTGCCTGGTATCAGTTCCTAAGTTCCCGCACTGCCTGGCATCAGTTCCTCACTTCCCACATTGCCTGGCATCAGTTCCTCAGTTCCCATCACTGCCTGGTATCAGTTCCTAAGTTCGCGCACTGCCTGGCATCAGTTCCTCAATTCCCACACTGCCTGGCATCAGTTCCTAAGTTCCCATCACTGCCTGGCATCAGTTCCTCACCTCCCACACTGCCTGGCGCCAGTTCCTCACTTCCCACACTGCCTGGCATGAGTTCCTAACTTCCCGCACTGCCTGGCATTAAGTTCCTCAGTCCCATCATTGCCTGGCATCAGCTCTTCAGTTCCCGCACTGCCTGCCATCAGTTCCTCAGTTCCCATCACTGCCTGGCATCAGTTCCTAAGTTCCCAAACTGCCTGGAATCAGTTCCTAATAACATGCACTGCCTGGCATCGATTCCTAAGTTCACTCACTGCCTGGCATCAATTCATCAGTTCCCACACTACCTGGCATCAGTTCCACAGTTCCCGCACAGCCTGGCATCAGTTCCTCAGTCCTATCACTGCCTGGCATCAGCTCCTCAGTTCCCGCACTGCCTGGCATCAGTTCCAAAAATCCCGCACAGCCTGGCATCAGTTCCTCAGTCCTATCACTGCTTGGCATCAGCTCCTCAGTTCCCGCACAGCCTGCCATCAGTTCCTAAGATCCCGCACGGCCTGGCATCAGCTCCTCAGTTCCCGCACGGCCTGGCATCAGTTCCTCAGTTCCTGCACGTCCTGGCATCAGTTCCTAAGTTCTAACTGCCTGGCATCACTTCCTCAGTTCCCATCACTGCCAGGCATTAGTTCCATAGTTCCCATCACTGCCTGGCATCAGTTCATCAGTTCCCATCACCGCCAGGCATCAATCACTACGTTCCCATCACTGCCTGGCATCAGTTCCTAAGTTCCCACACTGCTTGTCATCAGTTTCTATGTTCCTACACTGCCTGGCATCAGTTCCTCAGTCCCATTACTGCCTGGAATCAGTTCCTCAGTTCCTGCACTGTCTGACATCAGTTCCTAAGTTCCCGCACTGCCTGGCATCAGTTCCTAAGTTCCCGCACTGCCTGGCATCAGTTCCTCACTTCCCACACTGCCTGGCATCAGTTCCTCAGATCCCATCACTGCCTGCCATCAGTTCCTCAATTCGCACACAGCCTGGCATCACTTCCTAAGATCCCGCACTGCCTGGCATCAGTTCCTAATAACATGCACTGCCTGGCATCGATTCCTCAGTTCACTCACTGCCTGGCATCAATTTGTCAGTTCAAACACTACCTGGCATCAGTTCCTCAGTTCCCGCACTGCCTGCCATCAATTCATCAGTTCCCATCACTGCCTGGCATCAGTTCCTAAGTTCCCACACTGCCTGGCATCAGTTCCTCAATTCCCATCACTGCCTGGCATCAGTTCCTCTGTTCGCACACTGCCTGGCATCAGTTCCTCAGTTCCCACACTACCTGGCATCGGTTCCTCAGTTCCCGCACAGCCTGGCATCAGTTCCTCAGTCCCATCACTGCCTGGCATCAGTGTCTCAGTTCCCATCGCTGCCTGGCATCAATCCCTAAAATCCCACACTGACTGGCATCAGTACCTCAATTCCTATCACTGCCTGGCATCGGTTCCTCAGTTCACACACTGCCTGGCAAGAGTTCCTAAGTTCCCTCACTGACTGGAATCAGTTCGTCAGTTCCCATCATTGCCTGGCATCAGTTCCTAGGTTCCCGCATGGCCTGGCATCAATTCCTCAGTTCCCTCACTGCCTGTCATCATTACCTCAGTTCCCACAGTGCCTGGCATCGGTTCCTAAGATCACAAGGGCCTGGCATGGATTTCTCAGTTCCGACGCTACCTGGCATCACTTCCTCAGTTCCCACATATCCTGGCATCGGCTCATCAGTTCTCACACCGCCTGTCATCAGCACCTCAGTTCCCAAACTGCATGGCAGCAGTTCCTCAGTACCCACACTGCCTGGCACCAGTTACTCAGTTTCCGCACTGCCTGGCATCAGTTCCTAAGATCCTATCACTGCCTGGCATAAGTTACTTAGTTCCCATCACTGCCTGGAATCAATTCATCAGTTCCCATCACTGCCTGGCATCAATTCCTCACTTCCCACACTGCCTGGCATCAGTTCCTAACTTCCCACATTGCCTGGCATTAAGTTCCTCAGTCCTATCACTGTCTGGCATCAGCTCTTCAGTAAACGCACAGCCTGGCATCAGTTCCTCAGTTCCGACGCTACCTGGAATCACTTCCTCAGTTCCCGCATAGCCTGGCATCGGTTCATCAGTTCTCACACTGCCTGTCATCAGTACCTCAGTTCCCACAGTGCCTGGATCAGTTCCACAGTTCGCACACCGCCTGTCATCAGTACCTCAGTTCCCAAACTGCATGGCAGCAGTTCCTCAGTACCCACACTGCCTGGCACCAGTTACTCAGTTTCCGCACTGCCTGGCATCAGTTCCTAAGATCCTATCACTGCCTGGCATAAGTTACTTAGTTCCCATCACTGCCTGGAATCAGTTCATCAGTTCCCATCACTGCCTTGCATCAGTTCCTCACTTCCCACACTGCCTGGTATCAGTTCCTAACTTCCCGCACTGCCTGGCATCAGTTCCTCAGTCCCATCACTGCCTGGCATCAGCTCTTCAGTTCCCGCACTGCCTGGCATCAGTTCATCAGTTCCCATCACTGCCTGGCATCAGTTCCTAAGTTCCCGAACTGCCTGGAATCAGTTCCTAATAACATGCACTGCCAGGCATCGATTCCTAAGTTCACTCACTGCCTGGCATCAATTCATCAGTTCCCACACTACCTGGCATCAGTTCCTCAGTTCCCATCACTGCCTGGTATCAGTTCCTAAGTTCCCGCACTGCCTGGCATCAGTTCCTCACTTCCCACATTGCCTGGCATCAGTTCCTCAGTTCCCACCACTGCCTGGTATCAGTTCCTAAGTTCCCGCACTGCCTGGCATCAGTTCCTCACTTCCCACACTGCCTGGCATCAGTTCCTCTGTTCCCATCACTGCCTGGCATCAGTTCCTCACCTCCCACACTGCCTGGCGCCAGTTCCTCACTTCCCACAATGCCTGGCATCAGTTCCTAACTTCCTGCACTGCCTGGCATTAAGTTCCTCAGTCCCATCATTGCCTGGCATCAGCTCTTCAGTTCCCGCACTGCCTGCCATCAGTTCCTCAGTTCCCATCACTGCCTGGAATCAGTTCCTAATAACATGCACTGCCTGGCATCGATTCCTAAGTTCACTCACTGCCTGGCATCAATTCATCAGTTCCCACACTACCTGGCATCAGTTCCTCAGTTCCCGCACAGCCTGGCATCAGTTCCTCAGTCCTATCACTGCCTGGCATCAGCTCCTCAGTTCCCGCACTGCCTGGCATCAGTTCCAAAAATCCCGCACAGCCTGGGATCAGTTCCTAAGTTCCCGCACTGCCTGGCATCAGTTCCTCAGTCCTATCACTGCTTGGCATCAGCTCCTCAGTTCCCGCACAGCCTGCCATCAGTTCCTAAGATCCCGCACGGCCTGGCATCAGCTCCTCAGTTCTCGCACTGCCTGGCATCAGTTCCAAAAATCCCGCACAGCCTGGGATCAGTTCCTAAGTTCCCGCACTGCCTAGCATCAGTTCCTCAGTCCTATCACTGCTTGGCATCAGCTCCTCAGTTCCCGCACAGCCTGCCATCAGTTCCTAAGATCCCGCACGGCCTGGCATCAGTTCCTCAGTTCCTGCACGTCCTGGCATCAGTTCCTAAGTTCTAACACTGCCTGGCATCACTTCCTCAGTTCCCATCACTGCCAGGCATTAGTTCCATAGTTCCCATCAGTGCCTGCCATCAGTTCCTAAGATCCCATCACTGCCTGGCATCATTTCCTAAGTTCCCACACTGCTTGTCATCAGTTTCTAAGTTCCCACACTGCCTGGCATCAGTTCCTCAGTCCCATCACTGCCTGGAATCAGTTCCTCAGTTCCTGCACTGTCTGGCATCAGTTCCTAAGTTCCCGCATTGCCTGGCATCAGTTGCTATGTTCCCGCACTGCCTGGCATCAGTTCCTATGTTGCCGCACTGCCTGCAATCAGTTCCTCAGTCCCATCACTGCCTGGCATCAGTGTCTCAGTTCCCATCGCTGCCTGGCATCAATCCCTAAGTTCCCACACTGACTGGCATCAGTACCTCAATTCCCATTACTGCCTGGCATCGGTTCCTCAGTTCACACACTGCCTGGCAAGAGTCCCTAAGTTCCCTCACTGACTGGAATCAGTTCGTCAGTTCCCATCACTGCCTGGCATCAGTTCCTAGGTTCCCGCACGGCCTGGCATCAATTCCTCAGTTCCCACACTGCCTGTCATCATTACCTCAGTTCCCACAGTGCCTGGCATCGGTTCCTAAGATCACAAGGGCCTGGCATGGATTTCTCAGTTCCGACGCTACCTGGCATCACTTCCTCAGTTCCCACATAGCCTGGCATCGGCTCATCGATTCTCACACTGCCTGTCATCAGTACCTCAGTTCCCAAACTGCATGGCAGCAGTTCCTCAGTACCCACACTGCCTGGCACCAGTTACTTAGTTTCCGCACTGCCTGGCATCAGTTCCTAAGATCCGATCACTGCCTGGCATAAGTTACTTAGTTCCCATCACTGCCTGGAATCAATTCATCAGTTCCCATCACTGCCTGGCATCAGTTCCTCAGTCCCATCACTGCCTGGCATCAATCCCTAAGTTCCCACACTACCTGGCATCAGTACCTCAATTCCCATCACTGCCGGGCATCGTTTGCTCAGTTCCCATCATTGCCTGGCATCAGTTCCTCACTTCCCACATTGCCTGGCATCAGTTCCTCAGTTCCCATCACTGCCTGGCATCAGTTCCTAAGTTCCCAAACTGCCTGGAATCAGTTCCTAATAACATGCACTGCCTGGCATCGCTTCCTAAGTTCACTCACTGCCTGGCATCAATTCATCAGTTCCCACACTACCTGGCATCAGTTCCTCAGTTCCCGCACAGTCTGGCATCAGTTCCTCAGTCCTATCACTGCCTGGCATCAGCTCCTCAGTTCCCGCACTGCCTGGCATCAGTTCCAAAAATCCCGCACAGCCTGGCATTAGTTCATCAGTCCTATCACTGCTTGGCATCAGCTCCTCAGTTCCCGCACAGCCTGCCATCAGTTCCTAAGATCCCGCACGGCCTGGCATCAGCTCCTCAGTTCCCGCACTGCCTGGCATCAGTTCCAAAAATCCCGCACAGCCTGGGATCAGTTCCTAAGTTCCCGCACTGCCTGGCATCAGTTCCTCAGTCCTATCACTGCTTGGCATCAGCTCCTCAGTTCCCGCACAGCCTGCCATCAGTTCCTAAGATCCCGCACGGCCTGGCATCAGTTCCTAAGATCCCGCACGGCCTGGCATCAGTTCCTCAGTTCCTGCACTTCCTGGCATCAGTTCCTAAGTTCTAACACTGCCTGGCATCACTTCCTCAGTTCCCATCACTGCCAGGCATTAGTTCCCTAGTTCCCATCACTGCCTGGCATCAGTTCCCATCACTGCCTGGCATCAGTTCCTAAATTCCCACACTGCCTGGCATCAGTTCCTCAATTCCCATCACTGCCTGGCATCAGTTCCTAAGTTCCCGTACTGCTTGTCATCAGTTCCTCAGTTCGCACACTGTCTGGCATCAGTTCCTTAGTTCCCACACTGCCTGGCATCAGTTCCTCAGTCACATCACTGCCTGGCATCAGTGTCTCAGTTCCCATCGCTGCCTGGCATCAATCCCTAAGTTCCCGTACTGGCTGGCATCAGTTCCTCAGTTCCCACACTGCCTAGCATCATTTCCTCAGTTCCCAAACTGCCTGGCATCGTTTCATCAGTTCTCCCACTGCCTGTCATCAGTACCTCAGCTCCCACGGTGCCCGGCATCGGTTCCTAAGTTCACACGCTACCTGGCAAAAGCTTCTCAGTTCCCACATTTCCATGGCATCAGTTCATCAGTTCTCACACTGCTTTGCATCAGATCCTCCATTCACACACTGCCTGGCCTCAGTTCCTAAGATAATATCACTGCCTGGCATTAGTTGCTTAGTTCCCATCACTGCCTGGCATCAGTTCCTCAATTCTCACATTGTCTGGCATCAGTTCCTCACTTCCCACATTGCCTGGCATCAGTTCCTCAATTCTCACATTGTCTGGCATCAGTTCCTCACTTCCCACATTGCCTGGCATCAGTTCCTCAGTCCCATCACTGTCTGGCATCAGCTCTTCAGTAAACGCACAGCCTGGCATCAGTTCCTCAGTTCCGACGCTACCTGGCATCACTTCCTCAGTTCCCGCATAGCCTGGCATCGGTTCATCAGTTCTCACACTGCCTGTCATCAGTACCTCAGTTCCCACAGTGCCTGGATCAGTTCCACAGTTCGCACACCGCCTGTCATCAGTACCTCAGTTCCCAAACTGCATGGCAGCAATTCCTCAGTACCCACACTGCCTGGCACCAATTACTCAGTTTGCGCACTGCCTGGCATCAGTTCCTAAGATCCTATCACTGCCTGGCATAAGTTACTTAGTTCCCATCACTGCCTGGAATCAGTTCATCAGTTCCCATCACTGCCCTGCATCAGTTCCTCACTTCCCACACTGCCTGGTATCAGTTCCTCAGTCCCATCACTGCCTGGCATCAGCTCTTCAGTTGCCACACTGGTGGCATCAGTTCATCAGTTCCCATCACTGCCTGGCATCAGTTCCTAAGTTCCCGAACTGCCTGGAATCAGTTCCTAATAACATGCACTGCCAGGCATCGATTCCTAAGTTCACTCACTGCCTGGCATCAATTCATCAGTTCCCACACTACCTGGCATCAGTTCCTCAGTTCCCATCACTGCCTGGTATCAGTTCCTAAGTTCCCGCACTGCCTGGCATCAGTTCCTCACTTCCCACATTGCCTGGCATCAGTTCCTCAGTTCCCATCACTGCCTGGTATCAGTTCCTAAGTTCGCGCACTGCCTGGCATCAGTTCCTCAATTCCCACACTGCCTGGCATCAGTTCCTAAGTTCCCATCACTGCCTGGCATCAGTTCCTCACCTCCCACACTGCCTGGCGCCAGTTCCTCACTTCCCACACTGCCTGGCATGAGTTCCTAACTTCCCGCACTGCCTGGCATTAAGTTCCTCAGTCCCATCATTGCCTGGCATCAGTTCTTCAGTTCCCGCACTGCCTGCCATCAGTTCCTCAGTTCCCATCACTGCCTGGCATCAGTTCCTAAGTTCCCAAACTGCCTGGAATCAGTTCCTAATAACATGCACTGCCTGGCATCGATTCCTAAGTTCACTCACTGCCTGGCATCAATTCATCAGTTCCCACACTACCTGGCATCAGTTCCACAGTTCCCGCACAGCCTGGCATCAGTTCCTCAGTCCTATCACTGCCTGGCATCAGCTCCTCAGTTCCCGCACTGCCTGGCATCAGTTCCAAAAATCCCGCACAGCCTGGCATCAGTTCCTCAGTCCTATCACTGCTTGGCATCAGCTCCTCAGTTCCCGCACAGCCTGCCATCAGTTCCTAAGATCCCGCACGGCCTGGCATCAGCTCCTCAGTTCCCGCACGGCCTGGCATCAGTTCCTCAGTTCCTGCACGTCCTGGCATCAGTTCCTAAGTTCTAACTGCCTGGCATCACTTCCTCAGTTCCCATCACTGCCAGGCATTAGTTCCATAGTTCCCATCACTGCCTGGCATCAGTTCATCAGTTCCCATCACCGCCAGGCATCAATCACTACGTTCCCATCACTGCCTGGCATCAGTTCCTAAGTTCCCACACTGCTTGTCATCAGTTTCTATGTTCCTACACTGCCTGGCATCAGTTCCTCAGTCCCATTACTGCCTGGAATCAGTTCCTCAGTTCCTGCACTGTCTGACATCAGTTCCTAAGTTCCCGCACTGCCTGGCATCAGTTCCTAAGTTCCCGCACTGCCTGGCATCAGTTCCTCACTTCCCACACTGCCTGGCATCAGTTCCTCAGATCCCATCACTGCCTGCCATCAGTTCCTCAATTCGCACACAGCCTGGCATCACTTCCTAAGATCCCGCACTGCCTGGCATCAGTTCCTAATAACATGCACTGCCTGGCATCGATTCCTCAGTTCACTCACTGCCTGGCATCAATCTGTCAGTTCAAACACTACCTGGCATCAGTTCCTCAGTTCCCGCACTGCCTGCCATCAATTCATCAGTTCCCATCACTGCCTGGCATCAGTTCCTAAGTTCCCACACTGCCTGGCATCAGTTCCTCAATTCCCATCACTGCCTGGCATCAGTTCCTCTGTTCGCACACTGCCTGGCATCAGTTCCTCAGTTCCCACACTACCTAGCATCGGTTCCTCAGTTCCCGCACAGCCTGGCATTTGTTCATCCACTCTCACACTGCCTGTCATCAGTACCTCAGTTCCCACAGTGCCTGGCATCGGTTCCGAAGTTGACACACTGCCTGTCATCAGTCTCTCAGTTCCAACAGCGCCCGACATCAGTTCCTAAGTTCACACACACTGCCTGGCAAAAGCTTCTCAGTTCACACACTGCCTGGCATCAGTTTATCAGTTCTCACAGTGCCTGGCATCAGCTCCTCCGATCCCACACTACCTGGCAGCAGTTCCTCGGTTCCCATCAATGCCTGGCATCAGTTCATCAGTTCCCACACTGCCTTGCATCGGTACCGCAGTTACCACACTGCCTGGCATTAGTACCAAAGATCCCGCACAGCTTGGCATCAGATCCAAAATTCCCGCACTGCCTGACATCAGTTCTTAAGTGCCAACACTGCCTGGCATTACTTCCTCAGATCCCGCACTGCCTGGCATCACTTCCTCAGTTCCCGCACTGCCTGGCATCAGCTCCTCAGTTCCCAAATTGCAGGGCAGCAATTCCTCAGTACCCACACTGCCTGGCACCAGTTCCTCAGTTCCCGCACTGCCTGGCATCAGTTCCAAAAATCCCGCACAGCCTGGGATCAGTTCCTAAGTTCCTGCACTGCCTGGCATCAGTTCCTCAGTCCTATCACTGCTTGGCATCAGCTTCTCAGTTCCCGCACAGCCTGCCATCAGTTCCTAAGATCCCGCACGGTCTGGCATCAGTTCCTAAGATCCCGCACGGCCTGGCATCAGTTCTGCAGTTCCTGCACTTCTTGGCATCAGTTCCTAAGTTCTAACACTGCTTGGCATCACTTTCTCAGTTCCCATCACTGCCAGGCATTAGTTCCCTAGTTCCCATCACTGCCTGGCATCAGTTCATCGGTTCCCATCACTGCCTGGCATCAGTTCCTAAACTCCCACACTGCCTGGCATCAGTTCCTCGATTCCCATCACTGCCTGGTATCAGTTCCTAACTTCGCGCACTGCCTGGCATCAGTTCCTCAGTCCCATCACTGCCTGGCATCAGCTCTTCAGTTCCCGCACTGCCTGGCATCAGTTCATCAGTTCCCATCACTGCCTGGCATCAGTTCCTAAGTTCCCGAACTGCCTGGAATCAGTTCCTAATAACATGCACTGCCAGGCATCGATTCCTAAGTTCACGCACTGCCTGGCATCAATTCATCAGTTCCCACATTACCTGGCATCAGTTCCTCAGTTCCCATCACTGCCTGGTATCAGTTCCTAAGTTCCCGCACTGCCTGGCATCAGTTCCTCACTTCCCACATTACCTGGCATCAGTTCCTCAGTTCCCACCACTGCCTGGTATCAGTTCCTAAGTTCCCGCACTGCCTGGCATCAGTTCCTCACTTCCCACACTGCCTGGCATCAGTTCCTCAGTTCCCATCACTGCCTGGCATCAGTTCCTCACCTCCCACACTGCCTGGCGCCAGTTTCTCACTTCCCACACTGCCTGGCATCAGTTCCTAACTTCCCGCACTGCCTGGCATGAAGTTCCTCAGTCCCATCATTGCCTGGCATCAGCTCTTCAGTTCCTGCACTGCCTGCCATCAGTTCCTCAGTTCCCATCACTGCCTGGCATCAGTTTCAAAGTTCCCAAACTGCCTGGAATCAGTTCCTAATAACATGCACTGCCTGGCATCGATTCCTAAGTTCACTCACTGCCTGGCATCAATTCATCAGTTCCCACACTACCTGGCATCAGTTCCTCAGTTCCCGCACAGCCTGGCATCAGTTCCTCAGTCCTATCACTGCCTGGCATCAGCTCCTCAGTTCCCGCACTGCCTGGCATCAGTTCCAAAAATCCCGCACAGCCTGGGATCAGTTCCTAAGTTCCTGCACTGCCTGGCATCAGTTCCTCAGTCCTATCACTGCTTGGCATCAGCTCCTCAGTTCCCGCACAGCCTGCCATCAGTTCCTAAGATCCCGCACGGCCTGGCATCAGCTCCTCAGTTCCCGCACTGCCTGGCATCAGTTCCAAAAATCCCGCACAGCCTGGGATCAGTTCCTAAGTTCCCGCACTGCCTGGCATCAGTTCCACAGTCCTATCACTGCTTGGCATCAGCTCCTCAGTTCCCGCACAGCCTGCCATCAGTTCCTAAGATCCCGCACGGCCTGGCATCAGTTCCTCAGTTCCTGCACGTCCTGGCATCAGTTCCTAAGTTCTAACACTGCCTGGCATCACTTCCTCAGTTCCCATCACTGCCAGGCATTAGTTCCATAGTTCCCATCACTGCCTGGCATCAGTTCATCAGTTCCCACACTGCTTGTCATCAGTTTCTAAGTTCCCACACTGCCTGGCATCAGTTCCTCAGTCCCATCACTGCCTGGAATCAGTTCCTCAGTTCCCGCACTGCCTGGCATCAGTTCCTATGTTCCCGCACTGCCTGGCATCAGTTCCTAAGTTCCCGCACTGCCTGGCATCAGTTCCTCAGTCCCATCACTGCCTGGCATCAGTGTCTCAGTTCCCATCGCTGCCTGGCATCAATCCCTAAAATCCCACACTGACTGGCATCAGTACCTCAATTCCTATCACTGCCTGGCATCGGTTCCTCAGTTCACACACTGCCTGGCAAGAGTTCCTAAGTTCCCTCACTGACTGGAATCAGTTCGTCAGTTCCCATCATTGCCTGGCATCAGTTCCTAGGTTCCCGCATGGCCTGGCATCAATTCCTCAGTTCCCTCACTGCCTGTCATCATTACCTCAGTTCCCACAGTGCCTGGCATCGGTTCCTAAGATCACAAGGGCCTGGCATGGATTTCTCAGTTCCGACGCTACCTGGCATCACTTCCTCAGTTCCCACATATCCTGGCATCGGCTCATCAGTTCTCACACCGCCTGTCATCAGCACCTCAGTTCCCAAACTGCATGGCAGCAGTTCCTCAGTACCCACACTGCCTGGCACCAGTTACTCAGTTTCCGCACTGCCTGGCATCAGTTCCTAAGATCCTATCACTGCCTGGCATAAGTTACTTAGTTCCCATCACTGCCTGGAATCAATTCATCAGTTCCCATCACTGCCTGGCATCAATTCCTCACTTCCCACACTGCCTGGCATCAGTTCCTAACTTCCCACATTGCCTGGCATTAAGTTCCTCAGTCCTATCACTGTCTGGCATCAGCTCTTCAGTAAACGCACAGCCTGGCATCAGTTCCTCAGTTCCGACGCTACCTGGAATCACTTCCTCAGTTCCCGCATAGCCTGGCATCGGTTCATCAGTTCTCACACTGCCTGTCATCAGTACCTCAGTTCCCACAGTGCCTGGATCAGTTCCACAGTTCGCACACCGCCTGTCATCAGTACCTCAGTTCCCAAACTGCATGGCAGCAGTTCCTCAGTACCCACACTGCCTGGCACCAGTTACTCAGTTTCCGCACTGCCTGGCATCAGTTCCTAAGATCCTATCACTGCCTGGCATAAGTTACTTAGTTCCCATCACTGCCTGGAATCAGTTCATCAGTTCCCATCACTGCCTTGCATCAGTTCCTCACTTCCCACACTGCCTGGTATCAGTTCCTAACTTCCCGCACTGCCTGGCATCAGTTCCTCAGTCCCATCACTGCCTGGCATCAGCTCTTCAGTTCCCGCACTGCCTGGCATCAGTTCATCAGTTCCCATCACTGCCTGGCATCAGTTCCTAAGTTCCCGAACTGCCTGGAATTAGTTCCTAATAACATGCACTGCCAGGCATCGATTCCTAAGTTCACTCACTGCCTGGCATCAATTCATCAGTTCCCACACTACCTGGCATCAGTTCCTCAGTTCCCATCACTGCCTGGTATCAGTTCCTAAGTTCCCGCACTGCCTGGCATCAGTTCCTCACTTCCCACATTGCCTGGCATCAGTTCCTCAGTTCCCACCACTGCCTGGTATCAGTTCCTAAGTTCCCGCACTGCCTGGCATCAGTTCCTCACTTCCCACACTGCCTGGCATCAGTTCCTCTGTTCCCATCACTGCCTGGCATCAGTTCCTCACCTCCCACACTGCCTGGCGCCAGTTCCTCACTTCCCACAATGCCTGGCATCAGTTCCTAACTTCCTGCACTGCCTGGCATTAAGTTCCTCAGTCCCATCATTGCCTGGCATCAGCTCTTCAGTTCCCGCACTGCCTGCCATCAGTTCCTCAGTTCCCATCACTGCCTGGAATCAGTTCCTAATAACATGCACTGCCTGGCATCGATTCCTAAGTTCACTCACTGCCTGGCATCAATTCATCAGTTCCCACACTACCTGGCATCAGTTCCTCAGTTCCCGCACAGCCTGGCATCAGTTCCTCAGTCCTATCACTGCCTGGCATCAGCTCCTCAGTTCCCGCACTGCCTGGCATCAGTTCCAAAAATCCCGCACAGCCTGGGATCAGTTCCTAAGTTCCCGAACTGCCTGGAATTAGTTCCTAATAACATGCACTGCCAGGCATCGATTCCTAAGTTCACTCACTGCCTGGCATCAATTCATCAGTTCCCACACTACCTGGCATCAGTTCCTCAGTTCCCATCACTGCCTGGTATCAGTTCCTAAGTTCCCGCACTGCCTGGCATCAGTTCCTCACTTCCCACATTGCCTGGCATCAGTTCCTCAGTTCCCACCACTGCCTGGTATCAGTTCCTAAGTTCCCGCACTGCCTGGCATCAGTTCCTCACTTCCCACACTGCCTGGCATCAGTTCCTCTGTTCCCATCACTGCCTGGCATCAGTTCCTCACCTCCCACACTGCCTGGCGCCAGTTCCTCACTTCCCACAATGCCTGGCATCAGTTCCTAACTTCCTGCACTGCCTGGCATTAAGTTCCTCAGTCCCATCATTGCCTGGCATCAGCTCTTCAGTTCCCGCACTGCCTGCCATCAGTTCCTCAGTTCCCATCACTGCCTGGAATCAGTTCCTAATAACATGCACTGCCTGGCATCGATTCCTAAGTTCACTCACTGCCTGGCATCAATTCATCAGTTCCCACACTACCTGGCATCAGTTCCTCAGTTCCCGCACAGCCTGGCATCAGTTCCTCAGTCCTATCACTGCCTGGCATCAGCTCCTCAGTTCCCGCACTGCCTGGCATCAGTTCCAAAAATCCCGCACAGCCTGGGATCAGTTCCTAAGTTCCCGCACTGCCTGGCATCAGTTCCTCAGTCCTATCACTGCTTGGCATCAGCTCCTCAGTTCCCGCACAGCCTGCCATCAGTTCCTAAGATCCCGCACGGCCTGGCATCAGCTCCTCAGTTCTCGCACTGCCTGGCATCAGTTCCAAAAATCCCGCACAGCCTGGGATCAGTTCCTAAGTTCCCGCATTGCCTAGCATCAGTTCCTCAGTCCTATCACTGCTTGGCATCAGCTCCTCAGTTCCCGCACAGCCTGCCATCAGTTCCTAAGATCCCGCACGGCCTGGCATCAGTTCCTCAGTTCCTGCACGTCCTGGCATCAGTTCCTAAGTTCTAACACTGCCTGGCATCACTTCCTCAGTTCCCATCACTGCCAGGCATTAGTTCCATAGTTCCCATCAGTGCCTGCCATCAGTTCCTAAGATCCCATCACTGCCTGGCATCATTTCCTAAGTTCCCACACTGCTTGTCATCAGTTTCTAAGTTCCCACACTGCCTGGCATCAGTTCCTCAGTCCCATCACTGCCTGGAATCAGTTCCTCAGTTCCTGCACTGTCTGGCATCAGTTCCTAAGTTCCCGCATTGCCTGGCATCAGTTGCTATGTTCCCGCACTGCCTGGCATCAGTTCCTATGTTGCCGCACTGCCTGCAATCAGTTCCTCAGTCCCATCACTGCCTGGCATCAGTGTCTCAGTTCCCATCGCTGCCTGGCATCAATCCCTAAGTTCCCACACTGACTGGCATCAGTACCTCAATTCCCATTACTGCCTGGCATCGGTTCCTCAGTTCACACACTGCCTGGCAAGAGTCCCTAAGTTCCCTCACTGACTGGAATCAGTTCGTCAGTTCCCATCACTGCCTGGCATCAGTTCCTAGGTTCCCGCACGGCCTGGCATCAATTCCTCAGTTCCCACACTGCCTGTCATCATTACCTCAGTTCCCACAGTGCCTGGCATCGGTTCCTAAGATCACAAGGGCCTGGCATGGATTTCTCAGTTCCGACGCTACCTGGCATCACTTCCTCAGTTCCCACATAGCCTGGCATCGGCTCATCGATTCTCACACTGCCTGTCATCAGTACCTCAGTTCCCAAACTGCATGGCAGCAGTTCCTCAGTACCCACACTGCCTGGCACCAGTTACTTAGTTTCCGCACTGCCTGGCATCAGTTCCTAAGATCCGATCACTGCCTGGCATAAGTTACTTAGTTCCCATCACTGCCTGGAATCAATTCATCAGTTCCCATCACTGCCTGGCATCAGTTCCTCAGTCCCATCACTGCCTGGCATCAATCCCTAAGTTCCCACACTACCTGGCATCAGTACCTCAATTCCCATCACTGCCGGGCATCGTTTGCTCAGTTCACACACTGCCTGGCAACACTTCCTAAGTTCCCGCACTGCCTGGCATCAGTTCCTCAGTTCCCACACTGCCTGTCATCAGTACCTCAGTTCCCACAGTGCTTGGCATCGGTTCCTAAGATCACAAGTGCCTGGCATGGATTTCTCAGTTCCCACACTGCCTAGCATCATTTCCTCAGTTCCCACACTGCCTGGCATCGTTTCATCAGTTCTCACACTGCCGGTCATCAGTACATCAGCTCCCACGGTGCCCGGCTTCGGTTCCTAAGTTCACACGCTACCTGGCAAAAGCTTCTCAGTTCCCACATTTCCATGGCATCAGTTCATCAGTTCTCACACTGCATTGCATCAGATCCTCCATTCTCACACTGCCTGGCCTCAGTTCCTAAGATAATATCACTGCCTGGCATTAGTTGCTTAGTTCCCATCACTGCCTGGCATCAGTTCCTCACTTCCCACATTACCGGGCATCAGTTCCTCACTTCCCACATTGCCTGGCATCAGTTCCTCACTTCGCACATTGCCTGGCCTCAGTTCCTCAGTTCCCATCACTGCCTGGCATCAGTTCCTCACTTCCCACACTGCCTGGCATCAATTCCTCACTTCCCACACTGCCTGGCATCAGTTCCTAACTTCCCGCATTGCCTGGCATTAAGTTCCTCAGTCCTATCACTGTCTGGCATCAGCTCTTCAGTAAACGCACAGCCTGGCATCAGTTCCTCAGTTCTGACGCTACCTGGCATCACTTCCTCAGTTCCCGCATAGCCTGGCATCGGTTCATCAGTTCTCACACTGCCTGTCATCAGTACCTCAGTTCCCACAGTGCCTGGATCAGTTCCTCAGTTCGCACACCACCTCTCATCAGTACCTCAGTTCCCAAACTGCATGGCAGCAATTCCTCAGTACCCACAATGCCTGGCACCAGTTACTCAGTTTCCGCACTGCCTGGCATCAGTTCCTAAGATCCTATCACTGCCTAGCATAAGTTACTTAGTTCCCATCACTGCCTGGAATCAGTTCATCAGTTCCCAACACTGCCTTGCATCAGTTCCTCACTTCCCACACTGCCTGGTATCAGCTCCTAACTTCCCGCACTGCCTGGCATCAGTTCCTCAGTCCCATCACTGCCTGGCATCAGCTCTTCAGTTCCCGCACTGCCTGGCATCAGTTCATCAGTTCCCATCACTGCCTGGCGTCAGTTCCTAAGTTCCCGAATTGCCTGGAATCAGTTCCTAATAACATGCACTGCCTGGCATCGATTCCTAATTTCACTCACTGCCTGGCATCAATTCATCAGTTCCCACACTACCTGGCATCAGTTCCTCAGTTCCCGCACAGCCTGGCATCAGTTCCTCAGTCCTATCACTGCCTGGCATCAGCTCCTCAGTTCCCGCACTGCCTGGCATCAGTTCCAAAAATCCCGCACAGCCTGGGATCAGTTCCTAAGTTCCCGCACGGCCTGGCATCAGTTCCTAAGATCCCGCACGGCCTGGCATCAGTTCCTCAGTTCCTGCACTTCCTGGCATCAGTTCCCAAGTTCTAACACTGCCTGGCATCACTTCCTCAGTTCCCATCACGGCCAGGCATTAGTTCCCTAGTTCCCATCACTGCCTGGCATCAGTTCATCAGTTCCCTTCACCGTCTGGCATCAATCACTACGTTCCCATCACTGCCTGGCATCAGTTCCTAAGTTCCCACACTGCTTGTCATCAGTTTCTAAGTTCCCACACTGCCTGGCATCAGTTCCTCAGTCCCATCACTGCCTGGAATCAGTTCCTCAGTTCCTGCACTGACTGGCATCACTTCCTAAGTTTCCGCACTGCCTGGCATCAGTTCCTATGTTGCCGCACTGCCTGCAATCAGTTCCTAAGTTCCCGCACTGTCTGGCATCAGTTCCTCAGTCCCATCGCTGCCTGGCATCAATCCCTAAGTTCCCACACTGCTTGGCATCAGTACCTCAATTCCCATCACTGCCTGGCATCGGTTCCTCAGTTCACACACTGCCTGGCAAGAGTTCCTAAGTTCCCGCACTGACTGGCATCAGTTCGTCATTTCCCATCACTGCCTGGCATCAGTTCCTAGGTTCCCACACGGCCTGGCATCAATTCGTCAGTTCCCACACTGCCTGTCACCATTACCTCAGTTCCCACAGTGCCTGGCATCGGTTCCTAAGATCACAAGGGCCTGGCATGGATTTCTCAGTTCCCACACTGCCTGGCATCAGTTCATCAGTTCTAACACTGCCTGGCATCAGCACCTCCGTTCTCACACTGCCTGGCATCATTTCCTCAGTTCCCACACTGCCTGGCATCGTGGCATCAGTTCGTCAGTTCCCATCACTGCCTAGCATCAGTTCCTAAGTTCCCGCACTGCCTGGCATCAATTCCTCAGTTCCCACACTGCCTTTCATCAGTACCTCAGTTCCCACAGTGCCTGGCATCGGTTCCTAAGATCACAAGTGCCTGGGATGGATTTCTCAGTTCCCACACTGCCTGGCATCAGTTCATCAGTTCTAACACTGCCTGGCATCAGCACCTCCATTTCCACACTTACTGGCATCATTTCCTCAGTTCCCACACTGCCTGGCATTGTTTCATCAGTTCTCACACTGCCTGTCATCAGTACCTCAGCTCCCACGGTGCCCGGCATCAGTTCCTAAGTTCACCCGCAACCTGGCAAAAGCTTCTCAGTTCCCACATTTCCATGGCATCAGTTCATCAGTACTCACAATGCATTGCCTCAGATCCACACTCACACACTGCCTGGCCTCAGTTCCTAAGATAATATCACTGCCTGGCATTGGTTGCTTAGTTCCCATCACTGCCTGGCATCAGTTTCAAAGTTCCCAAACTGCCTGGAATCAGTTCCTAATAACATGCACTGCCTGGCATCGATTCCTAAGTTCACTCACTGCCTGGCATCAATTCATCAGTTCCCACACTACCTGGCATCAGTTCCTCAGTTCCCGCACAGCCTGGCATCAGTTCCTCAGTCCTATCACTGCCTGGCATCAGCTCCTCAGTTCCCGCACTGCCTGGCATCAGTTCCAAAAATCCCGCACAGCCTGGGAACAGTTCCTAAGTTCCTGCACTGCCTGGCATCAGTTCCTCAGTCCTATCACTGCTTGGCATCAGCTCCTCAGTTCCCGCACTGCCTGGCATCAGTTCCTAAGTTCCCGCACTGCCTGGCATCAGTTCCTCAGTCCCATCACTGCCTGGCATCAGTGTCTCAGTTCCCATCGCTGCCTGGCATCAATCCCTAAGTTCCCACACTGACTGGCATCAGTACCTCAATTCCCATCACTGCCTGGCATCGGTTCCTCAGTTCACACACTGCCTGGCAAGAGTCCCTAAGTTCCCTCACTGACTGGAATCAGTTCGTCAGTTCCCATCACTGCCTGGCATCAGTTCCTAGGTTCCCGCACGGCCTGGCATCAATTCCTCAGTTCCCACACTGCCTGTCATCATTACCTCAGTTCCCACAGTGCCTGGCATCGGTTCCTAAGATCACAAGGGCCTGGCATGGATTTCTCAGTTCCGACGCTACCTGGCATCACTTCCTCAGTTCCCACATAGCCTGGCATCGGCTCATCGATTCTCACACTGCCTGTCATCAGTACCTCAGTTCCCAAACTGCATGGCAGCAGTTCCTCAGTACCCACACTGCCTGGCACCAGTTACTTAGTTTCCGCACTGCCTGGCATCAGTTCCTAAGATCCGATCACTGCCTGGCATAAGTTACTTAGTTCCCATCACTGCCTGGAATCAATTCATCAGTTCCCATCACTGCCTGGCATCAGTTCCTCAGTCCCATCACTGCCTGGCATCAATCCCTAAGTTCCCACACTACCTGGCATCAGTACCTCAATTCCCATCACTGCCGGGCATCGTTTGCTCAGTTCACACACTGCCTGGCAACACTTCCTAAGTTCCCGCACTGCCTGGCATCAGTTCCTCAGTTCCCACACTGCCTGTCATCAGTACCTCAGTTCCCACAGTGCTTGGCATCGGTTCCTAAGATCACAAGTGCCTGGCATGGATTTCTCAGTTCCCACACTGCCTAGCATCATTTCCTCAGTTCCCACACTGCCTGGCATCGTTTCATCAGTTCTCACACTGCCGGTCATCAGTACATCAGCTCCCACGGTGCCCGGCTTCGGTTCCTAAGTTCACACGCTACCTGGCAAAAGCTTCTCAGTTCCCACATTTCCATGGCATCAGTTCATCAGTTCTCACACTGCATTGCATCAGATCCTCCATTCTCACACTGCCTGGCCTCAGTTCCTAAGATAATATCACTGCCTGGCATTAGTTGCTTAGTTCCCATCACTGCCTGGCATCAGTTCCTCACTTCCCACATTACCGGGCATCAGTTCCTCACTTCCCACATTGCCTGGCATCAGTTCCTCACTTCGCACATTGCCTGGCCTCAGTTCCTCAGTTCCCATCACTGCCTGGCATCAGTTCCTCACTTCCCACACTGCCTGGCATCAATTCCTCACTTCCCACACTGCCTGGCATCAGTTCCTAACTTCCCGCATTGCCTGGCATTAAGTTCCTCAGTCCTATCACTGTCTGGCATCAGCTCTTCAGTAAACGCACAGCCTGGCATCAGTTCCTCAGTTCTGACGCTACCTGGCATCACTTCCTCAGTTCCCGCATAGCCTGGCATCGGTTCATCAGTTCTCACACTGCCTGTCATCAGTACCTCAGTTCCCACAGTGCCTGGATCAGTTCCTCAGTTCGCACACCACCTCTCATCAGTACCTCAGTTCCCAAACTGCATGGCAGCAATTCCTCAGTACCCACAATGCCTGGCACCAGTTACTCAGTTTCCGCACTGCCTGGCATCAGTTCCTAAGATCCTATCACTGCCTAGCATAAGTTACTTAGTTCCCATCACTGCCTGGAATCAGTTCATCAGTTCCCATCACTGCCTTGCATCAGTTCCTCACTTCCCACACTGCCTGGTATCAGCTCCTAACTTCCCGCACTGCCTGGCATCAGTTCCTCAGTCCCATCACTGCCTGGCATCAGCTCTTCAGTTCCCGCACTGCCTGGCATCAGTTCATCAGTTCCCATCACTGCCTGGCGTCAGTTCCTAAGTTCCCGAATTGCCTGGAATCAGTTCCTAATAACATGCACTGCCTGGCATCGATTCCTAATTTCACTCACTGCCTGGCATCAATTCATCAGTTCCCACACTACCTGGCATCAGTTCCTCAGTTCCCGCACAGCCTGGCATCAGTTCCTCAGTCCTATCACTGCCTGGCATCAGCTCCTCAGTTCCCGCACTGCCTGGCATCAGTTCCAAAAATCCCGCACAGCCTGGGATCAGTTCCTAAGTTCCCGCACGGCCTGGCATCAGTTCCTAAGATCCCGCACGGCCTGGCATCAGTTCCTCAGTTCCTGCACTTCCTGGCATCAGTTCCCAAGTTCTAACACTGCCTGGCATCACTTCCTCAGTTCCCATCACGGCCAGGCATTAGTTCCCTAGTTCCCATCACTGCCTGGCATCAGTTCATCAGTTCCCTTCACCGTCTGGCATCAATCACTACGTTCCCATCACTGCCTGGCATCAGTTCCTAAGTTCCCACACTGCTTGTCATCAGTTTCTAAGTTCCCACACTGCCTGGCATCAGTTCCTCAGTCCCATCACTGCCTGGAATCAGTTCCTCAGTTCCTGCACTGACTGGCATCACTTCCTAAGTTTCCGCACTGCCTGGCATCAGTTCCTATGTTGCCGCACTGCCTGCAATCAGTTCCTAAGTTCCCGCACTGTCTGGCATCAGTTCCTCAGTCCCATCGCTGCCTGGCATCAATCCCTAAGTTCCCACACTGCTTGGCATCAGTACCTCAATTCCCATCACTGCCTGGCATCGGTTCCTCAGTTCACACACTGCCTGGCAAGAGTTCCTAAGTTCCCGCACTGACTGGCATCAGTTCGTCATTTCCCATCACTGCCTGGCATCAGTTCCTAGGTTCCCACACGGCCTGGCATCAATTCGTCAGTTCCCACACTGCCTGTCACCATTACCTCAGTTCCCACAGTGCCTGGCATCGGTTCCTAAGATCACAAGGGCCTGGCATGGATTTCTCAGTTCCCACACTGCCTGGCATCAGTTCATCAGTTCTAACACTGCCTGGCATCAGCACCTCCGTTCTCACACTGCCTGGCATCATTTCCTCAGTTCCCACACTGCCTGGCATCGTGGCATCAGTTCGTCAGTTCCCATCACTGCCTAGCATCAGTTCCTAAGTTCCCGCACTGCCTGGCATCAATTCCTCAGTTCCCACACTGCCTTTCATCAGTACCTCAGTTCCCACAGTGCCTGGCATCGGTTCCTAAGATCACAAGTGCCTGGGATGGATTTCTCAGTTCCCACACTGCCTGGCATCAGTTCATCAGTTCTAACACTGCCTGGCATCAGCACCTCCATTTCCACACTTACTGGCATCATTTCCTCAGTTCCCACACTGCCTGGCATTGTTTCATCAGTTCTCACACTGCCTGTCATCAGTACCTCAGCTCCCACGGTGCCCGGCATCAGTTCCTAAGTTCACCCGCAACCTGGCAAAAGCTTCTCAGTTCCCACATTTCCATGGCATCAGTTCATCAGTACTCACAATGCATTGCCTCAGATCCACACTCACACACTGCCTGGCCTCAGTTCCTAAGATAATATCACTGCCTGGCATTGGTTGCTTAGTTCCCATCACTGCCTGGCATCAGTTTCAAAGTTCCCAAACTGCCTGGAATCAGTTCCTAATAACATGCACTGCCTGGCATCGATTCCTAACTTCACTCACTGCCTGGCATCAATTCATCAGTTCCCACACTACCTGGCATCAGTTCCTCAGTTCCCGCACAGCCTGGCATCAGTTCCTCAGTCCTATCACTGCCTGGCATCAGCTCCTCAGTTCCCGCACTGCCTGGCATCAGTTCCAAAAATCCCGCACAGCCTGGGAACAGTTCCTAAGTTCCTGCACTGCCTGGCATCAGTTCCTCAGTCCTATCACTGCTTGGCATCAGCTCCTCAGTTCCCGCACAGCCTGCCATCAGTTCCTAAGATCCCGCACGGCCTGGCATCAGCTCCTCAGTTCCCGCACTGCCTGGCATCAGTTCCAAAAATCCCGCACAGCCTGGGATCAGTTCCTAAGTTCCCGCACTGCCTGGCATCAGTTCCTCAGTCCTATCACTGCTTGGCAACAGCTCCTCAGTTCCCGCACAGCCTGCCATCAGTTCCTAAGATCCCGCACGGCCTGGCATCAGTTCCTCAGTTCCTGCACGTCCTGGCATCAGTTCCTAAGTTCTAACACTGCCTGGCATCACTTCCTCAGTTCCCATCACTGCCAGGCATTAGTTCCATAGTTCCCATCACTGCCTGGCATCAGTTCATCAGTTCCCACACTGCTTGTCATCAGTTTCTAAGTTCCCACACTGCCTGGCATCAGTTCCTCAGTCCCATCACTGCCTGGAATCAGTTCCTCAGTTCCTGCACTGTCTGGCATCAGTTCCTAAGTTCCCGCACTGCCTGGCATCAGTTCCTATGTTCCCGCACTGCCTGGCATCAGTTCCTAAGTTCCCGCACTGCCTGGCATCAGTTCCTAAGTTCCCGCACTGCCTGGCATCAGTTCCTCAGTCCCATCACTGCCTGGCATCAGTGTCTCAGTTCCCATCGCTGCCTGGCATCAATCCCTAAAATCCCACACTGACTGGCATCAGTACCTCAATTCCTATCACTGCCTGGCATCGGTTCCTCAGTTCACACACTGCCTGGCAAGAGTTCCTAAGTTCCCTCACTGACTGGAATCAGTTCGTCAGTTCCCATCATTGCCTGGCATCAGTTCCTAGGTTCCCGCATGGCCTGGCATCAATTCCTCAGTTCCCTCACTGCCTGTCATCATTACCTCAGTTCCCACAGTGCCTGGCATCGGTTCCTAAGATCACAAGGGCCTGGCATGGATTTCTCAGTTCCGACGCTACCTGGCATCACTTCCTCAGTTCCCACATATCCTGGCATCGGCTCATCAGTTCTCACACCGCCTGTCATCAGCACCTCAGTTCCCAAACTGCATGGCAGCAGTTCCTCAGTACCCACACTGCCTGGCACCAGTTACTCAGTTTCCGCACTGCCTGGCATCAGTTCCTAAGATCCTATCACTGCCTGGCATAAGTTACTTAGTTCCCATCACTGCCTGGAATCAATTCATCAGTTCCCATCACTGCCTGGCATCAATTCCTCACTTCCCACACTGCCTGGCATCAGTTCCTAACTTCCAACATTGCCTGGCATTAAGTTCCTCAGTCCTATCACTGTCTGGCATCAGCTCTTCAGTAAACGCACAGCCTGGCATCAGTTCCTCAGTTCCGACGCTACCTGGAATCACTTCCTCAGTTCCCGCATAGCCTGGCATCGGTTCATCAGTTCTCACACTGCCTGTCATCAGTACCTCAGTTCCCACAGTGCCTGGATCAGTTCCACAGTTCGCACACCGCCTGTCATCAGTACCTCAGTTCCCAAACTGCATGGCAGCAGTTCCTCAGTACCCACACTGCCTGGCACCAGTTACTCAGTTTCCGCACTGCCTGGCATCAGTTCCTAAGATCCTATCACTGCCTGGCATAAGTTACTTAGTTCCCATCACTGCCTGGAATCAGTTCATCAGTTCCCATCACTGCCGTGCATCAGTTCCTCACTTCCCACACTGCCTGGTATCAGTTCCTAACTTCCCGCACTGCCTGGCATCAGTTCCTCAGTCCCATCACTGCCTGGCATCAGCTCTTCAGTTCCCGCACTGCCTGGCATCAGTTCATCAGTTCCCATCACTGCCTGGCATCAGTTCCTAAGTTCCCGAACTGCCTGGAATCAGTTCCTAATAACATGCACTGCCAGGCATCGATTCCTAAGTTCACTCACTGCCTGGCATCAATTCATCAGTTCCCACACTACCTGGCATCAGTTCCTCAGTTCCCATCACTGCCTGGTATCAGTTCCTAAGTTCCCGCACTGCCTGGCATCAGTTCCTCACTTCCCACATTGCCTGGCATCAGTTCCTCAGTTCCCACCACTGCCTGGTATCAGTTCCTAAGTTCCCGCACTGCCTGGCATCAGTTCCTCACTTCCCACACTGCCTGGCATCAGTTCCTCTGTTCCCATCACTACCTGGCATCAGTTCCTCACCTCCCACACTGCCTGGCGCCAGTTCCTCACTTCCCACAATGCCTGGCATCAGTTCCTAACTTCCTGCACTGCCTGGCATTAAGTTCCTCAGTCCCATCATTGCCTGGCATCAGCTCTTCAGTTCCCGCACTGCCTGCCATCAGTTCCTCAGTTCCCATCACTGCCTGGAATCAGTTCCTAATAACATGCACTACCTGGCATCGATTCCTAAGTTCACTCACTGCCTGGCATCAATTCATCAGTTCCCACACTACCTGGCATCAGTTCCTCAGTTCCCGCACAGCCTGGCATCAGTTCCTCAGTCCTATCACTGCCTGGCATCAGCTCCTCAGTTCCCGCACTGCCTGGCATCAGTTCCAAAAATCCCGCACAGCCTGGGATCAGTTCCTAAGTTCCCGCACTGCCTGGCATCAGTTCCTCAGTCCTATCACTGCTTGGCATCAGCTCCTCAGTTCCCGCACAGCCTGCCATCAGTTCCTAAGATCCCGCACGGCCTGGCATCAGCTCCTCAGTTCTCGCACTGCCTGGCATCAGTTCCAAAAATCCCGCACAGCCTGGGATCAGTTCCTAAGTTCCCGCACTGCCTAGCATCAGTTCCTCAGTCCTATCACTGCTTGGCATCAGCTCCTCAGTTCCCGCACAGCCTGCCATCAGTTCCTAAGATCCCGCACGGCCTGGCATCAGTTCCTCAGTTCCTGCACGTCCTGGCATCAGTTCCTAAGTTCTAACACTGCCTGGCATCACTTCCTCAGTTCCCATCACTGCCAGGCATTAGTTCCATAGTTCCCATCAGTGCCTGGCATCAGTTCATCAGTTCCCATCACTGCCAGGCATCAATCACTATGTTCCCATCACTGCCTGGCATCATTTCCTAAGTTCCCACACTGCTTGTCATCAGTTTCTAAGTTCCCACACTGCCTGGCATCAGTTCCTCAGTCCCATCACTGCCTGGAATCAGTTCCTCAGTTCCTGCACTGTCTGGCATCGGTTCCTAAGTTCCCGCATTGCCTGGCATCAGTTCCTATGTTCCCGCACTGCCTGGCATCAGTTCCTAAGTTCCCGCACTGCCTGGCATCAGTTCCTCAGTCCCATCACTGCCTGGCATCAGTGTCTCAGTTCCCATCGCTGCCTGGCATCAATCCCTAAGTTCCCACACTGACTGGCATCAGTACCTCAATTCCCATCACTGCCTGGCATCGGTTCCTCAGTTCACACACTGCCTGGCAAGAGTCCCTAAGTTCCCTCACTGACTGGAATCAGTTCGTCAGTTCCCATCACTGCCTGGCATCAGTTCCTAGGTTCCCGCACGGCCTGGCATCAATTCCTCAGTTCCCACACTGCCTGTCATCATTACCTCAGTTCCCACAGTGCCTGGCATCGGTTCCTAAGATCACAAGGGCCTGGCATGGATTTCTCAGTTCCGACGCTACCTGGCATCACTTCCTCAGTTCCCACATAGCCTGGCATCGGCTCATCGATTCTCACACTGCCTGTCATCAGTACCTCAGTTCCCAAACTGCATGGCAGCAGTTCCTCAGTACCCACACTGCCTGGCACCAGTTACTTAGTTTCCGCACTGCCTGGCATCAGTTCCTAAGATTCGATCACTGCCTGGCATAAGTTACTTAGTTCCCATCACTGCCTGGAATCAATTCATCAGTTCCCATCACTGCCTGGCATCAGTTCCTCAGTCCCATCACTGCCTGGCATCAATCCCTAAGTTCCCACACTACCTGGCATCAGTACCTCAATTCCCATCACTGCCGGGCATCGTTTGCTCAGTTCACACACTGCCTGGCATGAGTTCCTAAGTTCCCGCACTGCCTGGCATCAGTTCGTCAGTTCCCATCACTGCCTGGCAACACTTCCTAAGTTCCCGCACTGCCTGGCATCAGTTCCTCAGTTCCCACACTGCCTGTCATCAGTACCTCAGTTCCCACAGTGCTTGGCATCGGTTCCTAAGATCACAAGTGCCTGGCATGGATTTCTCAGTTCCCACACTGCCTAGCATCATTTCCTCAGTTCCCACACTGCCTGGCATCGTTTCATCAGTTCTCACACTGCCGGTCATCAGTACATCAGCTCCCACGGTGCCTGGCTTCGGTTCCTAAGTTCACACGCTACCTGGCAAAAGCTTCTCAGTTCCCACATTTCCATGGCATCAGTTCATCAGTTCTCACACTGCATTGCATCAGATCCTCCATTCTCACACTGCCTGGCCTCAGTTCCTAAGATAATATCACTGCCTGGCATTAGTTGCTTAGTTCCCATCACTGCCTGGCATCAGTTCCTCACTTCCCACATTACCGGGCATCAGTTCCTCACTTCCCACATTGCCTGGCATCAGTTCCTCACTTCGCACATTGCCTGGCATCAGTTCCTCAGTTCCCATCACTGCCTGACATCAGTTCCTCACTTCCCACACTGCCTGGCATCAATTCCTCACTTCCCACACTGCCTGGCATCAGTTCCTAACTTCCCGCATTGCCTGGCATTAAGTTCCTCAGTCCCATCACTGTCTGGCATCAGCTCTTCAGTAAACGCACAGCCTGGCATCAGTTCCTCAGTTCTGACGCTACCTGGCATCACTTCCTCAGTTCCCGCATAGCCTGGCATCGGTTCATCAGTTCTCACACTGCCTGTCATCAGTACCTCAGTTCCCACAGTGCCTGGATCAGTTCCTCAGTTCGCACACCACCTCTCATCAGTACCTCAGTTCCCAAACTGCATGGCAGCAATTCCTCAGTACCCACAATGCCTGGCACCAGTTACTCAGTTTCCGCACTGCCTGGCATCAGTTCCTAAGATCCTATCACTGCCTAGCATAAGTTACTTAGTTCCCATCACTGCCTGGAATCAGTTCATCAGGTCCCATCACTGCCTTGCATCAGTTCCTCACTTCCCACACTGCCTGGTATCAGCTCCTAACTTCCCGCACTGCCTGGCATCAGTTCCTCAGTCCCATCACTGCCTGGCATCAGCTCTTCAGTTCCCGCACTGCCTGGCATCAGTTCATCAGTTCCCATCACTGCCTGGCATCAGTTCCTAAGTTCCTGAACTGCCTGGAATCAGTTCCTAATAACATGCACTGCCAGGCATCGATTCCTAAGTTCACTCACTGCCTGGCATCAATTCATCAGTTCCCACACTACCTGGCATCAGTTCCTCAGTTCCCATCACAGCCTGGTATCAGTTCCTAAGTTCCCGCACTGCCTGGCATCAGTTCCTCACTTCCCACATTGCCTGGCATCAGTTCCTCAGTTCCCACCACTGCCTGGTATCAGTTCCTAAGTTCCCGCACTGCCTGGCATCAGTTCCTCACTTCCCACACTGCCTGGCATCAGTTCCTCTGTTCCCATCACTGCCTGGCATCAGTTCCTCACCTCCCACACTGCCTGGCGCCAGTTCCTCACTTCCCACAATGCCTGGCATCAGTTCCTAACTTCCTGCACTGCCTGGCATTAAGTTCCTCAGTCCCATCATTGCCTGGCATCAGCTCTTCAGTTCCCGCACTGCCTGCCATCAGTTCCTCAGTTCCCATCACTGCCTGGAATCAGTTCCTAATAACATGCACTGCCTGGCATCGATTCCTAAGTTCACTCACTGCCTGGCATCAATTCATCAGTTCCCACACTACCTGGCATCAGTTCCTCAGTTCCCGCACAGCCTGGCATCAGTTCCTCAGTCCTATCACTGCCTGGCATCAGCTCCTCAGTTCCCGCACTGCCTGGCATCAGTTCCAAAAATCCCGCACAGCCTGGGATCAGTTCCTAAGTTCCCGCACTGCCTGGCATCAGTTCCTCAGTCCTATCACTGCTTGGCATCAGCTCCTCAGTTCCCGCACAGCCTGCCATCAGTTCCTAAGATCCCGCACGGCCTGGCATCAGCTCCTCAGTTCTCGCACTGCCTGGCATCAGTTCCAAAAATCCCGCACAGCCTGGGATCAGTTCCTAAGTTCCCGCACTGCCTAGCATCAGTTCCTCAGTCCTATCACTGCTTGGCATCAGCTCCTCAGTTCCCGCATAGCCTGCCATCAGTTCCTAAGATCCCGCACGGCCTGGCATCAGTTCCTCAGTTCCTGCACGTCCTGGCATCAGTTCCTAAGTTCTAACACTGCCTGGCATCACTTCCTCAGTTCCCATCACTGCCAGGCATTAGTTCCATAGTTCCCATCAGTGCCTGGCATCAGTTCATCAGTTCCCATCACTGCCAGGCATCAATCACTATGTTCCCATCACTGCCTGGCATCATTTCCTAAGTTCCCACACTGCTTGTCATCAGTTTCTAAGTTCCCACACTGCCTGGCATCAGTTCCTCAGTCCCATCACTGCCTGGAATCAGTTCCTCAGTTCCTGCACTGTCTGGCATCGGTTCCTAAGTTCCCGCATTGCCTGGCATCAGTTCCTATGTTCCCGCACTGCCTGGCATCAGTTCCTAAGTTCCCGCACTGCCTGGCATCAGTTCCTCAGTCCCATCACTGCCTGGCATCAGTGTCTCAGTTCCCATCGCTGCCTGGCATCAATCCCTAAGTTCCCACACTGACTGGCATCAGTACCTCAATTCCCATTACTGCCTGGCATCGGTTCCTCAGTTCACACACTGCCTGGCAAGAGTCCCTAAGTTCCCTCACTGACTGGAATCAGTTCGTCAGTTCCCATCACTGCCTGGCATCAGTTCCTAGGTTCCCGCACGGCCTGGCATCAATTCCTCAGTTCCCACACTGCCTGTCATCATTACCTCAGTTCCCACAGTGCCTGGCATCGGTTCCTAAGATCACAAGGGCCTGGCATGGATTTCTCAGTTCCGACGCTACCTGGCATCACTTCCTCAGTTCCCACATAGCCTGGCATCGGCTCATCGATTCTCACACTGCCTGTCATCAGTACCTCAGTTCCCAAACTGCATGGCAGCAGTTCCTCAGTACCCACACTGCCTGGCACCAGTTACTTAGTTTCCGCACTGCCTGGCATCAGTTCCTAAGATCCGATCACTGCCTGGCATAAGTTACTTAGTTCCCATCACTGCCTGGAATCAATTCATCAGTTCCCATCACTGCCTGGCATCAGTTCCTCAGTCCCATCATTGCCTGGCATCAATCCCTAAGTTCCCACACTACCTGGCATCAGTACCTCAATTCCCATCACTGCCGGGCATCGTTTGCTCAGTTCACACACTGCCTGGCATGAGTTCCTAAGTTCCCGCACTGCCTGGCATCAGTTCGTCAGTTCCCATCACTGCCTGGCAACACTTCCTAAGTTCCCGCACTGCCTGGCATCAGTTCCTCAGTTCCCACACTGCCTGTCATCAGTACCTCAGTTCCCACAGTGCTTGGCATCGGTTCCTAAGATCACAAGTGCCTGGCATGGATTTCTCAGTTCCCACACTGCCTAGCATCATTTCCTCAGTTCCCACACTGCCTGGCATCGTTTCATCAGTTCTCACACTGCCGGTCATCAGTACATCAGCTCCCACGGTGCCCGGCTTCGGTTCCTAAGTTCACACGCTACCTGGCAAAAGCTTCTCAGTTCCCACATTTCCATGGCATCAGTTCATCAGTTCTCACACTGCATTGCATCAGATCCTCCATTCTCACACTGCCTGGCCTCAGTTCCTAAGATAATATCACTGCCTGGCATTAGTTGCTTAGTTCCCATCACTGCCTGGCATCAGTTCCTCACTTCCCACATTACCGGGCATCAGTTCCTCACTTCCCACATTGCCTGGCATCAGTTCCTCACTTCGCACATTGCCTGGCCTCAGTTCCTCAGTTCCCATCACTGCCTGGCATCAGTTCCTCACTTCCCACACTGCCTGGCATCAATTCCTCACTTCCCACACTGCCTGGCATCAGTTCCTAACTTCCCGCATTGCCTGGCATTAAGTTCCTCAGTCCTATCACTGTCTGGCATCAGCTCTTCAGTAAACGCACAGCCTGGCATCAGTTCCTCAGTTCTGACGCTACCTGGCATCACTTCCTCAGTTCCCGCATAGCCTGGCATCGGTTCATCAGTTCTCACACTGCCTGTCATCAGTACCTCAGTTCCCACAGTGCCTGGATCAGTTCCTCAGTTCGCACACCACCTCTCATCAGTACCTCAGTTCCCAAACTGCATGGCAGCAATTCCTCAGTACCCACAATGCCTGGCACCAGTTACTCAGTTTCCGCACTGCCTGGCATCAGTTCCTAAGATCCTATCACTGCCTAGCATAAGTTACTTAGTTCCCATCACTGCCTGGAATCAGTTCATCAGTTCCCATCACTGCCTTGCATCAGTTCCTCACTTCCCACACTGCCTGGTATCAGCTCCTAACTTCCCGCACTGCCTGGCATCAGTTCCTCAGTCCCATCACTGCCTGGCATCAGCTCTTCAGTTCCCGCACTGCCTGGCATCAGTTCATCAGTTCCCATCACTGCCTGGCGTCAGTTCCTAAGTTCCCGAATTGCCTGGAATCAGTTCCTAATAACATGCACTGCCTGGCATCGATTCCTAATTTCACTCACTGCCTGGCATCAATTCATCAGTTCCCACACTACCTGGCATCAGTTCCTCAGTTCCCGCACAGCCTGGCATCAGTTCCTCAGTCCTATCACTGCCTGGCATCAGCTCCTCAGTTCCCGCACTGCCTGGCATCAGTTCCAAAAATCCCGCACAGCCTGGGATCAGTTCCTAAGTTCCCGCACGGCCTGGCATCAGTTCCTAAGATCCCGCACGGCCTGGCATCAGTTCCTCAGTTCCTGCACTTCCTGGCATCAGTTCCCAAGTTCTAACACTGCCTGGCATCACTTCCTCAGTTCCCATCACGGCCAGGCATTAGTTCCCTAGTTCCCATCACTGCCTGGCATCAGTTCATCAGTTCCCTTCACCGTCTGGCATCAATCACTACGTTCCCATCACTGCCTGGCATCAGTTCCTAAGTTCCCACACTGCTTGTCATCAGTTTCTAAGTTCCCACACTGCCTGGCATCAGTTCCTCAGTCCCATCACTGCCTGGAATCAGTTCCTCAGTTCCTGCACTGACTGGCATCACTTCCTAAGTTTCCGCACTGCCTGGCATCAGTTCCTATGTTGCCGCACTGCCTGCAATCAGTTCCTAAGTTCCCGCACTGCCTGGCATCAGTTCCTCAGTCCCATCGCTGCCTGGCATCGGTTCCTCAGTTCACACACTGCCTGGCAAGAGTTCCTAAGTTCCCGCACTGACTGGCATCAGTTCGTCATTTCCCATCACTGCCTGGCATCAGTTCCTAGGTTCCCACACGGCCTGGCATCAATTCGTCAGTTCCCACACTGCCTGTCATCATTACCTCAGTTCCCACAGTGCCTGGCATCGGTTCCTAAGATCACAAGGGCCTGGCATGGATTTCTCAGTTCCCACACTGCCTGGCATCAGTTCATCAGTTCTAACACTGCCTGGCATCAGCACCTCCGTTCTCACACTGCCTGGCATCATTTCCTCAGTTCCCACACTGCCTGGCATCGTGGCATCAGTTCGTCAGTTCCCATCACTGCCTAGCATCAGTTCCTAAGTTCCCGCACTGCCTGGCATCAATTCCTCAGTTCCCACACTGCCTTTCATCAGTACCTCAGTTCCCACAGTGCCTGGCATCGGTTCCTAAGATCACAAGTGCCTGGGATGGATTTCTCAGTTCCCACACTGCCTGGCATCAGTTCATCAGTTCTAACACTGCCTGGCATCAGCACCTCCATTTCCACACTTACTGGCATCATTTCCTCAGTTCCCACACTGCCTGGCATTGTTTCATCAGTTCTCACAATGCCTGTCAACAGTACCTCAGTTCCCACAGTGCCTGGATCAGTTCCTCAGTTCGCACACCGCCTGTCATCAGTACCTCATTTCCCAAACTGCATGGCAGCAATTTCTCAGTACCCACACTGCCTGGCACCAGTTACTCAATTTCTGCACTGCCTGGCATCAGTTTCTAAGATCCTATCACTGCCTGGCATAAGTTACTTAGTTCCCATCACTGCCTGACATCAGTTCCTCACTTCCCATATTGTCTGGCATCAGTTCCTCAGTTCCCATCACTGCCTGGCATCAGTTCCTCACTTCCCACACTGCCTGGCATCAGTTCCTCACTTCCCACACTGCCTGGCATCAGTTCCTAACTTCCCGCACTGCCTGGCATTAAGTTCCTCAGTGCCATCATTGCCTGGCATCAGCTCTTCAGTTCCCGCACTGCCTGGCATTTGTTCCTCAGTTCCCATCACTGCCTGGCATGAGTTCCTAAGTTCCCGAACTGCCTGGAATCAGTTCCTAATAACAGGCACTGCCTGGCATCGATTCCTAAGTTCACTCACTGCCTGTCATCATTACCTCAGTTCCCACAGTGCCTGGCATCGGTTCCTAAGATCACAAGGGCCTGGCATGGATTTCTCAGTTCCCACACTGCCTGGCATCATTTCATCAGTTCTAACACTGCCTGGCATCAGCACCTCTGTTCTCACACTGCCTGGCATCATTTCCTCAGTTCCCACACTGCCTGGCATCGTGGCATCAGTTCGTCAGTTCCCATCACTGCCTGGCATCAGTTCCTAAGTTCCCGCACTGCCTGGCATCAATTCCTCAGTTCCCACACTGCCTGTCATCAGTACCTCAGTTCCCACAGTGCCTGGCATCGGTTCCTAAGATCACAAGTGCCTGGCATGGATTTCTCAGTTCCCACACTGCCTGGCATCAGTTCATCAGTTCTAACACTACCTGGCATCAGCACCTCCATTTCCACACTGCCTGACATCATTTCCTCAGTTCCCACACTGCCTGGCATTGTTTCATCAATTCTCACACTGCCTGTCATCAGTACCTCAGCTCCCACGGTGCCCGGCATCAGTTCCTAAGTTCACCCGCTACCTGGCAAAACCTTCTCAGTTCCCACATTTCCATGGCATCAGTTCATCAGTTCTCACAATGCCTTGCCTCAGATCCAACCTCACACACTGCCTGGCCTCAGTTGCTAAGATAACATCACTGCCTGGCATTAGTTGCTTAGTTCCCATCACTGCCTGACATCAGTTCCTCACTTCCCATATTGTCTGGCATCAGTTCCTCAGTTCCCATCACTGCCTGGCATCAGTTCCTCACTTCCCACACTGCCTGGCATCAGTTCCTCACTTCCCACACTGCCTGGCATCAGTTCCTAACTTCCTGCACTGCCTGGCATTAAGTTCCTCAGTCCCATCACTGCCTGGCATCAGCTCTTCAGTTCACGCACAGCCTGGCATCAGTTCCTCAGTTCCGACGCTACCTGGCATCACTTCCTCAGTTCCCGCATAGCCTGGCATCGGCTCATCAGTTCTCACACTGCCTGTCATCAGTACCTCAGTTCCCAAACTGCATAGCAGCAGTTCCTCAGTTACTCAGTTTCCGCACTGCCTGGCATAAGTTCCTAAGATCCTATCACTGCCTGGCATAAGTTACTTAGTTCCCATCACTGCCTGGAATCAGTTCATCAGTTCCCATCACTGCCTGGCATCAGTTCCTCAGTTCCCATCACTGCCTGGCATCAGTTCATCAGTTCCCTTCACTGCCTGGCATCAATCCCTAAGTTCCCACACTACCTAGCATCAGTACCTCAATTCCCATCACTGCCTGGCATCGGTTGCTCACTTCACACACTGCCTGGCATGAGCTCCTAAGTTCCCGCACTGCCTGGCATCGGTTCGTCAGTTCCCATCACTGCCTGGCATCACTTCCTAACTTCCCGCACTGCCTGGCATCAGTTCCTCAGTTCCCACAGTGCCTGGCATCAGTACCTCTGTTCCCACAGTGCCTGGCATCGGTTCCTAAGATCACAAGTGCCTGGCATGGATTTCTCAGTTCCCACACTGCCTAGCATCATTTCCTCAGTTCCCACACTGCCTGGCATCGTTTCATCAGTTCTCACACTGCCTGTCATCAGTACCTCAGCTCCCACGGTGCCCGCCATCGGTTCCTAAGGTCACACGCTACCTGGCAAAAGCTTCTCAGTTCCCACATTTCCATGGCATCAGTTCATCAGTTCTCACACTCCTTTGCATCAGATCCTCCATTCACACACTGCCTGGACTCAGTTCCTCACTTCCCACATTGCCTCCTAAGATAATATCACTGCCTGGCATTAGTTGCTTAGTTCCCATCACTGCCTGGCATCAGTTCCTCACTTCCCACATTGCCTGCCATCAGTTCCTCACTTCCCACATTGCCTGGCATCAGTTCCTCAGTTCCCATCACTGCCTGGCATCAGTTCCTCACTTCCCACACTGCCTGGCATCAATTCCTCACTTCCCACACTGCCTGGCATCAGTTCCTAACTTCCCGCATTGCCTGGCATTATGTTCCTCAGTCCCATCACTGTCTGGCATCAGCTCTTCAGTAAACGCACAGCCTGGCCTCAGTTCCGACGCTACCTGGCATCACTTCCTCAGTTCCCGCAGAGCCCTGGCATCGGTTCATCAGTTCTCACAATGCCTGTCAACAGTACCTCAGTTCCCACAGTGCCTGGATCAGTTCCTCAGTTCGCACACCGCCTGTCATCAGTACCTCATTTCCCAAACTGCATGGCAGCAATTTCTCAGTACCCACACTGCCTGGCACCAGTTACTCAATTTCTGCACTGCCTGGCATCAGTTTCTAAGATCCTATCACTGCCTGGCATAAGTTACTTAGTTCCCATCACTGCCTGGCATCAGCTCTTCAGTTCACATACAGCCTGGCATCAATTCCTCAGTTCTGACACTACTTGGCATCACTTCCTCAGTTCCCGCATAGCCTGGCATCGGTTCCTCAGTCCCATCACTGCCTGGCATCAGTTCCTAAGTTCCCGCACTGCCTGGAATCAGTTCCTAATAACATGCACTGCCAGGCATCGATTCCTAACATCTCACACTACCTGGCATCAGTTCCTCAGTTCCCACACTGCCTGAAATCAGTTTCTAAGTTCCCACACTGCCTGGCATCCGTTTCTCAGTCCCATCACTGCCTGGCATCAGTTCCTCAGTTCCCGCACTGCATGGCATCAGTTGCTCAGTTCCCACACTGCCTGGTATCAGTTCCTAAGATCCCGCACAGCCTGGCATCAGTGTCTCAGTTCCCGCACTGCCTGCCATCAGTTCCTAAGATACCGCATGGCCTGGCAACAGTTCCTCAGTTCCCGCACTGCCTGGCATCAATTCCTAAGATCCCGCACGGCCTGGCATCAGTTGCTCAGTTCCCGCACAGCCTGGCATCAGTTCCTCAGTCCTATCACTGCCTGGCATCAGCTCCTCAGTTCCCGCACTGCCTGGCATCACTTCCTCCGTTCCCATCACTGCCTGGCATCAGATCCTAACATCTCACACTACCTGGCATCAGTTCCTCAGTTCCTACACTGCCTGAAATCAGTTTCTAAGTTCCCACACTGCCTGGCATCAGTTCCTCAATTCCCATCACTGCCTGGGATCAGTTCCTCAGTTCCCGCACTGCCTGGCATCAGTTCCTAAGTTCCCGCACTGCATGGCATCAGTTGCTCAGTTCCCACACTGCCTGGTATCAGTTTTAAGATCCCGCACAGCCTGGCATCAGCGTCTCAGTTCCCGCAATGCCTGCCATCAGTTCGTAAGATACAGCATGGCCTGGCAACAGTTCCTCAGTTCCCGCACTGCCTGGCATCAGTTCCAAAGATCCCGCATGGCCTGGCATCAGTTCCTCAGTTCCTGCATTTCCTGGCATCAGTTCCTTAGTTCCCATCACTGCCTGGCATCAGTTCATCAGTTCCCATCACTGCCTGGCATCAGTTCCTAAGATCCCACACTGCCTGGCATCAGTACCTCAATTCCCATCACTGCCTGGCATCAGTTCCTCAGTTCACACACTGCCTGGCATGAGTTGCTAAATTCCCGCACTGCCTGGCATCAGTTCCTCAGTTCCTGCACTTCCGGGAATCAGTGTCTCAGTTCCCGCACTGCCTGCCATCAGTTCCTAAGATCCCGCATGGCCTGGCATCAGTTCCTCAGTTTCCGCACTGCCTGGCATCAGTTCCTCAGTTCCTGCACTTCCTGGCATCAGTTCCTTAGTTCCCATCACTGCCTGGCATCAGTTCATCAGTTCCCATCACTGCCTGGCATCAGTTCCTAATATCCCACACTGCCTGGCATCAGTTCATCAGTTCCCATCACTGCCTGGCATCAGTTCCTAAGTTCCCACACTGCTTGGCATTAGTTACTCAATTCCCATCATTGCTTGTCATCAGTACCTCAGTTCCAACACCGCCCGACATCAGTTGCTAAGTTCACACACACTGCCTGGCAAAAGCTTCTCAGTTCCCACACTTCCTGGCATCAGTTTATCAGTTCTCACAGTGCCTGGCATCAGCTCCTCCGATCCCACACTGCCTGGCATCAGTTCCTCGGTTTCCATCAATGCCTGGCATCAGTTCATCAGTTCCCACACTGCCATGCATCAGTACCTCAGTTACCACACTGCCTGGCATTAGTATCAAAGATCCCGCACTGCATGGCATCAGTTCCAAAGGTCCCGCACTGCCTGAAATCAGTTCCTCAGTTCCCAAATTGCAGGGCAGCAATTCCTCAGTACCCACACTGCCTGGCACCAGTTCCTCAGTTCCCGCACTAACTGGCATCAGTTCCAAAAATTCTGAACTGCCTGGGATCAGTTCCTAAGTTCCCGCACTGCCTGGCATCAGTTCCTAAGTCCTATCACTGCCTGGCATCAGCTCTTCAGTTCCCGCAAAGCCTGCCATCAGTTCCTAAGATCCCGCACGGCCCGGCATCAGTTCCTAAGATCCCGCACGGCCTGGCATCAGTTTCTCAGTTCCCGCACTGCCTGGCATCACTTCTTCAGTTCCCATTACTGCCTGGCATTAGTTCCTTAGTTCCCATCACTGCCTGGCATCAGTTCCTCAGTTCGCACACTGCCTGGCAACAGTTCCTAAGTTCCCGCACTGCCTGGCATCAATTTGTCAGTTCCCATTACTGCCTGGCTTCAGTTCTTAAGTTCCCGCAATGCCTGGCATCAGTTCCTCAGTTCCCATCACTGCCTGGCATCAGTTCCTCAGTTCCCACACTGCCTGGCATCAGTTCCTGAGTTCCCGCACTGCCTGAAATCACTTCATCAGTTCCCATCACTGCCTGGCATCAGTTCCTAAGTTCCCGCACTGCCTGGCATCAATTCCTGAGTTCCCGCACTGCCTGAAATCACTTGATCAGTTCCCATCACTGCCTGGCATCAGTTCCTTATTTCCCACATTGCCTGGCATCAGTTCCTCAGTTCCCATCACTGCCTGACAGCAGTTCCTCACTGCCCACATTGCTTGGCATCAGTTTCTCAGTTCCCATCACTGCCTGGCATCAATTCGTCACTTCCCACACTGCCTGGCATCAGTTCCTCACTTCCCACACTGCCTGGCATTAGTTCCTAACTTCCCACACTGCCTGGCATTACGTTCCTCAGTCCCATCACTGCCTGGCATCAGCTCTTCAGTTCACGTAGAGCCTGGCATCAATTCCTCAGTTCTGACACTACCTGGCATCACTTCCTCAGTTCCTGCATAGCCTGGCATCGGTTCCTAAGTTTCCGCACTGCTCTGGCATCAATTCCTCAGTCCAATCACTGCCTGGCATCAGTTCCTAAGTTCCCGCACTGCCTGGAATCAGTTCCTAATAACATGCACTGCCAGGCATCGATTCCTAAGTTCACTCACTGCCTGGCATCAATTCATCAGTTCCCACACTACCTGGCATCAGTTCCTCAGTTCCCGCACAGCCTGGCATCACTTCCTCAGTCCTATCACTGCCTGGCATCAGCTCCTCAGTTCCCGCACTGCCTGGCATCACTTCCTCCGTTCCCATCACTGCCTGGCATCAGTTCCTAACATCTCACACTACCTGGCATCAATACCTAAGCACCCGCACTGCCTAGCATAAGTTCCTCAGTTCCCACACTGCCTGAAATCAGTTTCTAAGTTCCCACACTGCCTGGCATCAGTTTCTCAGTCCCATCACTGCCTGGCATCAGTTCCTCAGTTCCCGCACTGCCTGTCATCAGTTCCTAAGTTCCCGCACTGCATGGCATCAGTGTCTCAGTTCCACACTGCCTGGCATCAGTTCCTAAGATCCCGCATGGCCTGGCAACAGTTCCTCAGTTCCCGCCCTGCCTGGAATCAGTTCCTAAGATCCCGCACGGCCTGGCATCAGTTACTCAGTTCCTGCACTTCCTGGCATCAGTTCCTAAGTTCCAACACTGCCTGGCATCACTTGCTCAGTTCCCATCACTGCCTGGCATTAGTTCCTTAGTTCCCATCACTTCCTGGCATCAGTTCATCAGTTCCCATCACTGCCTGGCATCAGTTCCTAAGATTCCACACTGCCTGGCATCAGTACCTCAATTCCCATCACTGTCTGGCATCAATTCCTCAGTTCGCACACTGCCTGGCATGAGTTCCTAAATTCCCGCACTGCCTGGCATCAGTTCAACAGTTCCCAACACTACCTGGCATCGATTCCTTAGTTCCCATCACTGCCTGGCATCAGTTCATCAGTTCCCATCACTGCCTGGCATCAGATCCTCAGTTCGCACACTGCCTGGCATCAGTTCCTCAGTTCCCGAACAGCCTGGCATTAGTTCATCAGCTCTCACACTGCCTGTCATCAGTACCTCAGTTCGCAAACCGCAGGGCAGCAAGTCCTCAGTACCCACTCTGCCTGGCACCAGTTCATCAGTTCCCATCGCTGCCTGGCATCAGTTCCTCAGTGCCCACACTGCCTGGCATCAATTCCTCATATCCCATCACTGCCTGGCATCAGTTCCTCAATTTGCATACAGCTGGGCATCAGTTCCTAAGTTCCCGCACTGCCTGGCATCAGTTCCTAAGTTCCCGCACTGCCTGGCATCAGTTCCTCAGTTCCCACACTGCCTGGCATCAGTTCCTAATAACATGCACTGCCTGGCATCGATTCCTCAGTTCACTCCCTGCCTGGCATCAATTTGTCAGTACAAACACTACCTGGCATCAGTTCCTCAGTTCCCGCACTGCCTGGAATCAGTTCCTAAGTTCCCGCACTGCCTGGCATCAATTCATCAGTTCCCATCACTACCTGGCATTAGTTCCTTAGTTCCCATCACTGCCTGGCATCAATTCATCAGTTCCCATCACTGCCTGGCATCAGTTCCTAAGTTCCCACACTGCCTGGCATCAGTTCCTCAATTGCCATCACTGCCTGGCATCAGTTCCTCAGTTCCCGCACAGCCTGGCATCAGTTCATCAGTTCCCACACTACCTGGCATTGGTTCCTCAGTTCCGGCACAGCCTGGCATTTGTTCATCCGCTCTCACTGCCTGTCATCGGAACCTCAGTTCCAACAGCGCCCGACATCAGTTCCTAAGTTCACACACACTGCCTGGCAAAAGCTTCTCAGTTCCCACACTTCCTGGCATCAGTTTATCAGTTCTCACAGTGCCTGGCATCAGCTCCTCCGATCCCACTTCCCACACTGCCTTGCATCAGTACCTCAGTTACCACACTGCCTGGCATTAGTGCCAAAGATCCCGCACTGCTTGGCATCAGTTCCAAAGGTCCCGCACAGCCTGACATCAGTTCTTAAGTACCAAAACTGCATGGCATCACTTCCTCAGTTCCCGCACTGCCTGGAATCAGTTCCTAAGATCCCGCACGGCCTGGCATCAGTTACTCAGTTCCTGCACTTCCTTGCATCAGTTCCTAAGTTCCAACACTGCCTGGCATCACTTGCTCAGTTCCCATCATTGCCTGGCATCAGTTCCTAAGATTCCACACTGCCTGGCATCAGTACCTCAATTCCCATCACTGTCTGGCATTAGTTCATCAGCTCTCACACTGCCTGTCTTCAGTACCTCAGTTCGCAAACTGCAGGCAGCAAGTCCTCAGTACCCACTCTGCCTGGCACCAGTTCATCAGTTCCCATCACTGCCTGGCATCAGTTCCTCAGTGCCCACACTGCCTGGCATCAGTTCCTCATATCCCATCACTGCCTGGCATCAGTTCCTCAATTCGCATACAGCCGGGCATCAGTTCCTAAGTTCCCGCACTGCCTGGCATCAGTTCCTCAGTTCCCATCACTGCCTGGCATCAGTTCCTCAGTTCCCACACTGCCTGGCATCAGTTCCTGAGTTCCCGCACTGCCTGAAATCACTTCATCAGTTCCCATCACTGCCTGGCATCAGTTCCTAAGTTCCCGCACTGCCTGGCATCAATTCCTGAGTTCCCGCACTGCCTGAAATCACTTGATCAGTTCCCATCACTGCCTGGCATCAGTTCCTTATTTCCCACATTGCCTGGCATCAGTTCCTCAGTTCCCATCACTGCCTGGCAGCAGTTCCTCACTGCCCACATTGCTTGGCATCAGTTCCTCAGTTCCCATCACTGCCTGGCATCAGTTCGTCACTTCCCACACTGCCTGGCATCAGTTCCTCACTTCCCACACTGCCTGGCTTTAGTTCCAAACTTCCCACACTGCCTGGCATTACGTTCCTCAGTCCCATCACTGCCTGGCATCAGCTCTTCAGTTCACGTAGAGCCTGGCATCAATTCCTCAGTTCTGACACTACCTGGCATCACTTCCTCAGTTCCTGCATAGCCTGGCATCGGTTCCTAAGTTTCCGCACTGCTCTGGCATCAATTCCTCAGTCCAATCACTGCCTGGCATCAGTTCCTAAGTTCCCGCACTGCCTGGAATCAGTTCCTAATAACATGCACTGCCAGGCATCGATTCCTAAGTTCACTCACTGCCTGGCATCAATTCATCAGTTCCCACACTACCTGGCATCAGTTCCTCAGTTCCCGCACAGCCTGGCATCGGTTCCTCAGTCCTATCACTGCCTGGCATCAGCTCCTCAGTTCCCGCACTGCCTGGCATCACTTCCTCCGTTCCCATCACTGCCTGGCATCAGTTCCTAACATCTCACACTACCTGGCATCAATACCTAAGCACCCGCACTGCCTAGCATCAGTTCCTCAGTTCCCACACTGCCTGAAATCAGTTTCTAAGTTCCCACACTGCCTGGCATCAGTTTCTCAGTCCCATCACTGCCTGGCATCAGTTCCTCAGTTCCTGCACTGCCTGGCATCAGTTCCTAAGTTCCCGCACTGCATGGCATCAGTTGCTCAGTTCTCACACTGCCTGGCATCAATTCCTAAGATCCTGCACGGCCTGGCATCAGTTCCTCAGTTCCTGCACTTCCTGGAATCAGTGTCTCAGTTCCCGCACTGCCTGCCATCAGTTCCTAAGATCCCGCATGGCCTGGCATCAGTTCCTCAGTTCCCAAACTGCCTGGCATCAGTTCCTAAGATCCCGCATGGCCTGGCATCAGTTCCTCAGTTCCTGCACTTCCTGGCATCAGTTCCTTAGTTCCCATCACTGCCTGGCATCAGTTCTTCAGTTCCCATCACTGCCTGGCATCAGTTCCTAAGATCCCACACTGCCTGGCATCAGTACCTCAATTCCCATCACTGCCTGGCATCAGTTCCTCAGTTCGCACACTGCCTGGCATGAGTTCCTAAATTCCCGCACTGCCTGGCGTCAGTTTGTCAGTTCCCATCACTGCCTGGCCTCAGTTCCTAAGATAATATCACTGCCTGGCATTAGTTGCTTGGTTCCCATCACTGCCTGAAATCAGTTCATCAGTTCCCATCACTGCCTGGCATCAGTTCCTTACTTCCCACATTGCCTGGCATCAGTTCCTCAGTTCCCATCACTGCCTGGCATCAGTTCCTCACTTTCCACACTGCCTGGCATCAGTTCCTAAATTCCCACACTGTCTGGCATTAAGCTCCTCAGTCCCATCACTGCCTGTCATCAGCTCTTCAGTTCACGCACAGCCCGGCATCAGTTCCTCAGTTCCAACGCTACCTGGCATTATTTCCTCAGTTCCCGCATAGCCTGGCATCGGTTCATCAGTTCTCACACTGCCTGTCATCAGTACCTCAGTTCCCACAGTGCCTGGATCAGTTCCTCAATTCGCACACCGCCTGTCATCAGTACCTCAGTTCCCAAACTGCATGGCAGCAATTCCTCAGTACCCACACTGCCTGGCACCAGTTATTCAGTTCCTGCACGACCTGCCATCAGTTCCTAAGATCCTATCACTGCCTGGCATAAGTTACTTAGTTCCCATCACTGCCTGGAATCAGTTCATCAGTTCCCATCACTGCCTGGCATCACTTCCTAATAACAGGCACTGCCTGGCATTGATTCCTCAGTTCACTCCCTGCCTGGCATCAATTTGTCAGTTCAAACATTACCTGGCATCAGTTCCTCAGTTCCCGCACTGCCTGGAATCAGTTCCTAAGTTCCCGCACTGCCTGAAATCAGTTCATCAGTTCCCATCACTGCCTGGCATTAGTTCCTTGTTTCCCACATTGCCTGGCATCAGTTCCTCAGTTCCCATCACTGCCTGGCATCAGTTCTTAATTCCCACATTGCCTGGCACCAGTTCCTCACTTCCCGCACTGCCTGGCATCACTTCCAAAAATCCCGCACTGCCTGGCATCAGTTCCTAAGTCCTATCACTGCCTGGCATCAGCTCCTCAGTTCCCGCACAGCCTGCCATCAGTTCCTAAGATCCCGCACGGCCTGGCATCAGTTCCTAAGATCCCGCACGGCCTGGCATCAGTTCCTAAGTTCCCGCACTGCCTGGCATCAGTTCCTAAGTCCTATCACTGCCTGGCATCAGCTCTTCAGTTCACGCACAGCCTGGCATCAGTTCCTCAGTTCCGACGCTACCTGGCATCACTTCCTCAGTTCCCGCATAGCCTGGCATCGGCTCATCAGTTCTCACACTGCCTGTCATCAGTACCTCAGTTCCCAAACTGCATAGCAGCAGTTCCTCAGTTACTCAGTTTCCGCACTGCCTGGCATAAGTTCCTAAGATCCTATCACTGCCTGGCATAAGTTACTTAGTTCCCATCACTGCCTGGAATCAGTTCATCAGTTCCCATCACTGCCTGGCATCAGTTCCTCAGTTCCCATCACTGCCTGGCATCAGTTCATCAGTTCCCTTCACTGCCTGGCATCAATCCCTAAGTTCCCACACTACCTAGCATCAGTACCTCAATTCCCATCACTGCCTGGCATCGGTTGCTCACTTCACACACTGCCTGGCATGAGCTCCTAAGTTCCCGCACTGCCTGGCATCGGTTCGTCAGTTCCCATCACTGCCTGGCATCACTTCCTAACTTCCCGCACTGCCTGGCATCAGTTCCTCAGTTCCCACAGTGCCTGGCATCAGTACCTCTGTTCCCACAGTGCCTGGCATCGGTTCCTAAGATCACAAGTGCCTGGCATGGATTTCTCAGTTCCCACACTGCCTAGCATCATTTCCTCAGTTCCCACACTGCCTGGCATCGTTTCATCAGTTCTCACACTGCCTGTCATCAGTACCTCAGCTCCCACGGTGCCCGCCATCGGTTCCTAAGGTCACACGCTACCTGGCAAAAGCTTCTCAGTTCCCACATTTCCATGGCATCAGTTCATCAGTTCTCACACTCCTTTGCATCAGATCCTCCATTCACACACTGCCTGGACTCAGTTCCTCACTTCCCACATTGCCTCCTAAGATAATATCACTGCCTGGCATTAGTTGCTTAGTTCCCATCACTGCCTGGCATCAGTTCCTCACTTCCCACATTGCCTGCCATCAGTTCCTCACTTCCCACATTGCCTGGCATCAGTTCCTCAGTTCCCATCACTGCCTGGCATCAGTTCCTCACTTCCCACACTGCCTGGCATCAATTCCTCACTTCCCACACTGCCTGGCATCAGTTCCTAACTTCCCGCATTGCCTGGCATTATGTTCCTCAGTCCCATCACTGTCTGGCATCAGCTCTTCAGTAAACGCACAGCCTGGCCTCAGTTCCGACGCTACCTGGCATCACTTCCTCAGTTCCCGCAGAGCCCTGGCATCGGTTCATCAGTTCTCACAATGCCTGTCAACAGTACCTCAGTTCCCACAGTGCCTGGATCAGTTCCTCAGTTCGCACACCGCCTGTCATCAGTACCTCATTTCCCAAACTGCATGGCAGCAATTTCTCAGTACCCACACTGCCTGGCACCAGTTACTCAATTTCTGCACTGCCTGGCATCAGTTTCTAAGATCCTATCACTGCCTGGCATAAGTTACTTAGTTCCCATCACTGCCTGGCATCAGCTCTTCAGTTCACATACAGCCTGGCATCAATTCCTCAGTTCTGACACTACTTGGCATCACTTCCTCAGTTCCCGCATAGCCTGGCATCGGTTCCTCAGTCCCATCACTGCCTGGCATCAGTTCCTAAGTTCCCGCACTGCCTGGAATCAGTTCCTAATAACATGCACTGCCAGGCATCGATTCCTAACATCTCACACTACCTGGCATCAGTTCCTCAGTTCCCACACTGCCTGAAATCAGTTTCTAAGTTCCCACACTGCCTGGCATCCGTTTCTCAGTCCCATCACTGCCTGGCATCAGTTCCTCAGTTCCCGCACTGCATGGCATCAGTTGCTCAGTTCCCACACTGCCTGGTATCAGTTCCTAAGATCCCGCACAGCCTGGCATCAGTGTCTCAGTTCCCGCACTGCCTGCCATCAGTTCCTAAGATACCGCATGGCCTGGCAACAGTTCCTCAGTTCCCGCACTGCCTGGCATCAATTCCTAAGATCCCGCACGGCCTGGCATCAGTTGCTCAGTTCCCGCACAGCCTGGCATCAGTTCCTCAGTCCTATCACTGCCTGGCATCAGCTCCTCAGTTCCCGCACTGCCTGGCATCACTTCCTCCGTTCCCATCACTGCCTGGCATCAGATCCTAACATCTCACACTACCTGGCATCAGTTCCTCAGTTCCTACACTGCCTGAAATCAGTTTCTAAGTTCCCACACTGCCTGGCATCAGTTCCTCAATTCCCATCACTGCCTGGGATCAGTTCCTCAGTTCCCGCACTGCCTGGCATCAGTTCCTAAGTTCCCGCACTGCATGGCATCAGTTGCTCAGTTCCCACACTGCCTGGTATCAGTTTTAAGATCCCGCACAGCCTGGCATCAGCGTCTCAGTTCCCGCAATGCCTGCCATCAGTTCGTAAGATACAGCATGGCCTGGCAACAGTTCCTCAGTTCCCGCACTGCCTGGCATCAGTTCCAAAGATCCCGCATGGCCTGGCATCAGTTCCTCAGTTCCTGCATTTCCTGGCATCAGTTCCTTAGTTCCCATCACTGCCTGGCATCAGTTCATCAGTTCCCATCACTGCCTGGCATCAGTTCCTAAGATCCCACACTGCCTGGCATCAGTACCTCAATTCCCATCACTGCCTGGCATCAGTTCCTCAGTTCACACACTGCCTGGCATGAGTTGCTAAATTCCCGCACTGCCTGGCATCAGTTCCTCAGTTCCTGCACTTCCGGGAATCAGTGTCTCAGTTCCCGCACTGCCTGCCATCAGTTCCTAAGATCCCGCATGGCCTGGCATCAGTTCCTCAGTTTCCGCACTGCCTGGCATCAGTTCCTCAGTTCCTGCACTTCCTGGCATCAGTTCCTTAGTTCCCATCACTGCCTGGCATCAGTTCATCAGTTCCCATCACTGCCTGGCATCAGTTCCTAATATCCCACACTGCCTGGCATCAGTTCATCAGTTCCCATCACTGCCTGGCATCAGTTCCTAAGTTCCCACACTGCTTGGCATTAGTTACTCAATTCCCATCATTGCTTGTCATCAGTACCTCAGTTCCAACACCGCCCGACATCAGTTGCTAAGTTCACACACACTGCCTGGCAAAAGCTTCTCAGTTCCCACACTTCCTGGCATCAGTTTATCAGTTCTCACAGTGCCTGGCATCAGCTCCTCCGATCCCACACTGCCTGGCATCAGTTCCTCGGTTTCCATCAATGCCTGGCATCAGTTCATCAGTTCCCACACTGCCATGCATCAGTACCTCAGTTACCACACTGCCTGGCATTAGTATCAAAGATCCCGCACTGCATGGCATCAGTTCCAAAGGTCCCGCACTGCCTGAAATCAGTTCCTCAGTTCCCAAATTGCAGGGCAGCAATTCCTCAGTACCCACACTGCCTGGCACCAGTTCCTCAGTTCCCGCACTAACTGGCATCAGTTCCAAAAATTCTGAACTGCCTGGGATCAGTTCCTAAGTTCCCGCACTGCCTGGCATCAGTTCCTAAGTCCTATCACTGCCTGGCATCAGCTCTTCAGTTCCCGCAAAGCCTGCCATCAGTTCCTAAGATCCCGCACGGCCCGGCATCAGTTCCTAAGATCCCGCACGGCCTGGCATCAGTTTCTCAGTTCCCGCACTGCCTGGCATCACTTCTTCAGTTCCCATTACTGCCTGGCATTAGTTCCTTAGTTCCCATCACTGCCTGGCATCAGTTCCTCAGTTCGCACACTGCCTGGCAACAGTTCCTAAGTTCCCGCACTGCCTGGCATCAATTTGTCAGTTCCCATTACTGCCTGGCTTCAGTTCTTAAGTTCCCGCAATGCCTGGCATCAGTTCCTCAGTTCCCATCACTGCCTGGCATCAGTTCCTCAGTTCCCACACTGCCTGGCATCAGTTCCTGAGTTCCCGCACTGCCTGAAATCACTTCATCAGTTCCCATCACTGCCTGGCATCAGTTCCTAAGTTCCCGCACTGCCTGGCATCAATTCCTGAGTTCCCGCACTGCCTGAAATCACTTGATCAGTTCCCATCACTGCCTGGCATCAGTTCCTTATTTCCCACATTGCCTGGCATCAGTTCCTCAGTTCCCATCACTGCCTGACAGCAGTTCCTCACTGCCCACATTGCTTGGCATCAGTTTCTCAGTTCCCATCACTGCCTGGCATCAATTCGTCACTTCCCACACTGCCTGGCATCAGTTCCTCACTTCCCACACTGCCTGGCATTAGTTCCTAACTTCCCACACTGCCTGGCATTACGTTCCTCAGTCCCATCACTGCCTGGCATCAGCTCTTCAGTTCACGTAGAGCCTGGCATCAATTCCTCAGTTCTGACACTACCTGGCATCACTTCCTCAGTTCCTGCATAGCCTGGCATCGGTTCCTAAGTTTCCGCACTGCTCTGGCATCAATTCCTCAGTCCAATCACTGCCTGGCATCAGTTCCTAAGTTCCCGCACTGCCTGGAATCAGTTCCTAATAACATGCACTGCCAGGCATCGATTCCTAAGTTCACTCACTGCCTGGCATCAATTCATCAGTTCCCACACTACCTGGCATCAGTTCCTCAGTTCCCGCACAGCCTGGCATCACTTCCTCAGTCCTATCACTGCCTGGCATCAGCTCCTCAGTTCCCGCACTGCCTGGCATCACTTCCTCCGTTCCCATCACTGCCTGGCATCAGTTCCTAACATCTCACACTACCTGGCATCAATACCTAAGCACCCGCACTGCCTAGCATAAGTTCCTCAGTTCCCACACTGCCTGAAATCAGTTTCTAAGTTCCCACACTGCCTGGCATCAGTTTCTCAGTCCCATCACTGCCTGGCATCAGTTCCTCAGTTCCCGCACTGCCTGTCATCAGTTCCTAAGTTCCCGCACTGCATGGCATCAGTGTCTCAGTTCCACACTGCCTGGCATCAGTTCCTAAGATCCCGCATGGCCTGGCAACAGTTCCTCAGTTCCCGCCCTGCCTGGAATCAGTTCCTAAGATCCCGCACGGCCTGGCATCAGTTACTCAGTTCCTGCACTTCCTGGCATCAGTTCCTAAGTTCCAACACTGCCTGGCATCACTTGCTCAGTTCCCATCACTGCCTGGCATTAGTTCCTTAGTTCCCATCACTTCCTGGCATCAGTTCATCAGTTCCCATCACTGCCTGGCATCAGTTCCTAAGATTCCACACTGCCTGGCATCAGTACCTCAATTCCCATCACTGTCTGGCATCAATTCCTCAGTTCGCACACTGCCTGGCATGAGTTCCTAAATTCCCGCACTGCCTGGCATCAGTTCAACAGTTCCCAACACTACCTGGCATCGATTCCTTAGTTCCCATCACTGCCTGGCATCAGTTCATCAGTTCCCATCACTGCCTGGCATCAGATCCTCAGTTCGCACACTGCCTGGCATCAGTTCCTCAGTTCCCGAACAGCCTGGCATTAGTTCATCAGCTCTCACACTGCCTGTCATCAGTACCTCAGTTCGCAAACCGCAGGGCAGCAAGTCCTCAGTACCCACTCTGCCTGGCACCAGTTCATCAGTTCCCATCGCTGCCTGGCATCAGTTCCTCAGTGCCCACACTGCCTGGCATCAATTCCTCATATCCCATCACTGCCTGGCATCAGTTCCTCAATTTGCATACAGCTGGGCATCAGTTCCTAAGTTCCCGCACTGCCTGGCATCAGTTCCTAAGTTCCCGCACTGCCTGGCATCAGTTCCTCAGTTCCCACACTGCCTGGCATCAGTTCCTAATAACATGCACTGCCTGGCATCGATTCCTCAGTTCACTCCCTGCCTGGCATCAATTTGTCAGTACAAACACTACCTGGCATCAGTTCCTCAGTTCCCGCACTGCCTGGAATCAGTTCCTAAGTTCCCGCACTGCCTGGCATCAATTCATCAGTTCCCATCACTACCTGGCATTAGTTCCTTAGTTCCCATCACTGCCTGGCATCAATTCATCAGTTCCCATCACTGCCTGGCATCAGTTCCTAAGTTCCCACACTGCCTGGCATCAGTTCCTCAATTGCCATCACTGCCTGGCATCAGTTCCTCAGTTCCCGCACAGCCTGGCATCAGTTCATCAGTTCCCACACTACCTGGCATTGGTTCCTCAGTTCCGGCACAGCCTGGCATTTGTTCATCCGCTCTCACTGCCTGTCATCGGAACCTCAGTTCCAACAGCGCCCGACATCAGTTCCTAAGTTCACACACACTGCCTGGCAAAAGCTTCTCAGTTCCCACACTTCCTGGCATCAGTTTATCAGTTCTCACAGTGCCTGGCATCAGCTCCTCCGATCCCACTTCCCACACTGCCTTGCATCAGTACCTCAGTTACCACACTGCCTGGCATTAGTGCCAAAGATCCCGCACTGCTTGGCATCAGTTCCAAAGGTCCCGCACAGCCTGACATCAGTTCTTAAGTACCAAAACTGCATGGCATCACTTCCTCAGTTCCCGCACTGCCTGGAATCAGTTCCTAAGATCCCGCACGGCCTGGCATCAGTTACTCAGTTCCTGCACTTCCTTGCATCAGTTCCTAAGTTCCAACACTGCCTGGCATCACTTGCTCAGTTCCCATCATTGCCTGGCATCAGTTCCTAAGATTCCACACTGCCTGGCATCAGTACCTCAATTCCCATCACTGTCTGGCATTAGTTCATCAGCTCTCACACTGCCTGTCTTCAGTACCTCAGTTCGCAAACTGCAGGCAGCAAGTCCTCAGTACCCACTCTGCCTGGCACCAGTTCATCAGTTCCCATCACTGCCTGGCATCAGTTCCTCAGTGCCCACACTGCCTGGCATCAGTTCCTCATATCCCATCACTGCCTGGCATCAGTTCCTCAATTCGCATACAGCCGGGCATCAGTTCCTAAGTTCCCGCACTGCCTGGCATCAGTTCCTCAGTTCCCATCACTGCCTGGCATCAGTTCCTCAGTTCCCACACTGCCTGGCATCAGTTCCTGAGTTCCCGCACTGCCTGAAATCACTTCATCAGTTCCCATCACTGCCTGGCATCAGTTCCTAAGTTCCCGCACTGCCTGGCATCAATTCCTGAGTTCCCGCACTGCCTGAAATCACTTGATCAGTTCCCATCACTGCCTGGCATCAGTTCCTTATTTCCCACATTGCCTGGCATCAGTTCCTCAGTTCCCATCACTGCCTGGCAGCAGTTCCTCACTGCCCACATTGCTTGGCATCAGTTCCTCAGTTCCCATCACTGCCTGGCATCAGTTCGTCACTTCCCACACTGCCTGGCATCAGTTCCTCACTTCCCACACTGCCTGGCTTTAGTTCCAAACTTCCCACACTGCCTGGCATTACGTTCCTCAGTCCCATCACTGCCTGGCATCAGCTCTTCAGTTCACGTAGAGCCTGGCATCAATTCCTCAGTTCTGACACTACCTGGCATCACTTCCTCAGTTCCTGCATAGCCTGGCATCGGTTCCTAAGTTTCCGCACTGCTCTGGCATCAATTCCTCAGTCCAATCACTGCCTGGCATCAGTTCCTAAGTTCCCGCACTGCCTGGAATCAGTTCCTAATAACATGCACTGCCAGGCATCGATTCCTAAGTTCACTCACTGCCTGGCATCAATTCATCAGTTCCCACACTACCTGGCATCAGTTCCTCAGTTCCCGCACAGCCTGGCATCGGTTCCTCAGTCCTATCACTGCCTGGCATCAGCTCCTCAGTTCCCGCACTGCCTGGCATCACTTCCTCCGTTCCCATCACTGCCTGGCATCAGTTCCTAACATCTCACACTACCTGGCATCAATACCTAAGCACCCGCACTGCCTAGCATCAGTTCCTCAGTTCCCACACTGCCTGAAATCAGTTTCTAAGTTCCCACACTGCCTGGCATCAGTTTCTCAGTCCCATCACTGCCTGGCATCAGTTCCTCAGTTCCTGCACTGCCTGGCATCAGTTCCTAAGTTCCCGCACTGCATGGCATCAGTTGCTCAGTTCTCACACTGCCTGGCATCAATTCCTAAGATCCTGCACGGCCTGGCATCAGTTCCTCAGTTCCTGCACTTCCTGGAATCAGTGTCTCAGTTCCCGCACTGCCTGCCATCAGTTCCTAAGATCCCGCATGGCCTGGCATCAGTTCCTCAGTTCCCAAACTGCCTGGCATCAGTTCCTAAGATCCCGCATGGCCTGGCATCAGTTCCTCAGTTCCTGCACTTCCTGGCATCAGTTCCTTAGTTCCCATCACTGCCTGGCATCAGTTCTTCAGTTCCCATCACTGCCTGGCATCAGTTCCTAAGATCCCACACTGCCTGGCATCAGTACCTCAATTCCCATCACTGCCTGGCATCAGTTCCTCAGTTCGCACACTGCCTGGCATGAGTTCCTAAATTCCCGCACTGCCTGGCGTCAGTTTGTCAGTTCCCATCACTGCCTGGCCTCAGTTCCTAAGATAATATCACTGCCTGGCATTAGTTGCTTGGTTCCCATCACTGCCTGAAATCAGTTCATCAGTTCCCATCACTGCCTGGCATCAGTTCCTTACTTCCCACATTGCCTGGCATCAGTTCCTCAGTTCCCATCACTGCCTGGCATCAGTTCCTCACTTTCCACACTGCCTGGCATCAGTTCCTAAATTCCCACACTGTCTGGCATTAAGCTCCTCAGTCCCATCACTGCCTGTCATCAGCTCTTCAGTTCACGCACAGCCCGGCATCAGTTCCTCAGTTCCAACGCTACCTGGCATTATTTCCTCAGTTCCCGCATAGCCTGGCATCGGTTCATCAGTTCTCACACTGCCTGTCATCAGTACCTCAGTTCCCACAGTGCCTGGATCAGTTCCTCAATTCGCACACCGCCTGTCATCAGTACCTCAGTTCCCAAACTGCATGGCAGCAATTCCTCAGTACCCACACTGCCTGGCACCAGTTATTCAGTTCCTGCACGACCTGCCATCAGTTCCTAAGATCCTATCACTGCCTGGCATAAGTTACTTAGTTCCCATCACTGCCTGGAATCAGTTCATCAGTTCCCATCACTGCCTGGCATCACTTCCTAATAACAGGCACTGCCTGGCATTGATTCCTCAGTTCACTCCCTGCCTGGCATCAATTTGTCAGTTCAAACATTACCTGGCATCAGTTCCTCAGTTCCCGCACTGCCTGGAATCAGTTCCTAAGTTCCCGCACTGCCTGAAATCAGTTCATCAGTTCCCATCACTGCCTGGCATTAGTTCCTTGTTTCCCACATTGCCTGGCATCAGTTCCTCAGTTCCCATCACTGCCTGGCATCAGTTCTTAATTCCCACATTGCCTGGCACCAGTTCCTCACTTCCCGCACTGCCTGGCATCACTTCCAAAAATCCCGCACTGCCTGGCATCAGTTCCTAAGTCCTATCACTGCCTGGCATCAGCTCCTCAGTTCCCGCACAGCCTGCCATCAGTTCCTAAGATCCCGCACGGCCTGGCATCAGTTCCTAAGATCCCGCACGGCCTGGCATCAGTTCCTAAGTTCCCGCACTGCCTGGCATCAGTTCCTAAGTCCTATCACTGCCTGGCATCAGCTCCTCAGTTCCCGCACAGCCTGCCATCAGTTCCTAAGATCCCGCACGGGCTGGCATCAGTTCCTAAGATCCCGCACGGTCTGGCATCAGTTCCTCAGTTCCCGCACTTCCTGCATCAGTTCCTAAGTTCCAACACTGCCTGGCATCACTTCCTCAGTTCCCATTACTACCTGGCATTAGTTCCTTAGTTCCCATCACTGCCTGGCGTCAGTTCCCATCACTGCCTGGCATCAATCACTAAGTTCCCACACTGCCTGGAATCAGTACATCATTTCCCATCACTGCCTGGCATCAGTTCCTTATTTCCCACATTGCCTGGCATCAGTTCCTCAGTTCCCATCACTGCGTGGCATCAGTTCCTCACTTCCCACATTGCCTGGCATCAGTTCCTCAGTTCCCATCACTGCCTGGCATCAGTTCCTCACTTCCCACACTGCCTGGCATCAGTTCCTCACTTCCCACACTGCCTGGCATTAGTTCCTAACTTCCCGCACTGCATGGCATTACGTTCCTCAGTCCCATCACTGCCTGGCATCAGCTCTTCATTTCACGTGCAGCCTGCCATCAATACCTCAGTTCTGACACTAGCTGGCATCACTTCCTCAGTTCCCGCATAGCCTGGTATCGGTTCCTAAGTTTCCGCACTGCCTGGCATCAATTCCTCAGTCCCATCACTGCCTGGCATCAGTTCCTCAGTTCCCTCACAGCCTGGCATCAGTTCCTCAGTCCTATCACTGCCTGGCATCAGCTCCTCAGTTCCCGCACTGCCTGGCATCACTTCCTCCGTTCCCATCACTGCCTGGCATCAGTTCCTAAGTTCCCGCACTGCCTGGCATCAGTTACTCAGTTCCAATCACTGCCTGCCATCAGTTCCTAAGTTCCCGCACTGCCTGCAATCAGTTCCTAATAACATGCACTGCCTGGCATTGATGCTTAAGTTCACTCACTGCCTGGCATCAATTCATCAGTTACCACACTACCTGGCATCAGTTATAAGTTCCCACACTGCCTGGCATCAGTTTCCCGGTCCCATCACTGCCTGGCATCAGTTCCTAAGTTCTCACACTGCCTGGAATCAGTTCCTAATAACATGCACTGCCAGGCATCGATTCCTAAGTTCACTCACTGCCTGGCATCAATTCATCAGTTCCCACACTACCTGGCATCAGTTCCTCAGTTCCCGCACAGCCTGGCATCACTTCCTCAGTCCTATCACTGCCTGGCATCAGCCCCTCAGTTCCCGCACTGCCTGGCATCACTTCCTCCGTTCCCATCACTGCCTGGCATCAGTTCCTAACATCTCGCGCTACCTACCATCAATACCTAAGCACCCGCACTGCCTAGCATAAGTTCCTCAGTTCCTACACTGCCTGAAATCAGTTTCTAAGTTCCCACACTGCCTGGCATCAGTTCCTCAGTCCCATCACTGCCTGGCATCAGTTCCTCAGTTCCCGCACTGCCTGGCATCAGTTCCTAAGTTCCCGCACTGCATGGCATCAGTTCATCAGTTCCCATCACTGCCTGGCATCAGATCCTCAGTTCGCACACTGCCTGGCATCAGTTCCTCAGTTCCTGAACAGCCTGGCATCAGTTTATCAGCTCTCACACTGCCTGTCATCAGTACCTCAGTTCGCAAACTACAGGGCAGCAAGTCCTCAGTACCCACTCTGCCTGGCACCAGTTCATCAGTTCCCATCACTGCCTGGCATCAGTTCCTCAGATCCCATCACTGCCTGGCATCAGTTCCTCAATTCGCATACAGCCGGGCAACAGTTCCTAGGTTCCCGCACTGCCTGGCATCAGTTCCTCAGTTCCAATCACTGCCTGGCATCAGTTCCTAAGTTCCCACACTGCCTGGCATCACTTCCTAATAACAGGCACTGCCTGGCATTGATTCCTCAGTTCACTCCCTGCCTGGCATCAATTTGTCAGTTCAAACATTACCTGGCATCAGTTCCTCAGTTCCCGCACTGCCTGGAATCAGTTCCTAAGTTCCCGCACTGCCTGAAATCAGTTCATCAGTTCCCATCACTGCCTGGCATTAGTTCCTTGTTTCCCACATTGCCTGGCATCAGTTCCTCAGTTCCCATCACTGCCTGGCATCAGTTCTTAATTCCCACATTGCCTGGCACCAGTTCCTCACTTCCCGCACTGCCTGGCATCACTTCCAAAAATCCCGCACTGCCTGGCATCAGTTCCTAAGTCCCATCACTGCCTGGCATCAGCTCCTCAGTTCCCGCACAGCCTGCCATCAGTTCCTAAGATCCCGCACGGCCTGGCATCAGTTCCTAAGATCCCGCACGGCCTGGCATCAGTTCCTAAGTTCCCGCACTGCCTGGCATCAGTTCCTAAGTCCTATCACTGCCTGGCATCAGCTCCTCAGTTCCCGCACAGCCTGCCATCAGTTCCTAAGATCCCGCACGGACTGGCATCAGTTCCTAAGATCCCGCACGGTCTGGCATCAGTTCCTCAGTTCCCGCACTTCCTGCATCAGTTCCTAAGTTCCAACACTGCCTGGCATCACTTCCTCAGTTCCCATTACTACCTGGCATTAGTTCCTTAGTTCCCATCACTGCCTGGCATCAGTTCATCAGTTCCCAACACTGCCTGGCATCAATCACTAAGTTCCCACACTGCCTGGAATCAGTACCTCAATTCCCATCACTGCCTGGCATCGGTTCCTCAGTTCACACACTGCCTGGCATCAGTTCCTAAGTTCCCGCACTGCCTGGCATCAGTTTGTCAGTTCCCATCACTGCCTGGCATCAGTTCCTAAGTTCCCGCACTGCCTGACATCAATTCCTAACTTCCCGCACTGCCTGAAATCAGTACATCATTTCCCATCACTGCCTGGCATCAGTTCCTTATTTCCCACATTGCCTGGCATCAGTTCCTCAGTTCCCATCACTGCCTGGCATCAGTTCCGCACTTCCCACATTGCCTGGCATCAGTTCCTCAGTTTCCATCACTGCCTGGCATCAGTTCCACACTTCCCACACTGCCTGGCATCAGTTCCTCACTTCCCACACTGCCTGGCATTAGTTCCTAACTTCCCGCACTGCATGACATTACGTTCCTCAGTCCCATCACTGCCTGGCATCAGCTCTTCATTTCACGTGCAGCCTGCCATCAATACCTCAGTTCTGACACCAGCTGGCATCACTTCCTCAGTTCCCGCATAGCCTGGCATCGGTTCCTAAGTTTCCGCACTGCCTGGCATCAATTCCTCAGTCCCATCACTGCCTGGCATCAGTTCCTCAGTTCCCGCACAGCCTGGCATCAGTTCCTCAGTCCTATCACTGCCTGGCATCAGCTCCTCAGTTCCCGCACTGCCTGGCATCACTTCCTCCGTTCCCATCACTGCCTGGCATCAGTTCCTAACATCTCGCACTACTTACCATCAATACCTAAGCACCCACACTGCCTAGCATAAGTTCCTCAGTTCCCACACTGCCTGAAATCAGTTTCGAAGTTCCCACACTGCCTGGCATCAGTTCCTCAGTCCCATCACTGCCTGGCATCAGTTCCTCAGTTCCCGCACTGCCTGGCATCAGTTCCTAAGTTCCCGCACTGCATGGCATCAGTGTCTCAGTTCCCGCACTGCCTGGCATTAGTTCCTAAGATCCCGCATGGCCTGGCATCAGTTCCTCAGTTCCTGCACTGCCTGGAATCAGTTCCTAAGATCCCGCACGGCCTGGCATCAGTTCCTCAGTTCCAACACTGCCTGGCATCACTTGCTCAGTTCCCATCACTGCCTGGCATTAGTTCCTTAGTTTCCATCACTTCCTGGCATCGGTTCATCAGTTCCCATCACTGCCTGGCATCAGTTCCTAAGATCCCACACTGCCTGGCATCAGTACCTCAATTCCCATCACTGTCTGGCATCAGTTCCTCAGTTCGCACACTGCCTGGAATGAGTTCCTAAATTCCTGCACTGCCTGGCATCAGTTCATCAGTTCCCATCACTGCCTGGCATTGGTTCCTTGGTTCCCATCACTGCCTGGCTTCAGTTCATCAGTTCCCATCACTGCCTGGCATCAAATCCACAGTTCGCACACTGCCTGGCATCAGTTCCTCAGTTCCCATCACTGCCTGGCATCAGTTCCTAAGTTCCCGAACTGCCTGGAATCAGTTCCTAATAACATGCACTGCCTGGCATCGATTCCTAAGTTCACTCACTGCCTGGCATAAATTCATCAGTTCCCACACTACCTGGCATCAGTTCCTCAGTTCCCGCACAGCCTGGCATCAGTTCCTCAGTCCTATCACGGCCTGGCATCAGCTCCTCAGTTCCCGCACTCTCTGGCACCACTTCGTCCATTCCCATCACTGCCTGGCACCAGTTCCTAACATCTCGCACTACCTGGCATCAATACCTAAGCACCCGCACTGCCTAGCATAAGTTCCTCAGTTCCCACACTGCCTGAAATCAGTTTCGAAGTTCCCACACTGCCTGGCATCAGTTCCTCAGTCCCATCACTGCCTGGCATCAGTTCCTCAGTTCCTGCACTGCCTGGCATCAGTTCCTAAGTTCCCGCACTGCATGGCATCAGTGTCTCAGTTCCCGCACTGCCTGGCATCAATTCCTCAGTTCCATCACTGCCTGGCATCAGTTCCTATGTTCCCGCACTGCCTGGAATCAGTTCCTAATAACATGCACTGCCTGGCATCGATTCCTAAGTTCACTCACTGCCTGGCATAAATTCATCAGTTCCCACACTACCTGGCATCAGTTCCTCAGTTCCCGCACAGCCTGGCATCAGTTCCTCAGTCCTATCACGGCCTGGCATCAGCTCCTCAGTTCCCGCACTCTCTGGCACCACTTCGTCCATTCCCATCACTGCCTGGCACCAGTTCCTAACATCTCGCACTACCTGGCATCAATACCTAAGCACCCGCACTGCCTAGCATAAGTTCCTCAGTTCCCACACTGCCTGAAATCAGTTTCGAAGTTCCCACACTGCCTGGCATCAGTTCCTCAGTCCCATCACTGCCTGGCATCAGTTCCTCAGTTCCTGCACTGCCTGGCATCAGTTCCTAAGTTCCCGCACTGCATGGCATCAGTGTCTCAGTTCCCGCACTGCCTGGCATCAGTTCCTAAGATCCCGCATGGCCTGGCATCAGTTCCTCAGTTCCCGCACTGCCTGGAATCAGTTCCTAAGATCCCGCACGACCTGGCATCAGTTACTCAGTTCCTGCACTTCCTGGCATCAGTTCCTAAGTTCCAACACTGCCTGGCATCACTTGCTCAGTTCCCATCACTGCCTGGCATTAGTTCCTTAGTTCTCATCACTTCCTGGCATCAATTCATCAGTTCCCATCACTGCCTGGCATCAGTTCCTAAGATTCCACACTGCCTGGCATCAGTACCTCAATTCCCATCACTGCCTGGCATCGGTTCCACAGTTCACACACTGCCTGGCATCAGTTCCTAAGTTCCCGCACTGCCTGGCAACAGTTTGTCAGTTCCCATCACTGCCTGGCATCAGTTCCTAAGTTCCCGCACTGCCTGGCATCAATTCCTAACTTCCCGCACTGCCTGAAATCAGTACCTCAGTTCCCATCAGTGCCTGGCATCAGTTCCTTATTTCCAACATTGCCTGGCATCAGTTCCTCATTTCCCATCACTGCCTTGCATCAGTTCCTCACTTCCCACATTGCCTGGCATCAGTTCCTCAGTTCCCATCACTGCCTGGCATCAGTTCCTCACTTCCCACACTGCCTGGCATCAGTTCCTCACTTCCCACACTGCCTGGCATTAGTTCCTAACTTCCCGCACTGCCTGGCATTACGTTCCTCAGTCCCATCACTGCCTGGCATCAGCTCTTCAGTTCACGTACAGCCTGGCATCAATTCCTCAGTTCTGACACTACCTGGCATCACTTCCTCAGTTCCCGCATAGCCTGGCATCGGTTCCTAAGTTTCCGCACTGCCTGGCATCAATTCCTCAGTCCCATCACTGCCTGGCATCAGTTCCTAAGTTCCCGCACTGCCTGGAATCAGTTCCTAATAACATGCACTGCCAGGCATCGATTCCTAAGTTCACTCACTGCCTGGCATAAATTCACCAGTTCCCACACTACCTGGCATCAGTTCCTCAGTTCCCGCACAGCCTGGCATCACTTCCTCAGTCCTATCACTGCCTGGCATCAGCTCCTCAGTTCCCGCACTGACTGTCATCACTTCCTCTGTTCCCATCACTGCCTGGCATCAGTTCCTAACATCTCACACTACCTGGCATCAATACCTAAGCACCCGCACTGCCTAGCATCAGTTCCTCAGTTCCCACACTGCCTGAAATCAGTTCCTAAGTTCCCACACTGCCTGGCATCCGTTTCTCAGTCCCGTCACTGCCTGGCATCAGTTCCTCAGTTCCCGCACTGCCTGTCATCAGTTCCTAAGTTCCCGCACTGCATGGCAGCAGTTCCCAAGATCCCGCATGGCCTGGCATCAGTTCCTCAGTTCCCGCACTGCCTGGCATCAGTTCCCAAGATCCCGCATGGCCTGGCATCAGTTCCTCAGTTCCCATCACTGCCTGGCATCAGTTCATCAGTTCCCATCACTGCCTGGCATCAGTTCCTAAGATCCCACACTGCCTGGCATCAGTACCTCAATTCCCATCACTGCCTGGCATCAGTTCCTCAGTTCGCACACTGCCTGGCATGACTTCCTAAATTCCCGCACTGCCTGGCATCAGTTTGTCAGTTCCCATCACTGCCTGGCCTCAGTTCCTAAGATAATATCACTGCCTGGCATTAGTTGCTTGGTTCCCATCACTGCCTGAAATCAGTTCATCAGTTCCCATCACTGCCTGGCATCAGTTCCTTACTTCCCACATTGCCTGGCATCAGTTCCTCAGTTCCCATCACTGCCTGGCATCAGTTCCTCACTTCCCACACTGCCTGGCATCAGTTCCTAACTTCCCGCACTGTCTGGCATTAAGTTCCTCAGTCCCATCACTGCCTGTCATCAGCTCTTCAGTTCACGCACAGCCCGGCATCAGTTCCTCAGTTCCGACGCTACCTGGCATCATTTCCTCAGTTCCCGCATAGCCTGGCATCGGTTCATCAGTTCTCACACTGCCTGTCATCAGTACCTCAGTTCCCACCGTGCCTCGATCCATTCCTCAATTCGCACACCGCCTGTCATCAGTACCTCAGTTCCCAAACTGCATGGCAGCAATTCCTCAGTACCCACACTGCCTGGCACCACTTATTCAGTTCCTGCACTACCTGGCATCAGTTCCTAAGATCCTATCACTGCCTGGCATAAGTCACTTAGTTCCCATCACTGCCTGGAATCAGTTCATCAGTTCCCATCACTGCCTGGCATCAGTTCCTAAGTTCCCACAGAGCCTGGTATCAGTTCCTCAGTTCCCATCACTGCCTGGCATCGGTTCCTCACTTCCCACACTGCCTGGTATCAGTTCCTAAGTTCCTGCACTGCCTGGCATCAGTTCCTCAGTCCCATCACTGCCTGGCATCAGCTCTTCAGTTCCCGCACTGCCTGACATCAGTTCCTCAGTTCCAATCACTGCCTGCCATCAGTTCCTAAGTACTCGCACTGCCTGCAATCAGTTCCAAATAACATGCACTGCCTGGCATCGATGCCTAAGTTCACTCACTGCCTGGCATCAATTCATCAGTTCCCACACTACCTGGCATCAGTTCCTCAGTTCCCGCACAGCCTGGCATCAGTTCCTCAGTCCTATCACTGCCTGGCATCAGCTCCTCAGTTCCCGCACTGCCTGGCATCACTTCCTCCGTTCCCATCACTGCCTGGCATCAGTTCCTAACATCTCGCGCTACCTACCATCAATACCTAAGCACCCGCACTGCCTAGCATAAGTTCCTCAGTTCCCACACTGCCTGAAATCAGTTTCTAAGTTCCCACACTGCCTGGCATCAGTTCCTCAGTCCCATCACTGCCTGGCATCAGTTCCTCAGTTCCCGCACTGCCTGGCATCAGTTCCTAAGTTCCCGCACTGCATGGCATCAGTTCATCAGTTCCCATCACTGCCTGGCATCAGATCCTCAGTTCGCACACTGCCTGGCATCAGTTCCTCAGTTCCTGAACAGCCTGGCATCAGTTCATCAGCTCTCACACTGCCTGTCATCAGTACCTCAGTTCGCAAACTACAGGGCAGCAAGTCCTCAGTACCCACTCTGCCTGGCACCAGTTCATCAGTTCCCATCACTGCCTGGCATCAGTTCCTCAGTGCCCACACTCCCTGGCATCAGTTCCTCAGATCCCATCACTGCCTGGCATCAGTTCCTCAATTCGCATACAGCCGGGCATCAGTTCCTAAGTTCCCGCACTGCCTGGCATCAGTTCCTCAGTTCCCATCACTGCCTGGCATCAGTTCCTCAGTTCCCACACTGCCTGGCATCAGTTCCTGAGTTCCCGCACTGCCTGAAATCACTTCATCAGTTCCCATCACTGCCTGGTATCAGTTCCTAAGTTCCCGCACTGCCTGGCATCAATTCCTGAGTTCCCGCGCTGCCTGAAATCACTTGATCAGTTCCCATCACTGCCTGGCATCAGTTCCTTATTTCCCACATTGCCTGGCATCAGTTCCTCAGTTCCCATCACTGCCTGGCAGCAGTTCCTCACTGCCCACATTGCTTGACATCAGTTCCTCAGTTCCCATCACTGCCTGGCATCAATTCGTCACTTCCCACACTGCCTGGCATCAGTTCCTCACTTCCCACACTGCCTGGCATTAGTTCCTAACTTCCCACACTGCCTGGCATTACGTTCCTCAGTCCCATCACTGCCTGGCATCAGCTCTTCAGTTCACGTAGAGCCTGGCATCAATTCCTCAGTTCTGACACTACCTGGCATCACTTCCTCAGTTCCTGCATAGCCTGGCATCGGTTCCTAAGTTTCCGCACTGCTCTGGCATCAATTCCTCAGTCCAATCACTGCCTGGCATCAGTTCCTAAGTTCCCGCACTGCCTGGAATCAGTTCCTAATAACATGCACTGCCAGGCATCGATTCCTAAGTTCACTCACTGCCTGGCATCAATTCATCAGTTCCCACACTACCTGGCATCAGTTCCTCAGTTCCCGCACAGCCTGGCATCACTTCCTCAGTCCTATCACTGCCTGGCATCAGCTCCTCAGTTCCCGCACTGCCTGGCATCACTTCCTCCGTTCCCATCACTGCCTGGCATCAGTTCCTAACATCTCACACTACCTGGCATCAATACCTAAGCACCCGCACTGCCTAGCATAAGTTCCTCAGTTCCCACACTGCCTGAAATCAGTTTCTAAGTTCCCACACTGCCTGGCATCAGTTTCTCAGTCCCATCACTGCCTGGCATCAGTTCCTCAGTTCCCGCACTGCCTGTCATCAGTTCCTAAGTTCCCGCACTGCATGGCATCAGTGTCTCAGTTCCACACTGCCTGGCATCAGTTCCTAAGATCCCGCATGGCCTGGCAACAGTTCCTCAGTTCCCGCCCTGCCTGGAATCAGTTCCTAAGATCCCGCACGGCCTGGCATCAGTTACTCAGTTCCTGCACTTCCTGGCATCAGTTCCTAAGTTCCAACACTGCCTGGCATCACTTGCTCAGTTCCCATCACTGCCTGGCATTAGTTCCTTAGTTCCCATCACTTCCTGGCATCAGTTCATCAGTTCCCATCACTGCCTGGCATCAGTTCCTAAGATTCCACACTGCCTGGCATCAGTACCTCAATTCCCATCACTGTCTGGCATCAATTCCTCAGTTCGCACACTGCCTGGCATGAGTTCCTAAATTCCCGCACTGCCTGGCATCAGTTCAACAGTTCCCAACACTACCTGGCATCGATTCCTTAGTTCCCATCACTGCCTGGCATCAGTTCATCAGTTCCCATCACTGCCTGGCATCAGATCCTCAGTTACCACACTACCTGGCATCAGTTCCTAAGTTCCCGCACTGCCTGGCATCAGTTTGTCAGTTCCCATCACTGCCTGGCATCAGTTCCTAAGTTCCCGCACTGCCTGGCATCAATTCCTAAGTTCCCACACTGCCTGAAATCAGCTCATCAGTTCCCATCACTGCCTGGCATCAGTTCCTCAGTTCCCATCACTGCCTGGCATCAGTTCCTCACTTCCCACACTGCCTGGCATCAGCTCCTCACTTCCCACACTGCCTGGCATTAGTTCCTAACTTCCCGCACTGCCTGGCATTATGTTCCTCAGTCCCATCACTGCCTGGCATCAGCTCTTCAGTTCACGTACAGCCTGGCATCAATTCCTCAGTTCTGACACTACCTGGCATCACTTCCTCAGTTCTCGCATAGCCTGCCATCGGTTCCTAAGTTTCCGCACTGCCTGGCATCAATTCCTCAGTTCCATCACTGCCTGGCATCAGTTCCTATGTTCCCGCACTGCCTGGAATCAGTTCCTAATAACATGCACTGCCTGGCATCGATTCCTAAGTTCACTCACTGCCTGGCATAAATTCATCAGCTCCCACACTGCCTGGCATCAGTTCCTCAGTTCCCGCACAGCCTGGCATCAGTTCCTCAGTCCTATCACGGCCTGGCACCAGCTCCTCAGTTCCCGCACTCTCTGGCACCACTTCGTCCATTCCCATCACTGCCTGGCACCAGTTCCTAACATCTCGCACTACCTGGCATCAATACCTAAGCACCCGCACTGCCCAGCATAAGTTCCTCAGTTCCCACACTGCCTGAAATCAGTTTCGAAGTTCCCACACTGCCTGGCATCAGTTCCTCAGTCCCATCACTGCCTGGCATCAGTTCCTCAGTTCCTGCACTGCCTGGCATCAGTTCCTAAGTTCCCGCACTGCATGGCATCAGTGTCTCAGTTCCCGCACTGCCTGGCATCAGTTCCTAAGATCCCGCATGGCCTGGCATCAGTTCCTCAGTTCCCGCACTGCCTGGAATCAGTTCCTAAGATCCCGCACGACCTGGCATCAGTTACTCAGTTCCTGCACTTCCTGGCATCAGTTCCTAAGTTCCAACACTGCCTGGCATCACTTGCTCAGTTCCCATCACTGCCTGGCATTAGTTCCTTAGTTCTCATCACTTCCTGGCATCAATTCATCAGTTCCCATCACTGCCTGGCATCAGTTCCTAAGATTCCACACTGCCTGGCATCAGTACCTCAATTCCCATCACTGCCTGGCATCGGTTCCACAGTTCACACACTGCCTGGCATCAGTTCCTAAGTTCCCGCACTGCCTGGCATCAATTCCTAACTTCCCGCACTGCCTGAAATCAGTACCTCAGTTCCCATCAGTGCCTGGCATCAGTTCCTTATTTCCAACATTGCCTGGCATCAGTTCCTCATTTCCCATCACTGCCTGGCATCAGTTCCTCACTTCCCACATTGCCTGGCATCAGTTCCTCAGTTCCCATCACTGCCTGGCATCAGTTCCTCACTTCCCACACTGCCTGGCATCAGTTCCTCACTTCGCACACTGCCTGGCATTAGTTCCTAACTTCCCGCACTGCCTGGCATTACGTTCCTCAGTCCCATCACTGCCTGGCATCAGCTCTTCAGTTCACGTACAGCCTGGCATCAATTCCTCAGTTCTGACACTACCTGGCATCACTTCCCCAGTTCCCGCATAGCCTGGCATCGGTTCCTAAGTTTCCGCACTGCCTGGCATCAATTCCTCAGTCCCATCACTGCCTGGCATCAGTTCCTAAGTTCCCGCACTGCCTGGAATCAGTTCCTAATAACATGCACTGCCAGGCATCGATTCCTAAGTTCACTCACTGCCTGGCATAAATTCATCAGTTCCCACACTACCTGGCATCAGTTCCTCAGTTCCCGCACAGCCTGGCATCAGTTCCTCAGTCCTATCACTGCCTGGCATCAGCTCCTCAGTTCCCGCACTGACTGTCATCACTTCCTCCGTTCCCATCACTGCCTGGCATCAGTTCCTAACATCTCACACTACCTGGCATCAATACCTAAGCACCCGCACTGCCTAGCATCAGTTCCTCAGTTCCCACACTGCCTGAAATCAGTTCCTAAGTTCCCACACTGCCTGGCATCCGTTTCTCAGTCCCGTCACTGCCTGGCATCAGTTCCTCAGTTCCCGCACTGCCTGTCATCAGTTCCTAAGTTCCCGCACTGCATGGCATCAGTTCCCAAGATCCCGCATGGCCTGGCATCAGTTCCTCAGTTCCCGCACTGCCTGGCATCAGTTCCCAAGATCCCGCATGGCCTGGCATCAGTTCCTCAGTTCCCATCACTGCCTGGCATCAGTTCATCAGTTCCCATCACTGCCTGGCATCAGTTCCTAAGATCCCACACTGCCTGGCATCAGTACCTCAATTCCCATCACTGCCTGGCATCAGTTCCTCAGTTCGCACACTGCCTGGCATGAGTTCCTAAATTCCCGCACTGCCTGGCATCAGTTTGTCAGTTCCCATCACTGCCTGGCCTCAGTTCCTAAGATAATATCACTGCCTGGCATTAGTTGCTTGGTTCCCATCACTGCCTGAAATCAGTTCATCAGTTCCCATCACTGCCTGGCATCAGTTCCTTACTTCCCACATTGCCTGGCATCAGTTCCTCAGTTCCCATCACTGCCTGGCATCAGTTCCTCACTTCCCACACTGCCTGGCATCAGTTCCTAAATTCCCACACTGTCTGGCATTAAGTTCCTCAGTCCCATCACTGCCTGTCATCAGCTCTTCAGTTCACGCACAGCCCGGCATCAGTTCCTCAGTTCCGACGCTACCTGGCATCATTTCCTCAGTTCCCGCATAGCCTGGCATCGGTTCATCAGTTCTCACACTGCCTGTCATCAGTAACTCAGTTCCCACCGTGCCTCGATCCATTCTTCAATTCGCACACCGCCTGTCATCAGTACCTCAGTTCCCAAACTGCATGGCAGCAATTCCTCAGTACCCACACTGCCTGGCACCACTTATTCAGTTCCTGCACGACCTGGCATCAGTTCCTAAGATCCTATCACTGCCTGGCATAAGTCACTTAGTTCCCATCACTGCCTGGAATCAGTTCATCAGTTCCCATCACTGCCTGGCATCAGTTCCTAAGTTCCCACAGAGCCTGGTATCAGTTCCTCAGTTCCCATCACTGCCTGGCATCGGTTCCTCACTTCCCACACTGCCTGGTATCAGTTCCTAAGTTCCTGCACTGCCTGGCATCAGTTCCTCAGTCCCATCACTGCCTGGCATCAGCTCTTCAGTTCCCGCACTGCCTGACATCAGTTCCTCAGTTCCAATCACTGCCTGCCATCAGTTCCTAAGTACTCGCACTGCCTGCAATCAGTTCCTAATAACATGCACTGCCTGGCATCGATGCCTAAGTTCACTCACTGCCTGGCATCAATTCATCAGTTCCCACACTACCTGGCATCAGTTCCTCAGTTCCCGCACAGCCTGGCATCAGTTCCTCAGTCCTATCACTGCCTGGCATCAGCTCCTCAGTTCCCGCACTGCCTGGCATCACTTCCTCCGTTCCCATCACTGCCTGGCATCAGTTCCTAACATCTCACACTACCTGGCATCAATACCTAAGCAACCGCACTGCCTAGCATAAGTTCCTCAGTTCCCACACTGCCTGAAATCAGTTTCGAAGTTCCCACGCTGCCTGGCATCAGTTCCTCAGTCCCATCACTGCCTGGCATCAGTTCCTCAGTTCCCGCACTGCCTGGCATCAGTTCCTAAGTTCCTGCACTGCATGGCATCAGTGTCTCAGTTCCCACACTGCCTGGCATCAGTTCCTAAGATCCCGCATGGCCTGGCAACAGTTCCTCAGTTCCCGCCCTGCCTGGAATCAGTTCCTAAGATCCCGCACGGCCTGGCATCAGTTACTCAGTTCCTGCACTTCCTGGCATCAGTTCCTAAGTTCCAACACTGCCTGGCATCACTTGCTCAGTTCCCATCACTGCCTGGCATTAGTTCCTTAGTTCCCATCACTTCCTGGCATCAGTTCATCAGTTCCCATCACTGCCTGGCATCAGTTCCTAAGATTCCACACTGCCTGGCATCAGTACCTCAATTCCCATCACTGTCTGGCATCAATTCCTCAGTTCGCACACTGCCTGGCATGAGTTCCTAAATTCCCGCACTGCCTGGCATCAGTTCAACAGTTCCCAACACTACCTGGCATCGATTCCTTAGTTCCCATCACTGCCTGGCATCAGTTCATCAGTTCCCATCACTGCCTGGCATCAGATCCTCAGTTCGCACACTGCCTGGCATCAGTTCCTCAGTTCCCGAACAGCCTGGCATTAGTTCATCAGCTCTCACACTGCCTGTCATCAGTACCTCAGTTCGCAAACCGCAGGGCAGCAAGTCCTCAGTACCCACTCTGCCTGGCACCAGTTCATCAGTTCCCATTGCTGCCTGGCATCAGTTCCTCAGTGCCCACACTGCCTGGCATCAATTCCTCATATCCCATCACTGCCTGGCATCAGTTCCTCAATTTGCATACAGCTGGGCATCAGTTCCTAAGTTCCCGCACTGCCTGGCATCAGTTCCTCAGTTCCCACCACTGCCTGGCATCTGTTCCTAAGTTCCCACACTGCCTGGCATCAGTTCCTAATAACATGCACTGCCTGGCATCGATTCCTCAGTTCACTCCCTGCCTGGCATCAATTTGTCAGTACAAACACTACCTGGCATCAGTTCCTCAGTTCCCGCACTGCCTGGAATCAGTTCCTAAGTTCCCGCACTGCCTGGCATCAATTCATCAGTTCCCATCACTACCTGGCATTAGTTCCTTAGTTCCCATCACTGCCTGGCATCAATTCATCAGTTCCCATCACTGCCTGGCATCAGTTCCTAAGTTCCCACACTGCCTGGCATCAGTTCCTCAATTGCCATCACTGCCTGGCATCAGTTCCTCAGTTCCCGCACAGCCTGGCATCAGTTCATCAGTTCCCACACTACCTGGCATTGGTTCCTCAGTTCCGGCACAGCCTGGCATTTGTTCATCCGCTCTCACTGCCTGTCATCGGAACCTCAGTTCCAACAGCGCCCGACATCAGTTCCTAAGTTCACACACACTGCCTGGCAAAAGCTTCTCAGTTCCCACACTTCCTGGCATCAGTTTATCAGTTCTCACAGTGCCTGGCATCAGCTCCTCCGATCCCACTTCCCACACTGCCTTGCATCAGTACCTCAGTTACCACACTGCCTGGCATTAGTGCCAAAGATCCCGCACTGCTTGGCATCAGTTCCAAAGGTCCCGCACAGCCTGACATCAGTTCTTAAGTACCAAAACTGCATGGCATCACTTCCTCAGTTCCCGCACTGCCTGGAATCAGTTCCTAAGATCCCGCACGGCCTGGCATCAGTTACTCAGTTCCTGCACGTCCTTGCATCAGTTCCTAAGTTCCAACACTGCCTGGCATCACTTGCTCAGTTCCCATCATTGCCTGGCATCAGTTCCTAAGATTCCACACTGCCTGGCATCAGTACCTCAATTCCCATCACTGTCTGGCATCAGTTCCTCAGTTCGCACACTGCCTGGCATGAGTTCCTAAATTCCCGCACTGCCTGGCATCAGTTCGTCAGTTCCCATCACTGCCTGGCAATGGTTCCTTAGTTCCCATCACTGCCTGGCATCAGTTCATCAGTTCCCATCACTGCCTGGCATCAGATCCTCAGTTCGCACACTGCCTGGCATCATTCCTCAGTTCCCAAACAGCCTGGCATTAGTTCATCAGCTCTCACACTGCCTGTCTTCAGTACCTCAGTTCGCAAACTGCAGGGCAGCAAGTCCTCAGTACCCACTCTGCCTGGCACCAGTTCATCAGTTCCCATCACTGCCTGGCATCAGTTCCTCAGTGCCCACACTGCCTGGCATCAGTTCCTCATATCCCATCACTGCCTGGCATCAGTTCCTCAATTCGCATACAGCCGGGCATCAGTTCCTAAGTTCCCGCACTGCCTGGCATCAGTTCCTCAGTTCCCATCACTGCCTGGCATCAGTTCCTCAGTTCCCACACTGCCTGGCATCAGTTCCTGAGTTCCCGCACTGCCTGAAATCACTTCATCAGTTCCCATCACTGCCTGGCATCAGTTCCTAAGTTCCCGCACTGCCTGGCATCAATTCCTGAGTTCCCGCACTGCCTGAAATCACTTGATCAGTTCCCATCACTGCCTGGCACCAGTTCCTTATTTCCCACATTGCCTGGCATCAGTTCCTCAGTTCCCATCACTGCCTGGCAGCAGTTCCTCACTGCCCACATTGCTTGGCATCAGTTCCTCAGTTCCCATCACTGCCTGGCATCAATTCGTCACTTCCCACACTGCCTGGCATCAGTTCCTCACTTCCCACACTGCCTGGCATTAGTTCCTAACTTCCCACACTGCCTGGCATTACGTTCCTCAGTCCCATCACTGCCTGGCATCAGCTCTTCAGTTCACGTAGAGCCTGGCATCAATTCCTCAGTTCTGACACTACCTGGCATCACTTCCTCAGTTCCTGCATAGCCTGGCATCGGTTCCTAAGTTTCCGCACTGCTCTGGCATCAATTCCTCAGTCCAATCACTGCCTGGCATCAGTTCCTAAGTTCCCGCACTGCCTGGAATCAGTTCCTAATAACATGCACTGCCAGGCATCGATTCCTAAGTTCACTCACTGCCTGGCATCAATTCATCAGTTCCCACACTACCTGGCATCAGTTCCTCAGTTCCCGCACAGCCTGGCATCACTTCCTCAGTCCTATCACTGCCTGGCATCAGCTCCTCAGTTCCCGCACTGCCTGGCATCACTTCCTCCATTCCCATCACTGCCTGGCATCAGTTCCTAACATCTCACACTACCTGGCATCAATACCTAAGCACCCGCACTGCCTAGCATCAGTTCCTCAGTTCCCACACTGCCTGAAATCAGTTTCGAAGTTCCCACGCTGCCTGGCATCAGTTCCTCAGTCCCATCACTGCCTGGCATCAGTTCCTCAGTTCCCGCACTGCCTGGCATCAGTTCCTAAGTTCCTGCACTGCATGGCATCAGTGTCTCAGTTCCCACACTGCCTGGCATCAGTTCCTAAGATCCCGCATGGCCTGGCAACAGTTCCTCAGTTCCCGCCCTGCCTGGAATCAGTTCCTAAGATCCCGCACGGCCTGGCATCAGTTACTCAGTTCCTGCACTTCCTGGCATCAGTTCCTAAGTTCCAACACTGCCTGGCATCACTTGCTCAGTTCCCATCACTGCCTGGCATTAGTTCCTTAGTTCCTGCACTTCCTGGCATCAGTTCCTCAGTTCCCGCACAGCCTGGCATCGGTTCCTCAGTCCTATCACTGCCTGGCATCAGCTCCTCAGTTCCCGCACTGCCTGGCATCACTTCCTCCGTTCCCATCACTGCCTGGCATCAGTTCCTAACATCTCACACTACCTGGCATCAATACCTAAGCACCCGCACTGCCTAGCATCAGTTCCTCAGTTCCCACACTGCCTGAAATCAGTTTCTAAGTTCCCACACTGCCTGGCATCAGTTTCTCAGTCCCATCACTGCCTGGCATCAGTTCCTCAGTTCCTGCACTGCCTGGCATCAGTTCCTAAGTTCCCGCACTGCATGGCATCAGTTGCTCAGTTCTCACACTGCCTGGCATCAATTCCTAAGATCCTGCACGGCCTGGCATCAGTTCCTCAGTTCCTGCACTTCCTGGAATCAGTGTCTCAGTTCCCGCACTGCCTGCCATCAGTTCCTAAGATCCCGCATGGCCTGGCATCAGTTCCTCAGTTCCCAAACTGCCTGGCATCAGTTCCTAAGATCCCGCATGGCCTGGCATCAGTTCCTCAGTTCCTGCACTTCCTGGCATCAGTTCCTTAGTTCCCATCACTGCCTGGCATCAGTTCTTCAGTTCCCATCACTGCCTGGCATCAGTTCCTAAGATCCCACACTGCCTGGCATCAGTACCTCAATTCCCATCACTGCCTGGCATCAGTTCCTCAGTTCGCACACTGCCTGGCATGAGTTCCTAAATTCCCGCACTGCCTGGCATCAGTTTGTCAGTTCCCATCACTGCCTGGCCTCAGTTCCTAAGATAATATCACTGCCTGGCATTAGTTGCTTGGTTCCCATCACTGCCTGAAATCAGTTCATCAGTTCCCATCACTGCCTGGCATCAGTTCCTTACTTCCCACATTGCCTGGCATCAGTTCCTCACTTCCCACACTGCCTGGCATCAGTTCCTAAATTCCCACACTGTCTGGCATTAAGCTCCTCAGTCCCATCACTGCCTGTCATCAGCTCTTCAGTTCACGCACAGCCCGGCATCAGTTCCTCAGTTCCAACGCTACCTGGCATTATTACCTCAGTTCCCGCATAGCCTGGCATCGTTCATCAGTTCTCACACTGCCTGTCATCAGTACCTCAGTTCCCACAGTGCCTGGATCAGTTCCTCAATTTGCACACCGCCTGTCATCAGTACCTCAGTTCCCAAACTGCATGGCAGCAATTCCTCAGTACCCACACTGCCTGGCACCAGTTATTCAGTTCCTGCACGACCTGCCATCAGTTCCTAAGATCCTATCACTGCCTGGCATAAGTTACTTAGTTCCCATCACTGCCTGGAATCAGTTCATCAGTTCCCATCACTGCCTGGCATCAGTTCCCAAGTTCCCACAGAGCCTGGCATCAGTTCCTCAGTTCCCATCACTGCCTGGCATCAGTTCCTCACTTCCCACACTGCCTGGTATCAGTTCCTAAGTTCCCGCACTACCTGGCATCAGTTCCTCAGTCCCATCACTGCCTGGCATCAGCTCTTCAGTTCCCGTACTGCCTGGCATCAGTTACTCAGTTCCAATCACTGCCTGCCATCAGTTCCTAAGTTCCCGCACTGCCTGCAATCAGTTCCTAATAACATGCACTGCCTGGCATTGATGCTTAAGTTCACTCACTGCCTGGCATCAATTCATCAGTTACCACACTACCTGGCATCAGTTCCTAAGTTCCCGCACTGCCTGGCATCAGTTTGTCAGTTCCCATCACTGCCTGGCATCAGTTCCTAAGTTCCCGCACTGCCTGGCATCAATTCCAAAGTTCCCACACTGCCTGAAATCAGCTCATCAGTTCCCATCACTGCCTGGCATCAGCTCCTCAGTTCCCATCACTGCCTGGCATCAGTTCCTAACTTCCCGCACAGCCTGGCATTACGTTCCTCAGTCCCATCACTGCCTGGCATCAGCTCTTCAGTTCACGTACAGCCTGGCATCAATTCCTCAGTTCTGACACTACCTGGCATCACTTCCCCAGTTCCCGCATAGCCTGGCATCGGTTCCTAAGTTTCCGCACTGCCTGGCATCAATTCCTCAGTCCAATCACTGCCTGGCATCAGTTCCTAAGTTCCCGCACTGCCTGGAATCAGTTCCTAATAACATGCACTGCCAGGCATCGATTCCTAAGTTCACTCACTGCCTGGCATAAATTCATCAGTTCCCACACTACCTGGCATCAGTTCCTCAGTTCCCGCACAGCCTGGCATCAGTTTCTCAGTCCTATCACTGCCTGGCATCAGCTCCTCAGTTCTCGCACTGCCTGGCATCACTTCCTCCGTTCCCATCACTGCCTGGCATCAGTTCCTAACATCTCACACTACCTGGCATCAATACCTAAGCACCCGCACTGCCTAGCATAAGTTCCTCAGTTCCCACACTGCCTGAAATGAGTTTCTAAGTTCCCACACTGCCTGGCATCAGTTTCTCAGTCCCATCACTGCCTGGCATCAGTTCCTCAGTTCCCACACTGCCTGTCATCAGTTCCTAAGTTCCCGCACTGCATGGCACCAGTTGCTCAGTTCCCACACTGCCTGGTATCAGTTCCTAAGATCCCGCACTGCCTGGCATCAATTCCTAAAATCCCGCACGGCCTGGCATCAGTTCCTCAGTTCCTGCGCTTCCTGAAATCAGTGTCTCAGTTCCCTCACTGCCTGCCATCAGTTCCTAAGATCTCGCATGGCCTGGCATCAGTTCCTCAGTTCCCGCACTGCCTGGCATCAATTCCTAAAATCCCGCACGGCCTGGCATCAGTTCCACAGTTCCTGCGCTTCCTGGAATCAGTGTCTCAGTTCCCGCACTGCCTGCCATCAGTTCCTAAGATCCCGCATGGCCTGGCATCAGTTCCTCAGTTCCCGCACTGCCTGGCATCAGTTCCTAAGATCCCGCATGGCCTGGCATTAGTTCCTCAGTTCCTGCACTTCCTGGCATCAGTTCCTTAGTTCTCATCACTGCCTGGCATCAGTTCATCAGTTCCCATCACTGCCTGGCATCAGTTCCTAAGATCCCACACTGCCTGGCATCAGTACCTCAATTCCCATCACTGCCTGGCATCAGTTACTCAGTTCGCACACTGCCTGGCATGAGTTCCTAAATTCCCGCACTTCCTGGCATCAGTTTGTCAGTTCCCATCACTGCCTGGCCTCAGTTCCTAAGATAATATCACTGCCTGGCATTAGTTGCTTGGTTCCCATCACTGCCTGAAATCAGTTCATCAGTTCCCATCACTGCCTGGCATCAGTTCCTTACTTCCCACATTGCCTAGCATCAGTTCTTCAGTTCCCATCACTGCCTGGCATCAGTTCCTCACTTCCCACACTGCCTGGCATCAGTTCCTAACTTCCCGCACTGTCTGGCATTAAGTTCCTCAGTCCCATCACTGCCTGTCATCAGCTCTTCAGTTCACGCACAGCCCGGCATCAGTTCCTCAGTTCCGACGCTACCTGGCATCATTTCCTCAGTTCCCGCATAGCCTGGTATCGGTTCATCAGTTCTCACACTGCCTGTCATCAGTACCTCAGTTCCCACCGTGCCTCGATCAGTTCCTCAATTCGCACACCGCCTGTCATCAGTACCTCAGTTCCCAAACTGCATGGCAGCAATTCCTCAGTACCCACACTGCCTGGCACCAGTTATTCAGTTCCTGCACGACCTTCCTAAGATCCTATCACTGCCTGGCATAAGTTACTTAGTTCCCATCACTGCCTGGAATCACTTCATTAGTTCCCATCACTGCCTGGCATCAGTTCCTAAGTTCCCACAGAGCCTGGTATCAATTCCTCAGTTCCCATCACTGCCTGGCATCAGTTCCTCACTTCCCACACTGCCTGGTATCAGTTCCTAACTTCCTGCACTGCCTGGCATCAGTTCCTCAGTCCCATCACTGCCTGGCATCAGCTCTTCAGTTCCCGCACTGCCTGGCATCAGTTCCACAGTTCCAATCACTGCCTGCCATCAGTTCCTATGTTCCCGCACTGCCTGCAATCAGTTCCTAATAACATGCACTGCCTGGCATCGATGCCTAAGTTCACTCACTGCCTGGCATCAATTCATCAGTTCCCACACTACCTGGCATCAGTTCCTCAGTTCCCGCATAGCCTGGCATCAGTTCCTCAGTCCTATCACTGCCTGGCATCAGCTCCTCAGTTCCCGCACAGCCTGGCATCACTTCGTCCGTTCCCATCACTGCCTGGCACCAGTTCCTAACATCTCGCACTACCTGGCATCAATACCTAAGCAACCGCACTGCCTAGCATAAGTTCTTCAGTTCCCACACTGCCTGAAATCAGTTTCTAAGTTCCCACACTGCCTGGCATCAGTTTCTCAGTCCCATCACTGCTTGGCATCAGTTCCTCAGTTCCCGCACTGCCTGTCATCAGTTCCTAAGTTCCCGCACTGCATGGCATCAGTTGCTCAGTTCCCACACTGCCTGGTATCAGTTCCTAAGATCCCGCACGGCCTGGCATCAGTGTCTCAGTTCCTGCACTGCCTGCCATCAGTTCCTAAGATACCGCATGGCCTGGCAACAGTTCCTCAGTTCCTGCACTTCCTGGAATCAGTGTCTCAGTTCCCGCACTGCCTGCCATCAGTTCCTAAGATCCCGCATGGCCTGGCATCAGTTCCTCAGTTCCCGCATTGCCTGGCATCAGTTCCTAAGATCCCGCATGGCCTGACATCAGTTCCTCAATTCCTGCACTTCCTGGCATCAGTTCCTTACTTCCCATCACTGCCTGGCATCAGTTCATCAGTTCCCATCACTGCCTGGCATCAGTTCCTAAGATCCCACACTGCCTGGCATCAGTACCTCAATTCCCATCACTGCCTGGCATCAGTTCCTCAGTTCGCACACTGCCTGGCATGAGTTCCTAAATTCCCGCACTGCCTGGCATCAGTTTGTCAGTTCCCATCACTGCCTGGCCTCAGTTCCTAAGATAATATCACTGCCTGGCATTAGTTGCTTGGTTCCCATCACTGCCTGAAATCAGTTCATCAGTTCCCATCATTGCCTGGCATCAGTTCCTTACTTCCCACATTGCCTAGCATCAGTTCCTCAGTTCCCGCACTGCCTGGAATCAGTTCCTAATAACATGCACTGCCAGGCATCGATTCCTAAGTTCACTCACTGCCTGGCATAAATTCATCAGTTCCCACACTACCTGGCATCAGTTCCTCAGTTCCCGCACAGCCTGGCATCAGTTTCTCAGTCCTATCACTGCCTGGCATCAGCTCCTCAGTTCTCGCACTGCCTGGCATCACTTCCTCCGTTCCCATCACTGCCTGGCATCAGTTCCTAACATCTCACACTACCTGGCATCAATACCTAAGCACCCGCACTGCCTAGCATAAGTTCCTCAGTTCCCACACTGCCTGAAATGAGTTTCTAAGTTCCCACACTGCCTGGCATCAGTTTCTCAGTCCCATCACTGCCTGGCATCAGTTCCTCAGTTCCCACACTGCCTGTCATCAGTTCCTAAGTTCCCGCACTGCATGGCACCAGTTGCTCAGTTCCCACACTGCCTGGTATCAGTTCCTAAGATCCCGCACTGCCTGGCATCAATTCCTAAAATCCCGCACGGCCTGGCATCAGTTCCTCAGTTCCTGCGCTTCCTGAAATCAGTGTCTCAGTTCCCTCACTGCCTGCCATCAGTTCCTAAGATCTCGCATGGCCTGGCATCAGTTCCTCAGTTCCCGCACTGCCTGGCATCAATTCCTAAAATCCCGCACGGCCTGGCATCAGTTCCACAGTTCCTGCGCTTCCTGGAATCAGTGTCTCAGTTCCCGCACTGCCTGCCATCAGTTCCTAAGATCCCGCATGGCCTGGCATCAGTTCCTCAGTTCCCGCACTGCCTGGCATCAGTTCCTAAGATCCCGCATGGCCTGGCATTAGTTCCTCAGTTCCTGCACTTCCTGGCATCAGTTCCTTAGTTCTCATCACTGCCTGGCATCAGTTCATCAGTTCCCATCACTGCCTGGCATCAGTTCCTAAGATCCCACACTGTCTGGCATCAGTACCTCAATTCCCATCACTGCCTGGCATCAGTTACTCAGTTCGCACACTGCCTGGCATGAGTTCCTAAATTCCCGCACTTCCTGGCATCAGTTTGTCAGTTCCCATCACTGCCTGGCCTCAGTTCCTAAGATAATATCACTGCCTGGCATTAGTTGCTTGGTTCCCATCACTGCCTGAAATCAGTTCATCAGTTCCCATCACTGCCTGGCATCAGTTCCTTACTTCCCACATTGCCTAGCATCAGTTCTTCAGTTCCCATCACTGCCTGGCATCAGTTCCTCACTTCCCACACTGCCTGGCATCAGTTCCTAACTTCCCGCACTGTCTGGCATTAAGTTTCTCAGTCCCATCACTGCCTGTCATCAGCTCTTCAGTTCACGCACAGCCCGGCATCAGTTCCTCAGTTCCGACGCTACCTGGCATCATTTCCTCAGTTCCCGCATAGCCTGGTATCGGTTCATCAGTTCTCACACTGCCTGTCATCAGTACCTCAGTTCCCACCGTGCCTCGATCAGTTCCTCAATTCGCACACCGCCTGTCATCAGTACCTCAGTTCCCAAACTGCATGGCAGCAATTCCTCAGTACCCACACTGCCTGGCACCAGTTATTCAGTTCCTGCACGACCTTCCTAAGATCCTATCACTGCCTGGCATAAGTTACTTAGTTCCCATCACTGCCTGGAATCACTTCATTAGTTCCCATCACTGCCTGGCATCAGTTCCTAAGTTCCAACAGAGCCTGGTATCAATTCCTCAGTTCCCATCACTGCCTGGCATCAGTTCCTCACTTCCCACACTGCCTGGTATCAGTTCCTAACTTCCTGCACTGCCTGGCATCAGTTCCTCGGTCCCATCACTGCCTGGCATCAGCTCTTCAGTTCCCGCACTGCCTGGCATCAGTTCCACAGTTCCAATCACTGCCTGCCATCAGTTCCTATGTTCCCGCACTGCCTGCAATCAGTTCCTAATAACATGCACTGCCTGGCATCGATGCCTAAGTTCACTCACTGCCTGGCATCAATTCATCAGTTCCCACACTACCTGGCATCAGTTCCTCAGTTCCCGCATAGCCTGGCATCAGTTCCTCAGTCCTATCACTGCCTGGCATCAGCTCCTCAGTTCCCGCACAGCCTGGCATCACTTCCTCCGTTCCCATCACTGCCTGGCACCAGTTCCTAACATCTCGCACTACCTGGCATCAATACCTAAGCAACCGCACTGCCTAGCATAAGTTCCTCAGTTCCCACACTGCCTGAAATCAGTTTCTAAGTTCCCACACTGCCTGGCATCAGTTTCTCAGTCCCATCACTGCTTGGCATCAGTTCCTCAGTTCCCGCACTGCCTGTCATCAGTTCCTAAGTTCCCGCACTGCATGGCATCAGTTGCTCAGTTCCCACACTGCCTGGTATCAGTTCCTAAGATCCCGCACGGCCTGGCATCAGTGTCTCAGTTCCTGCACTGCCTGCCATCAGTTCCTAAGATACCGCATGGCCTGGCAACAGTTCCTCAGTTCCTGCACTTCCTGGAATCAGTGTCTCAGTTCCCGCACTGCCTGCCATCAGTTCCTAAGATCCCGCATGGCCTGGCATCAGTTCCTCAGTTCCCGCATTGCCTGGCATCAGTTCCTAAGATCCCGCATGGCCTGACATCAGTTCCTCAGTTCCTGCACTTCCTGGCATCAGTTCCTTACTTCCCATCACTGCCTGGCATCAGTTCATCAGTTCCCATCACTGCCTGGCATCAGTTCCTAAGATCCCACACTGCCTGGCATCAGTACCTCAATTCCCATCACTGCCTGGCATCAGTTCCTCAGTTCGCACACTGCCTGGCATGACTTCCTAAATTCCCGCACTGCCTGGCATCAGTTTGTCAGTTCCCATCACTGCCTGGCCTCAGTTCCTAAGATAATATCACTGCCTGGCATTAGTTGCTTGGTTCCCATCACTGCCTGAAATCAGTTCATCAGTTCCCATCATTGCCTGGCATCAGTTCCTTACTTCCCACATTGCCTAGCATCAGTTCCTCAGTTCCCATCACTGCCTGGCATCAGTTCCTCACTTCCAACACTGCCTGGCATCAGTTCCTAACTTCCCGCACTGTCTGGCATTAAGTTCCTCAGTCCCAACACTGCCTGTCATCAGCTCTTCAGTCCACGCACAGCCTGGCATCAGTTCCTCAGTTCCGATGCTACCTGGCATCACTTCCTCAGTTCCGGCATAGCATGGCATCGGCTCATCAGTTCTCACACTGCCTGTCATCAGTTCCTCAGTTCCCACAGTGCCTGGATCTGTTCCTCAGTTCGCACATCGCATGTCATCAGTACCTCAGTTCCCAAACTGCATGGCAGGAATTCCTCTTTACCCACACTGCCTGGCATCAGTTACTCAGTTCCCGCACTGCCTGGCATCAGTTCCTAAGATCCTATCACTGCCTGGCAAAAGTTACTTAGTTCCCATCACTGCCTGGAATCAGTTCATCAGTTCCCATCACTGCCTGGCATCGGTTCCTAAGTTCCCACAGAGCCTGGCATCAGTTCCTCAGTTCCCATCACTGCCTGGCATCAGTTCCTCACTTCCCATACTGCCTGGCATCAGTTCCTAAGTTCCCACACTGCCTGGCATCAGTTCCTCAATTCCCATCACTGCCTGGCATCAGTTCCTCAATTCCCATCCCTGCCAGGCATCAGTTCCTCAGTTCACACAATGCCTGGCATCATTTCCTCAGTTCCCGCACAGCCTGGCATCAGTTCATCAGCTCTCACAATGCCTGGCATCAGATCTTCAGTTCCCAAACTGCAGGGCAGCAATTCCTCAGTACCCACACTGCCTGGCACCAGTTCATCAGTTCCCATCATTGCCTGGCGTCAGTTCGTAAGTGCCCACACTGCTTGGCATCAGTTCCTCAGATCCCATCACTGCCTGGTATCAGTTCCTCAATTCGTATACAGCCTGGCATCAGTTCCTAATAACATGCACTGCCTGGCATCGATTCCTCAGTTCACTCACTGCCTGGCAACAATTCATCAGTTCCCATCACTACCTGGCATTAGTTCCTTAGTTCCCATCACCGCCTGGCATCAATTCATCAGTTCCCATCACTGCCTGGCATCAGTTACTAATAACATGCACTGCCTGGCATCGATTCCTCAGTTCACTCACTGCCTGGCATCAATTCTTCAGTTCCCGCACTGCCTGGAATCAGTTCCAAGGTTCCCGCACTGCCTGGCATGAATTCATAAGTTCCCACACTGCCTGGCCATCAGTTCCTCAATTCCCATCACTGCCTGGCATCAGTTCCTCTGTTCCCACACTACCTGGCATCAGTTCCTCAGTTCCCGCACAGCCTGGCATTTGTTCATCCGCTCTCACACTGCCGGTCATCAGTACCTCAGTTCCAACAGCGCCCGACATCAGTTCCTAAGTTCACACAGACTGCCTGGCAAAAGCTTCTCAGTTTATACACTGCCTGGCATCAGTTTATCAGTTCTCACAGTGCCTGGCATCAGCTCCTCCGATCCCACACTGCCTGGCATCAGTTCCTCGGTTCACATCAATGCCTGGCATCAGTTCATCAGTTCCCACACTGCCTTGCATCAGTACCTCAGTTACCACACTGCCTGGCATTAGTACCAAAGATCCCGCACTGCCAAGCATCAGTTCCAAAGTTCCCGCACGGGCTGACATCAGTGCGTAAGTGCCAACACTGCCTGGCATCACTTCCTCAGTTCCCGCACTGCCTGGCATCAGCTCCTCAGTTCCCAAATTGCAGGGCAGCAATTCCTCAGTACCCACACTGCCTGGCACCAGTTCCTCAGTTCCTGCACTGCCTGGCATCACTTCCAAAAATCCCACACTGCCTGGTATCAGTTCCTAAGTTCCCGCACTGCCTGGCATCAGTTCCTCAGTCCTATCACTGCCTGGCATCAGCTCCTCAGTTCCCGCACAGCCTGCCATCAGTTCCTAAGCTCCCGCATGGCCTGGCATCAGTTCCTAAGATCCCGCACGGTCTGGCATCAGTTCCTCCGTTCCCGCACTTAGTGGCATTAGTTCCTAAGTTCAAACACTGCCTGGCATCAATCACTAAGTTCCTACACTGCCTGTCATCAGTACCTCAGTTCCCACTGTGCCTGGCATCGGTTCCTAAGATCACAAGTGCCTGGCATGGATTTCTCAGTTCCACACTGCCTGGCATCAGTTCGTAAGTTCCCATCACTGCCTGGCATCAGTTCCTAAGTTCCTGCACTGCCTGGCATCAATTCCTCAGTTCCTACACTGCCTGTCATCAGTACCTCAGTTCCCACACTGCCTGCCATCAGTTCATCAGTTCTCACAATGCCTGTCATCAGTACCTCAGCTCCCACGGTGCCCGGCATCAGTTCCTAAATTCACACGCTACCTGGCAAAAGCTTCTCAGTTCCCACATTTCCATGGCATCAGTTCATCAGTTCTCACACTGCCTTGCATCAGATCCTACAGTCACACACTGCCTGGCCTCAGTTCCTAAGATAATATCACTGCCTGGCATTAGTTGCTTAGTTCCCATCACTGCCTGGACTCAGTTCATCAGTTCCCATCACTGCCTGGCATCAGTTCCTCCCTTCCCACACTGCCTGGCATCAGTTCCTCACTTCCCACACTGCCTGGCATCAGTTCCTAACTTCCCGCACTGCCTGGCATTAAGTTCCTCAGTCCCATCACAGCCTGGCATCAGCTCTTCAGTTCCGATGCTACCTGGCATCACTTCCTCAGTTGCCGCATAGCCTGGCATCGGTTCATCAGTTCTCACACTGCCTGGATCAGTTCCTCAGTTTGCACACCGCCTGTCATCAGTACCTCAGTTCCCACACTGCCTGGATCAGTTCCTCAGTTTGCACACCGCCTGTCATCAGTACCTCAGTTCCCAAACTGCATCGCAGCAATTCCTCAGCACCCACACTACCTGGCACCAGTTACTCAGTTCCCACACTGCCTGGCATCAGTTCCTAAGTTCCCACAGAGCCTGGCATCAGTTCCTCAGTTCCCATCACTACCTGGCATCAGTTCCTCACTTTCCACACTGCCTGGTATCAGTTCCTAAGTTCCCGCACTGCCTGGCATCGGTTCCTCAGTCCCATCACTGCCTGGCATCAGCTCTTCATTTCCTGCACTGCCTGGCATCAGTTCCTAAGTTCCCGCACTTTCTGGAATCAGTTCCTAATAACATGCACTGCCTGGCATCGATTCCTAAGTTCACTCACTGCCTGGCATCAATTCTTCAGTTCCCACACTACCTGGCATCAGTTTCTCAGTCCTATCACTGCCTGGCATCAGCTCCTCAGTTCCCGCACTGCCTGGCATCACTTCCTCCATTCCTGTCACTGCCTGGCATCAGTTCCTAACATCTCACACTACCTGGCATCAATACCTAAGCACCCTCAATGCCTAGCATCAGTTCGTCCGTTCCCACACTGCCTGGCATCAGTTCCTCAGTTCCATCACTGCCTGGCATCAGTTTCACAGTTCCCGCACTGCCTGGTATCAGTTCCTAAGATCCCGCACTGCCTGGCATTAGTGTCTCGGTTCGCACTCTGCCTGCCATCAGTTCCTAAGATCCCGCACTGCCTGGCATCAGTTCCTTCGTTCCCGCACTGCCTGGCATCAGTGGCAAAGATCCCGCACGGCGTGGGATTAATTCCTAAGCTTCCGCGCTGCCTGGCATCAGTTCCTAAGTTCCCGCACTGCCTGGCATCAATCACTAAGTTCCTACACTGCCTGTCATCAGTACCTCAGTTCCCACTGTGCCTAAGATCCCGCACGGCCTGGCATCGGTTCCTAAGATCACAAGTGCCTGGCATGGATTTCTCAGTTCCACACTGCCTGGCATCAGTTCGTAAGTTCCCATCACTGCCTGGCATCAGTTCCTAAGTTCCCGCACTGCCTGGCATCAATTCCTCAGTTCCTGCACTGCCTGTCATCAGTACCTCAGTTCCCACACTGCCTGCCATCAGTTCATCAGTTCTAACACTGCCTGGCATCAGCACCTCCATTCCCACACTGCCTGGCATCATTTCCTATGTTCCCACACTGCCTGGCATTGTTTCATCAGTTCTCACAATGCCTGTCATCAGTACCTCAGCTCCCACGGTGCCCGGCATCAGTTCCTAAATTCACACGCTACCTGGCAAAAGCTTCTCAGTTCCCACATTTCCATGGCATCAGTTCATCAGTTCTCACACTGCCTTGCATCAGATCCTACAGTCACACACTGCCTGGCCTCAGTTCCTAAGATAATATCACTGCCTGGCATTAGTTGCTTAGTTCCCATCACTGCCTGGACTCAGTTCATCAGTTCCCATCACTGCCTGGCATCAGTTCCTCCCTTCCCACACTGTCTGGCATCAGTTCCTCACTTCCCACACTGCCTGGCATCAGTTCCTAACTTCCCGTACTGCCTGGCATTAAGTTCCTCAGTCCCATCACAGCCTGGCATCAGCTCTTCAGTTCCGATGCTACCTGGCATCACTTCCTCAGTTCCCGCATAGCCTGGCATCGGTTCATCAGTTCTCACACTGCCTGGATCAGTTCCTCAGTTTGCACACCGCCTGTCATCAGTACCTCAGTTCCCAAACTGCATCGCAACAATTCCTCAGCACCCACACTACCTGGCACCAGTTACTCAGTTCCCACACTGCCTGGCATCAGTTCCTAAGTTCCCACAGAGCCTGGCATCAGTTACTCAGTTCCCATCACTGCCTGGCATCAGTTCCTCACTTTCCACACTGCCTGGTATCAGTTCCTAAGTTCCCGCACTGCCTGGCATCGGTTCCTCAGTCCCATCACTGCCTGGCATCAGCTCTTCATTTCCTGCACTGCCTGGCATCAGTTCCTAAGTTCCCGCACTTTCTGGAATCAGTTCCTAATAACATGCACTGCCTGGCATCGATTCCTAAGTTCACTCACTGCCTGGCATCAATTCTTCAGTTCCCACACTACCTGGCATCAGTTCCTCAGTCCTATCACTGCCTGGCATCAGCTCCTCAGTTCCCGCACTGCCTGGCATCACTTCCTCCGTTCCCGTCACTGCCTGGCATCAGTTCCTAACATCTCACACTACCTGGCATCAATACCTAAGCACCCTCACTGCCTAGCATCAGTTCGTCCGTTCCCACACTGCCTGGCATCAGTTCCTCAGTCCCATCACTGCCTGGCATCAGTTTCTCAGTTCCCGCACTGCCTGGTATCAGTTCCTAAGATCCCGCACTGCCTGGCATCAGTGTCTCGGTTCGCACTCTGCCTGCCATCAGTTCCAAAGATCCCGCATGGCCTGGCAACAGTTCCTCAGTTCCTGCACTGCCTGGCATCAGTTCCTTCGTTCCCGCACTGCCTGGCATCAGTGGCAAAGATCCCGCACGGCGTGGGATTAATTCCTAAGCTTCCGCGCTGCCTGGCATCAGTTCCTAAATTCCAACACTGCCCGGTATCACTTTCTCAGTTCCCGCACTACCTGGCATCAGATCCTCAGTTCCCAAACTGCAGGGCAGCAATTCCTCAGTACCCACACTGCCTGGCACCAGTTCATCAGTTCCCATCACTGCCTGGCATCAGTTCCTAAGTGTCCACACTGCCTGGCATCAGTTCCTCAGTTCCCATCACTGCCTGGCATCTGTTCCTCAATTTGCACACAGCCTGGCATCAGTTCCTAAGTTCCCGCACTGCCTGGCATCAGTTCCTCAGTTCCCATCACTGCCTGGCGTCAGTTCCTAAGTTCCCGCACTGCCTGGCATCACTTCCTAATAACATGCACTGCCTGGCATCGATTCCTCAGTTCACTCACTGCCTTGCATCAATTTGTCAGTTCAAACACTACCTGGCATCAGTTCCTCAGTTCCCGCACAGCCTGGCATCAGTTCATCAGCTCTCACAATGCCTGTCATCAGTACTTCAGTTCCCACAGTGCCTGGCATCGGTTCCTCAGTTCCCGCACTGCCTGGAATCAGTTTCTAAGTTCCCACACTGTCTGGCATCAGTTCCTCAGTCCCATCACTGCCTGGCATCACTTCCTCAGTGCCCACACTGCCTTGCACCAGTTCCTCAGTTCCCGCACTGCCTGGCATCACTTCCAAAAACCCCGCACTGCCTGGGATTAGTTCCCGAACTTCCTGGCATCAGTTCCTCAGTTCTATCACTGCCTGGCATCAGTTCCTCAGTTTGCACACTGCCTGGCATCAGTTCATAAGTTCCCGCACAGCCTGGCATCAGTTTGTCAGTTCCCATCACTGCCTGGCATCAGTGCCTAAGTTCCCGCACTGCCTGACATCAGTTCTTAATAAAATGCACTGCCTGGCATCGATTCCTCATTTCACTCACTGCCTGGCATCAATTCATCAGTTACCACACTACCTGGCATCAGTTCCTCAGTTCCCGCACAGCCTGGCATCGGTTCATCAGCTCTCGCACTGCCTGTCATCAGTACCTCTGTTCCCACAGTACCATGCATCGGTTCCTAAGTTCACACACTGCTTGGCATGAGTTTCTCAGTTCCAGCAGTGCCCGACATCAGTTCCTAAGTTCACACACTGCCTGGCAAAGGCATCTCATTTCCCACACTGCCTGGCATCAGTTCATCAGTTCTCATACTGCCTGTAATCATCTCCTCCATTCCCATCACTGCCTGGCATCAGTTCATCAGTTGCCATCTCAGCCAGGCATCAGTTCCTCAGTTCCCAACTTTCCTCATAACAGTATCTAAGTTCCCGCATTGCCTGGCATCAGTTCCTCAGTTCCCGCACTGCTTGGCATCAGTACAAAAGATCCCGGACTGGCTGGCATCAGTTCCTAAATTCCAACACTGCCCGGTATCACTTTCTCAGTTCCCGCACTACCTGGCATCAGATCCTCAGTTCCCAAACTGCAGGGCAGCAATTCCTCAGTACCCACACTGCCTGGCACCAGTTCATCAGTTCCCATCACTGCCTGGCATCAGTTCTTAAGTGTCCACACTGCCTGGCATCAGTTCATCAGTTCCCATCACTGCCTGGCATCTGTTCCTCAATTTGCACACAGCCTGGCATCAGTTCCTAAGTTCCCGCACTGCCTGGCATCAGTTCCTCAGTTCCCATCACTGCCTGGCGTTAGTTCCTAAGTTCCCGCACTGCCTGGCATCACTTCCTAATAACATGCACTGCCTGGCATCGATTCCTCAGTTCACTCACTGCCTTGCATCAATTTGTCAGTTCAAACACTACCTGGCATCAGTTCATCAGTTCCCGCACAGCCTGGCATCAGTTCATCAGCTCTCACAATGCCTGTCATCAGTACCTCAGTTCCCACAGTGCCTGGCATCGGTTCCTCAGTTCCCGCACTGCCTGGAATCAGTTTCTAAGTTCCCACACTGTCTGGCATCAGTTCCTCAGTCCCATCACTGCCTGGCATCACTTCCTCAGTGCCCACACTGCCTTGCACCAGTTCCTCAGTTCCCGCACTGCCTGGCATCACTTCCAAAAACCCCGCACTGCCTGGGATTAGTTCCCGAACTTCCTGGCATCAGTTCCTCAGTTCTATCACTGCCTGGCATCAGTTCCTCAGTTTGCACACTGCCTGGCATCAGTTCATAAGTTCCCGCACAGCCTGGCATCAGTTTGTCAGTTCCCATCACTGCCTGGCATCAGTGCCTAAGTTCCCGCACTGCCTGACATCAGTTCTTAATAAAATGCACTGCCTGGCATCGATTCCTCATTTCACTCACTGCCTGGCATCAATTCATCAGTTACCACACTACCTGGCATCAGTTCCTCAGTTCCCGCACAGCCTGGCATCGGTTCATCAGCTCTCGCACTGCCTGTCATCAGTACCTCTGTTCCCACAGTACCATGCATCAGTTCCTAAGTTCACACACTGCTTGGCATGAGTTTCTCAGTTCCAACAGTGCCCGACATCAGTTCCTAAGTTCACACACTGCCTGGCAAAGGCATCTCATTTCCCACACTGCCTGGCATCAGTTCATCAGTTCTCATACTGCCTGTAATCAGCTCCTCCATTCCCATCACTGCCTAGCATCGGTTCATCAGTTGCCATCTCAGCCAGGCATCAGTTCCTCAGTTCCCAACTTTCCTCATAACAGTATCTAAGTTCCCGCATTGCCTGGCATCAGTTCCTCAGTTCCCGCACTGCTTGGCATCAGTACAAAAGATCCCGGACTGGCTGGCATCAGTTCCTAAATTCCAACACTGCCCGGTATCACTTTCTCAGTTCCCGCACTACCTGGCATCAGATCCTCAGTTCCCAAACTGCAGGGCAGCAATTCCTCAGTACCCAGACTGCCTGGCACCAGTTCATCAGTTCCCATCACTGCCTGGCATCAGTTCCTAAGTGTCCACACTGCCTGGCATCAGTTCCTCAGTTCCCATCACTGCCTGGCATCTGTTCCTCAATTTGCACACAGCCTGGCATCAGTTCCTAAGTTCCCGCACTGCCTGGCATCAGTTCCTCAGTTCCCATCACTGCCTGGCGTCAGTTCCTAAGTTCCCGCACTGCCTGGCATCACTTCCTAATAACATGCACTGCCTGGCATCGATTCCTCAGTTCACTCACTGCCTTGCATCAATTTGTCAGTTCAAACACTACCTGGCATCAGTTCCTCAGTTCCCGCACAGCCTGGCATCAGTTCATCAGCTCTCACAATGCCTGTCATCAGTACCTCAGTTCCCACAGTGCCTGGCATCGGTTCCTCAGTTCCCGCACTGCCTGGCATCAGTTTGTCAGTTCCCGCACTGCCTGGAATCAGTTCCTCAGTTCCCACACTGCCTGCAATCAGTTCCTAAGATCCCGCACTGCCTGGCATCAGTTTCACAGTTCCCGCACTGCCTGCCATCAGTTCCTAAGATCCCGCATAGCCTGGCATCAGTTCCTCAGTTCCCGCACTTCCTGCCATCAGTTCCTAAGATCCCGCACTGCCTGGCATCAGTTCCTTCGTTCCCGCACTGCCTGGCATCAGTGGCAAAGATCCCGCACGGCGTGGGATTAATTCCTAAGCTTCCGCGCTGCCTGGCATCAGTTCCTAAGTTCCCGCACTGCCTGGCATCAATCACTAAGTTCCTACACTGCCTGTCATCAGTACCTCAGTTCCCACTGTGCCTAAGATCCCGCACGGCCTGGCATCGGTTCCTAAGATCACAAGTGCCTGGCATGGATTTCTCAGTTCCACACTGCCTGGCATCAGTTCGTAAGTTCCCATCACTGCCTGGCATCAGTTCCTAAGTTCCCGCACTGCCTGGCATCAATTCCTCAGTTCCTGCACTGCCTGTCATCAGTACCTCAGTTCCCACACTGCCTGCCATCAGTTCATCAGTTCTAACACTGCCTGGCATCAGCACCTCCATTCCCACACTGCCTGGCATCATTTCCTATGTTCCCACACTGCCTGGCATTGTTTCATCAGTTCTCACAATGCCTGTCATCAGTACCTCAGCTCCCACGGTGCCCGGCATCAGTTCCTAAATTCACACGCTACCTGGCAAAAGCTTCTCAGTTCCCACATTTCCATGGCATCAGTTCATCAGTTCTCACACTGCCTTGCATCAGATCCTACAGTCACACACTGCCTGGCCTCAGTTCCTAAGATAATATCACTGCCTGGCATTAGTTGCTTAGTTCCCATCACTGCCTGGACTCAGTTCATCAGTTCCCATCACTGCCTGGCATCAGTTCCTCCCTTCCCACACTGTCTGGCATCAGTTCCTCACTTCCCACACTGCCTGGCATCAGTTCCTAACTTCCCGTACTGCCTGGCATTAAGTTCCTCAGTCCCATCACAGCCTGGCATCAGCTCTTCAGTTCCGATGCTACCTGGCATCACTTCCTCAGTTCCCGCATAGCCTGGCATCGGTTCATCAGTTCTCACACTGCCTGGATCAGTTCCTCAGTTTGCACACCGCCTGTCATCAGTACCTCAGTTCCCAAACTGCATCGCAACAATTCCTCAGCACCCACACTACCTGGCACCAGTTACTCAGTTCCCACACTGCCTGGCATCAGTTCCTAAGTTCCCACAGAGCCTGACATCAGTTACTCAGTTCCCATCACTGCCTGGCATCAGTTCCTCACTTTCCACACTGCCTGGTATCAGTTCCTAAGTTCCCGCACTGCCTGGCATCGGTTCCTAAGTCCCATCACTGCCTGGCATCAGCTCTTCATTTCCTGCACTGCCTGGCATCAGTTCCTAAGTTCCCGCACTTTCTGGAATCAGTTCCTAATAACATGCACTGCCTGGCATCGATTCCTAAGTTCACTCACTGCCTGGCATCAATTCTTCAGTTCCCACACTACCTGGCATCAGTTCCTCAGTCCTATCACTGCCTGGCATCAGCTCCTCAGTTCCCGCACTGCCTGGCATCACTTCCTCCGTTCCCGTCACTGCCTGGCATCAGTTCCTAACATCTCACACTACCTGGCATCAATACCTAAGCACCCTCACTGCCTAGCATCAGTTCGTCCGTTCCCACACTGCCTGGCATCAGTTCCTCAGTCCCATCACTGCCTGGCATCAGTTTCTCAGTTCCCGCACTGCCTGGTATCAGTTCCTAAGATCCCGCACTGCCTGGCATCAGTGTCTCGGTTCGCACTCTGCCTGCCATCAGTTCCAAAGATCCCGCATGGCCTGGCAACAGTTCCTCAGTTCCTGCACTGCCTGGCATCAGTTCCTTCGTTCCCGCACTGCCTGGCATCAGTGGCAAAGATCCCGCACGGCGTGGGATTAATTCCTAAGCTTCCGCGCTGCCTGGCATCAGTTCCTAAGTTCCCGCACTGCATGGCATCAGTTGCTCTGTTCCCGCACTGCCTGGAATCAGTTCCTCAGTTCCCACACTGCCTGCCATCAGTTCCTAAGATCCCGCAGTGCCTGGCATCAGTATCTCAATTCCCGCACTGCCTGCCATCAGTTCCTAAGATCCCGCATGGCCTGATATCAGTTCCTCAGTTCCCGCAATGCCTGGCATCAGTTCCTAAGATCCCGCATAGCCTGGCATCAGTTCCTCAGTTCCCGCACATCCTGGCATCAGTTCCGAAGTTTCAACACTGCCTGGCATCACTTCCTCTGTTCCCATCACTGCCTGGCATCAGTTCCTCTGTTCGCACACTGCCTGGCATCAGTTCCTCAGTTCCCGCACAGCCTGGCATCAGTTCCTCAGTTCCCATCACTGCCTGGCATCAGTTCCTCACTTCCCACACTGCCTGGTATCAGTTCCTAAGTTCCTGCACTGCCTGGCATCAGTTCCTCAGTCCCATCACTGCCTGGCATCAGCTCTTCAGTTCCCGCACTGCCTGGCATCAGTTCCCAAACTTCCTGGCATCAGTTCCTCAGTCCTATCACTGCCTGGCATCAGTTCCTCAGTTCGCACACTGCCTGGCATAAGTTCGTAAGTTCCCGCACAGCCTGGGATCAGTTTGTCAGTTCCCATCACTGCCTGGCATCAGTTCCTAATAAAATGCACAGCCTGGCATCGATTCCTCATTTCACTCACTGCCTGGCATCAATTCATCAGTTACCACACTACCTGGCATCAGTTCCTCAGTTCCCGCACAGCCTGGCATCGGTTCATCAGCTCTCACATTGCCTGTCAACAGTCCCTCAGATCCCACAGTGCCCGACATCAGTTCCTAAGTTCACACACTGCCTGGCAAAGGCTTCTCATTTCCCACACTGCCTGGCATCAGTTCATCAGTTCTCACACTGCCTGTAATCAGCTCCTCCGTTCCCATCACTGCCTGGCATCAGTTCATCAGTTGCCATCTCAGCCAGGCATCAGTTCCTCAGTTCCCAACTTTCCTCACAACAGTATCTAAGTTCCCGCATTGCCTGGCATCAGTTCCTCAGTTCCAGCACTGCTTGGCATCAGTACAAAAGATCCCGGACTGGCTGGCATCAGTTCCTAAATTCCAACACTTTCTCAGTTCCCACACTACCTGGCATCAGATCCTCAGTTCCCAAACTGCAGGGCAGCAATTCCTCAGTACCCAGACTGCCTGGCACCAGTTCATCAGTTCCCATCACTGCCTGGCATCAGTTCCTAAGTGTCCACACTGCCTGGCATCAGTTCCTCAGTTCCCATCACTGCCTGGCATCAGATCCTCAATTTGCACACAGCCTGGCATCAGTTCCTAAGTTCCCGCACTGCCTGGCATCAGTTCCTCAGTTCCCATCACTGCCTGGCGTCAGTTCCTAAGTTCCCGCACGGCCTGGCATCAGTTCCTAATAACATGCACTGCCTGGCATCGATTCCTCAGTTCACTCACTGCCTTGCATCAATTTGTCAATTCAAACACTACTTGGCATCAGTTCCTCAGTTCCCGCACAACCTGGCATCAGTTCATCAGCTCTCACACTGCCTGTCATCAGTACCTCAGTTCCCACAGTGCCTGGCATTGGTTCCTCAGTACCCACACTGCCTGGCATCAGTTCCTAATAACATGCACTGCCTGGCATCGATTCCTCATTTCACTCACTGACTGCCATCAATTTGTAAGTTCAAACACTGCCTGCCATCGGTTCCTCAGTTCCCGCACAGCCTGGCATTTGTTCATCCACTCTCACACTGCCTGTCATCAGTACCTCAGTTCCCACAGTGCCTGGCATCAGATCCTAGGTTCACACACTGCCTGTCATCAGTCTCTCAGTTCCAACAGCGCCCGACATCAGTTCCTAAGTTCACACACACTGCCTGGCAAAAGCTTCTCTGTTCCCACAATGCCTGGCATCAGTTTATCAGTTCATCAAAGTGCCTGGCATCAGCTCCTCCGATCCCACACTGCCTGGCATCAGTTCCACGGTTCCCACACTGCCTGGCATCAGTTTCTAAGTTCCCACACTGCCTGGCATCAGTTCCTCGGTCCCCACACTTCCTGGCATCAGTTTCTAAGTTCCCACACTGCCTGGCATCAGCTCCTCAGTTCCCGCACTGCCTGGCATTAGTTCATCAGTTCCCACATTGCCTTGCATCAGTACCTCAGTTACCACACTGCCTGGCATCAGTTCCAAAGTTCCCGCACTGCCTGACATCAGTTCTTAAGTGCCAACACTGCCTGGCAACACTTCCTCAGTTCCCGCACTGCCTGGCATCAGCTCCTCAGTTCCCAAATTGCAGGCAGCAATTCCTCAGTACCCACACTGTTGGCACCAGTTCCTCACTTCCCGCATTGCCTGGAATCAGTTACAAAATTCCCGCACTGCTTGGGATCAATTCCTAAGTTCCCGCACTGCCTGGCATCAGTTCCTCAGTCCTATCACTGCCTGGCGTCAGCTCCTCAGTTCCATCACTGCCAGGCATCAGTTCATAACATCTCGCACTACCTGGCATCAATACCTAAGCACCAGCGCTGCCTGGCATCAGTGCCTCAGTTCCCACACTGCCTGGCATCAGTTTCTAAGTTCCCACACTGCCTAGCATCAGCTCCTCAGTTCCCGCACTACCTGGCATCAGTTAATTCGTTCCCGCACTGCATGGCATCAGTTGCTCAGTTCCCGCACTGCCTGGCATCAGTTCCTCACATCCCACACTGCCTGGCATCAGTTTCTCAGTTCCCGCACTGCCTCAAATCAGTTCCTCACTTCCCACACTGCCTGCCATCAGTTCCTAAGATCCCGCACTGCCCGGCATCAGTTTCTCAAATCCCACACTGGCTACCATCAGTTCCTAAGATCCCGCACGGCCTGGCATCAGTTCGTAAGTTCCCGCACTGCCTGGAATCAGCTCCTCAGTTCCCAAATTGCAGGGCAGCAATTCCTCAGTTCCCGCACTGCCTGGGATCAGTTCCTAAGTTCGCGCACTTCCTGGCATCAGTTCCTCAGTCCTATCACTGCCTGGTATCAGTTCCTCAGTGCGCACACTGCCTGGCATCAGTTCCTAAGTACACACACTGCCTGGCAAAGGCTTCTCATTTCCCACACTGCCTGGCATCAGTTGATCAGTTCTCACACTGCGTGGAATCAGCTCCTCCGTTCCCATGCTGTCTGGCATCAGTTCCTCGGCTCCCATCACTGCCTGGCACCAGTTCCTCAGTTCCCGCACTGCTTGGCATCAGTACCAAAGATCTCGGACTGCATGGCACCAGTTCCTAAGTTCCAACACTGCCCTGTATCAATTTCCCAGTTCCCGCACTACCTAGCATCAGATCCTCAGTTCCCAAACTGCAGGGCAGCAATTCCTCAGTACCCACACTGCCTGGCACCAGTTCATCAGTTCCCATCACAGCCTGGCATCAGTTCCTAAGTTCCCGCACAGCCTGGCATCAGTTCCTCAGTTCCCATCACTGCCTGGCATTAGTTCCTCAATTTGCACACAGCCTGGCATCGGTTCTTCTGTTCACTCACTGCCTGGCATCAATTTGTCAGTTCAAACACTACCTGGCATCAGTTCCTCACTTCCCGCACAGCCTGGCATCGGTTCATCAGCTCTCACACTGCCTGTCATCAGTACCTCAGTTCCCACAGTACCATGCATCGGTTCCTAAGTTCACACACTGCTTGGCATGAGTTTCTCAGTTCCAACAGTGCCCGACATCAGTTCCTAAGTTCACACACTGCCTGGCAAAGGCTTCTCATTTCCAACACTGCCTGGCATCACTTCCTAATAACATGCACTGCCTGGGATCGATTCCTCAGTTCACTCACTGCCTTGCATCAATTTGTCAGTTCAAACACTACCTGGCATCAGTTCCTCACTTCCCGCACTGCCTGGAATCAGTTCCTAAGTTCCCACGCTGCCTGGCATCAGTTCCTCAGTCCCATCACTGCCTGGCATCAGCTCCTCAGTTCCCGCACTGCCTGGCATCAGTTCCTTCGTTCCCGCACTGCCTGGCATCAGTTACTTCATTCCCACACTGCCTGGCATCAGTTCCTTCATTTCCGCACTGCCTGGCATCAGTTCCTCAGTCCTGTCACTGCCTGGCATCAGCTCCTCAGTCCCCACACTGCCTGGAATCACTTCCTCTGTTCCCATCACTGCCTGGCATCAGTTCCTAACATTGCGCACTACCTGGCATCAATACCTAAGCACCCGCAATGCCTGGCATCAGTTCCTCAGTTCCCGCACTGCCTGGAATCAGTTTCTAAGTTCCCACACTGTCTGGCATCAGTTCCTCAGTCCCATCACTGCCTGGCATCACTTCCTCAGTGCCCACACTGCCTTGCACCAGTTCCTCAGTTCCCGCACTGCCTGGCATCACTTCCAAAAACCCCGCACTGCCTGGGATTAGTTCCCGAACTTCCTGGCATCAGTTCCTCAGTTCTATCACTGCCTGGCATCAGTTCCTCAGTTTGCACACTGCCTGTCATCAGTACCTCTGTTCCCACAGTACCATGCATCGGTTCCTAAGTTCACACACTGCTTGGCATGAGTTTCTCAGTTCCAACAGTGCCCGACATCAGTTCCTAAGTTCACACACTGCCTGGCAAAGGCATCTCATTTCCCACACTGCCTGGCATCAGTTCATCAGTTCTCATACTGCCTGTAATCCGCTCCTCCATTCCCATCACTGCCTAGCATCGGTTCATCAGTTGCCATCTCAGCCAGGCATCAGTTCCTCAGTTCCCAACTTTCCTCATAACAGTATCTAAGTTCCCGCATTGCCTGGCATCAGTTCCTCAGTTCCCGCACTGCTTGGCATCAGTACAAAAGATCCCGGACTGGCTGGCATCAGTTCCTAAATTCCAACACTGCCCGGTATCACTTTCTCAGTTCCCGCACTACCTGGCATCAGATCCTCAGTTCCCAAACTGCAGGGCAGCAATTCCTCAGTACCCAGACTGCCTGGCACCAGTTCATCAGTTCCCATCACTGCCTGGCATCAGTTCCTAAGTGTCCACACTGCCTGGCATCAGTTCCTCAGTTCCCATCACTGCCTGGCATCTGTTCCTCAATTTGCACACAGCCTGGCATCAGTTCCTAAGTTCCCGCACTGCCTGGCATCAGTTCCTCAGTTCCCATCACTGCCTGGCGTCAGTTCCTAAGTTCCCGCACTGCCTGGCATCACTTCCTAATAACATGCACTGCCTGGCATCGATTCCTCAGTTCACTCACTGCCTTGCATCAATTTGTCAGTTCAAACACTACCTGGCATCAGTTCATCAGTTCCCGCACAGCCTGGCATCAGTTCATCAGCTCTCACAATGCCTGTCATCAGTACCTCAGTTCCCACAGTGCCTGGCATCGGTTCCTCAGTTCCCGCACTGCCTGGAATCAGTTTCTAAGTTCCCACACTGTCTGGCATCAGTTCCTCAGTCCCATCACTGCCTGGCATCACTTCCTCAGTGCCCACACTGCCTTGCACCAGTTCCTCAGTTCCCGCACTGCCTGGCATCACTTCCAAAAACCCCGCACTGCCTGAGATTAGTTCCCGAACTTCCTGGCATCAGTTCCTCAGTTCTATCACTGCCTGGCATCAGTTCCTCAGTTTGCACACTGCCTGGCATCAGTTCATAAGTTCCCGCACAGCCTGGCATCAGTTTGTCAGTTCCCATCACTGCCTGGCATCAGTGCCTAAGTTCCCGCACTGCCTGACATCAGTTCTTAATAAAATGCACTGCCTGGCATCGATTCCTCATTTCACTCACTGCCTGGCATCAATTCATCAGTTACCACACTACCTGGCATCAGTTCCTCAGTTCCCGCACAGCCTGGCATCGGTTCATCAGCTCTCGCACTGCCTGTCATCAGTACCTCTGTTCCCACAGTACCATGCATCGGTTCCTAAGTTCACACACTGCTTGGCATGAGTTTCTCAGTTCCAGCAGTGCCCGACATCAGTTCCTAAGTTCACACACTGCCTGGCAAAGGCATCTCATTTCCCACACTGCCTGGCATCAGTTCATCAGTTCTCATACTGCCTGTAATCAGCTCCTCCATTCCCATCACTGCCTGGCATCAGTTCATCAGTTGCCATCTCAGCCAGGCATCAGTTCCTCAGTTCCCAACTTTCCTCATAACAGTATCTAAGTTCCCGCATTGCCTGGCATCAGTTCCTCAGTTCCCGCACTGCTTGGCATCAGTACAAAAGATCCCGGACTGGCTGGCATCAGTTCCTAAATTCCAACACTGCCCGGTATCACTTTCTCAGTTCCCGCACTACCTGGCATCAGATCCTCAGTTCCCAAACTGCAGGGCAGCAATTCCTCAGTACCCACACTGCCTGGCACCAGTTCATCAGTTCCCATCACTGCCTGGCATCAGTTCTTAAGTGTCCACACTGCCTGGCATCAGTTCATCAGTTCCCATCACTGCCTGGCATCTGTTCCTCAATTTGCACACAGCCTGGCATCAGTTCCTAAGTTCCCGCACTGCCTGGCATCAGTTCCTCAGTTCCCATCACTGCCTGGCGTTAGTTCCTAAGTTCCCGCACTGCCTGGCATCACTTCCTAATAACATGCACTGCCTGGCATCGATTCCTCAGTTCACTCACTGCCTTGCATCAATTTGTCAGTTCAAACACTACCTGGCATCAGTTCATCAGTTCCCGCACAGCCTGGCATCAGTTCATCAGCTCTCACAATGCCTGTCATCAGTACCTCAGTTCCCACAGTGCCTGGCATCGGTTCCTCAGTTCCCGCACTGCCTGGAATCAGTTTCTAAGTTCCCACACTGTCTGGCATCAGTTCCTCAGTCCCATCACTGCCTGGCATCACTTCCTCAGTGCCCACACTGCCTTGCACCAGTTCCTCAGTTCCCGCACTGCCTGGCATCACTTCCAAAAACCCCGCACTGCCTGGGATTAGTTCCCGAACTTCCTGGCATCAGTTCCTCAGTTCTATCACTGCCTGGCATCAGTTCCTCAGTTTGCACACTGCCTGGCATCAGTTCATAAGTTCCCGCACAGCCTGGCATCAGTTTGTCAGTTCCCATCACTGCCTGGCATCAGTGCCTAAGTTCCCGCACTGCCTGACATCAGTTCTTAATAAAATGCACTGCCTGGCATCGATTCCTCATTTCACTCACTGCCTGGCATCAATTCATCAGTTACCACACTACCTGGCATCAGTTCCTCAGTTCCCGCACAGCCTGGCATCGGTTCATCAGCTCTCGCACTGCCTGTCATCAGTACCTCTGTTCCCACAGTACCATGCATCGGTTCCTAAGTTCACACACTGCTTGGCATGAGTTTCTCAGTTCCAACAGTGCCCGACATCAGTTCCTAAGTTCACACACTGCCTGGCAAAGGCATCTCATTTCCCACACTGCCTGGCATCAGTTCATCAGTTCTCATACTGCCTGTAATCAGCTCCTCCATTCCCATCACTGCCTAGCATCGGTTCATCAGTTGCCATCTCAGCCAGGCATCAGTTCCTCAGTTCCCAACTTTCCTCATAACAGTATCTAAGTTCCCGCATTGCCTGGCATCAGTTCCTCAGTTCCCGCACTGCTTGGCATCAGTACAAAAGATCCCGGACTGGCTGGCATCAGTTCCTAAATTCCAACACTGCCCGGTATCACTTTCTCAGTTCCCGCACTGCCTGGAATCAGTTCCTCAGTTCCCACACTGCCTGCAATCAGTTCCTAAGATCCCGCACTGCCTGGCATCAGTTCCTAAGATCCCGCATAGCCTGGCATCAGTTCCTCAGTTCCCGCACTTCCTGCCATCAGTTCCTAAGATCCTATCACTGCCTGGCATAAGTTGCTTAGTTCCCATCACTGCCTGGAATCAGTTCATCAGTTCCCATCACTGCCTGGCATCAGTTCCTCAATTCCCGCACAGCCTGGCATCCGTTCCTCAGTTCCCATCACTGCCTGGCATCAGTTACTCACTCCCCACACTGACTGGTGACAGTTCCTAAGTTCCCGCACTGCCTGGCATCAGTTCCTCAGTCCCAATTCTGCCTGGCATCAGCTCTTCAGTTCGCGCACTGCCTGGCATCAGTTCCTAAGTTCCCGCACTGCCTGGAAACAGTTCCTAATAACATGCACTGCCTGGCATCGATTCCTAAGTTCACTCACTGCCGGGCATCAATTCATCAGTTCCCACACTACCTGGCATCAGTTCCTCAGTTCCCGCACAGCCTGGCATCAGTTCCTCAGTCCAATCACTGCCTGGCATCAGCTCCTAACACCTCGCACTGCCTACCATCAGTTCCTCAGTTCCCACACTACCTGGCATCAGTTCCTCAGTCCCATCACTGCCTGGTGTCAGTTCCTCAGTTCCCGCACTGCCTCGCATCAGTTCATATGTTCCCGCGCTGCATGGCATCAGTTGCTCAGTTCCCGCACTGCCTGGTATCAGTTCCTAAGATCCCGCACTGCCTGGCATCAGTGTCTCAGTTCCCACACTGCCTGCCATCAGTTCCTAAGATCCCGCATGGCCTGGCATCAGTTCCTAAGTTCCAACAGTGCCTTGCATCACTTCCTCAGTTCCCATCACTGCCTGGCATTAGTTCCTTAGTTCCCACACTGCCTGGCATCAGTTCCTCAATTCCCATCACTGCCTGCCATGAGTTCCTTAGTTCCCACACTGCCTGGCATTAGTTCATTAGTTCCCACACTACCTAGCATCAGTTCCTCAGTTCCCGCACAGCCTGGCATCAGTTCATCAGCTCTCACACTGCCTGTCATCAGTACCTCAGTTCCCACAGTGCCTGGCATTGGTTCCTCAGTTCCCGCAATACCTGGCATCAGATCCTCAGTTCCCAAACTGCAGGGCAGCAATTCCTCAGTAACCACACTGCCTGGCATCAGTTCCTCAGATCCCATCACTTCCTGGAATCAGTTTCTCAATTTGCACACAGCCTGGCATCAGTTCCTAATAACATGCACTGCCCGGCATCGATTCCTCAGTTCACTCACTGCCTGGCATCAATTTGTCAGTTCAAACACTACCTGCCATCGGTTCCTCAGTTCCCGCACAGCCTGGCATTTGTTCATCCATTCTCACACTGCCTGTCATCAGTACCTCAGTTCCCACAGTGCCTGGCATCGGTTCCTAAGTTCACACACTGCCTGTCATCGGTCTCTCAGTTCCAACAGCGCCCGACATCAGTTCCTAAGTTCACACACACTGCCTGGCAAAAGCTTCTCAGTTCCCACACTGCATGGCATCAGTTTATCAGTTCTCACAGTGCCTGGCATCAGCTCCTCCGATCCCACACTGCCTGGCATCAGTTCCTCGGTTCCCATCAATGCCTGGCATCAGTTCATCAGTTCCCACACTGCCTGGCATCAGTACCTCAGTTACCACACTGCCTGGCATTAGTACCAAAGATCCCGCACCGCCTGGCATCAATTCCAAAGTTCCCGCACTGCCTGACATCAGTTCTTAAGTTCCCGCACTGCCTGGCATCAGTTCCTCAGTCCTATCACTGCCTGGTATCACTTCCTCAGTTCGCACACTGCCTGGCATCAGTTCCTAAGTACACACACTGCCTGGCAAAGGCTTCTCATTTCCCACACTGCCTGGCGTCAGTTTCTAAGTTCCCACACTGCCTGGCATCAGTTCCTCAGTCCCATCACTGCCTGGCATCACTTCCTCAGTACCCACACTGCCTTGCACCAGTTCCTCAGTTCCCGCACTGCCTGGCGTCAGTTTCTAAGTTCCCACACTGCCTGGCATCAGTTCCTCAGTCCCATCACTGCCTGGCATCACTTCCTCAGTACCCACACTGCCTTGCACCAGTTCCTCAGTTCCCGCACTGCCTGGCATCAGTTCTAAAAATCCCTCACTGCCTGGGATTAGTTCCCGAACTTCCTGGCATCAGTTCCTCAGTCCTATCACTGCCTGGCATCAGTTCCTCAGTTTGCACACTGCCTGGCATCAGTTCATAAGTTCCCGCACAGCCTGGCATCAGATTGTCAGTTCCCATCACTGCCTGGCATCAGTGCCTAAGTTCCCGCACTGCCTGACATCAGTTCCTAATAAAATGCACTGCCTGGCATCGATTCCTCATTTCACTCACTGCCTGGCATCAATTCATCAGTTACCACACTACCTGGCATCAGTTCCTCAGTTCCCGCACAGCCTGGCATCGGTTCATCAGCTCTCACACTGCCTGTCATCAGTACCTCAGTTCCCACAGTACCATGCATCGGTTCCTAAGTTCACACACAGCTTGGCATGAGTTTCTCAGTTCCAACACTGCGCGGCATAAGTTCCTAAGTTCACACACTGACTGGCAAAAGTTTCTCAGTTCCCGCACAGCCTGGCATTTGTTCATCCACTCTCACACTGCCTGTCATCAGTACCTCAGTTCCCACAGTGCCTGGCATCGGTTCCTAAGTTCACACACTGCCTGTCATCGGTCTCTCAGTTCCAACAGCGCCAGACATCAGTTCCTAAGTTCACACACACTGCCTGGCAAAAGTTTCTCAGTTCCCACACTGCCTGGCATCAGTTTATCAGTTCTCACAGTGCCTGGCATCAGCTCCTCCGATCCCACACTGCCTGGCATCAGTTCCTCGGTTCCCATCAATGCCTGGCATCAGTTCATCAGTTCCCACACTGCCTTGCATCAGTACCTCAGTTACCACACTGCCTGGCATTAGTACCAAAGATCCCGCACTGCCTGGCATCAGTTCCAAAGTTCCCGCACTGCCTGACATCAGTTCCTCATTCCAATCACTGCCTGGCATCAGCTCCTCAGTTCCCGCACTGCCTGGCATCACTTCCTCCGTTCCGATCACTGCCTGGCATCAGTTCCTAACATCTCGCACTGCCTAGCATCAGTTCCTCAATTCCCACACTGCCTGGCATCAGTTCCTCAGTCCCATCACTGCCTGGCATCAGTTGCTCAGTTCCCGCACTGCCTGGGATCAGTTCATATGTTCCCGCACTGCATGGCATCAGTTGCTCAGTTCCCGCACTGCCTGGTATCAGTTCCTAAGATCCCGCATGGCCTGGCATCAGTTCCTCTGTGCTCGCACTGCCTGGCATCAGTTACTAAGTTCCAACAGTGCCTTGCATCACTTCCTCAGTTCCCATCACTGCCTGGCATTAACTCCTTAGTTCCCATCACTGCCTGGCATTAGTTCATCAGTTCCCATCACTGACTGGCATCAGTTCCTAAGTTCCCACACTGCCTGGCATCAGTTCATCAGTTCTCATACTGCCTGTAATCAGCTCCTCCATTCCCATCACTGCCTGGCATCTGTTCATCAGTTGCCATCTCAGCCAGGCATCAGTTCCTCAGTTCCCAACTTTCCTCATAACAGTATCTAAGTTCCCGCATTGCCTGGCATCAGTTCCTCAGTTCCCGCACTGCTTGGCATCAGTACAAAAGATCCCGGACTGGCTGGCATCAGTTCCTAAATTCCAACACTGCCCGGTATCACTTTCTCAGTTCCCGCACTACCTGGCATCAGATCCTCAGTTCCCAAACTGCAGGGCAGCAATTCCTCAGTACCCAGACTGCCTGGCACCAGTTCATCAGTTCCCATCACTGCCTGGCATCAGTTCCTAAGTGTCCACACTGCCTGGCATCAGTTCCTCAGTTCCCATCACTGCCTGGCATCTGTTCCTCAATTTGCACACAGCCTGGCATCAGTTCCTAAGTTCCCGCACTGCCTGGCATCAGTTCCTCAGTTCCCATCACTGCCTGGCGTCAGTTCCTAAGTTCCCGCACTGCCTGGCATCACTTCCTAATAACATGCACTGCCTGGCATCGATTCCTCAGTTCACTCACTGCCTTGCATCAATTTGTCAGTTCAAACACTACCTGGCATCAGTTCCTCAGTTCCCGCACAGCCTGGCATCAGTTCATCAGCTCTCACAATGCCTGTCATCAGTACCTCAGTTCCCACAGTGCCTGGCATCGGTTCCTCAGTTCCCGCAATGCCTGGAATCAGTTTCTAAGTTCCCACACTGTCTGGCATCAGTTCCTCAGTCCCATCACTGCCTGGCATCACTTGCTCAGTGCCCACACTGCCTTGCACCAGTTCCTCAGTTCCCGCACTGCCTGGCATCACTTCCAAAAACCCCGCACTGCCTGGGATTAGTTCCCGAACTTCCTGGCATCAGTTCCTCAGTTCTATCACTGCCTGGCATCAGTTCCTCAGTTTGCACACTGCCTGGCATCAGTTCATAAGTTCCCGCACAGCCTGGCATCAGTTTGTCAGTTCCCATCACTGCCTGGCATCAGTGCCTAAGTTCCCGCACTGCCTGACATCAGTTCTTAATAAAATGCACTGCCTGGCATCGATTAGTCATTTCACTCACTGCCTGGCATCAATTCATCAGTTACCACACTACCTGGCATCAGTTCCTCAGTTCCCGCACAGCCTGGCATCGGTTCATCAGCTCTCGCACTGCCTGTCATCAGTACCTCTGTTCCCACAGTACCATGCATCGGTTCCTAAGTTCACACACTGCTTGGCATGAGTTTCTCAGTTCCAACAGTGCCCGACATCAGTTCCTAAGTTCACACACTGCCTGGCAAAGGCATCTCATTTCCCACACTGCCTGGCATCAGTTCATCAGTTCTCATACTGCCTGTAATCAGCTCCTCCATTCCCATCACTGCCTGGCATCAGTTCATCAGTTGCCATCTCAGCCAGGCATCAGTTCCTCAGTTCCCAACTTTCCTCATAACAGTATCTAAGTTCCCGCATTGCCTGGCATCAGTTCCTCAGTTCCCGCACTGCTTGGCATCAGTACAAAAGATCCCGGACTGGCTGGCATCAGTTCCTAAATTCCAACACTGCCCGGTATCACTTTCTCAGTTCCCGCACTACCTGGCATCAGATCCTCAGTTCCCAAACTGCAGGGCAGCAATTCCTCAGTACCCAGACTGCCTGGCACCAGTTCATCAGTTCCCATCACTGCCTGGCATCAGTTCCTAAGTGTCCACACTGCCTGGCATCAGTTCCTCAGTTCCCATCACTGCCTGGCATCTGTTCCTCAATTTGCACACAGCCTGGCATCAGTTCCTAAGTTCCCGCACTGCCTGGCATCAGTTCCTCAGTTCCCATCACTGCCTGGCGTCAGTTCCTAAGTTCCCGCACTGCCTGGCATCACTTCCTAATAACATGCACTGCCTGGCATCGATTCCTCAGTTCACTCACTGCCTTGCATCAATTTGTCAGTTCAAACACTACCTGGCATCAGTTCCTCAGTTCCCGCACAGCCTGGCATCAGTTCATCAGCTCTCACAATGCCTGTCATCAGTACCTCAGTTCCCACAGTGCCTGGCATCGGTTCCTCAGTTCCCGCACTGCCTGGCATCAGTTTGTCAGTTCCCGCACTGCCTGGAATCAGTTCCTCAGTTCCCACACTGCCTGCAATCAGTTCCTAAGATCCCGCACTGCCTGGCATCAGTTTCACAGTTCCCGCACTGCCTGCCATCAGTTCCTAAGATCCCGCATAGCCTGGCATCAGTTCCTCAGTTCCCGCACTTCCTGCCATCAGTTCCTAAGATCCTATCACTGCCTGGCATAAGTTGCTTAGTTCCCATCACTGCCTGGAATCAGTTCATCAGTTCCCATCACTGCCTGGCATCAGTTCCTCAATTCCCGCACAGCCTGGCATCCGTTCCTCAGTTCCCATCACTGCCTGGCATCAGTTCCTCACTCCCCACACTGACTGGTGACAGTTCCTAAGTTCCCGCACTGCCTGGCATCAGTTACTAAGTTCCAACAGTGCCTTGCATCACTTCCTCAGTTCCCATCACTGCCTGGCATTAACTCCTTAGTTCCCATCACTGCCTGGCATTAGTTCATCAGTTCCCATCACTGACTGGCATCAGTTCCTAAGTTCCCATCACTGCCTGGCATCAGTTCCTAAGTTCCCGCACTGCTTGTCATCAGTTCCTCAGTTCGCACACTGCCTGCCATGAGTTCCTTACTTCCTGCACTGCCTGGCATTAGTTCATTAGTTCCCACACTACCTGGCATTGGTTCCTCAGTTCCCGCACAGCGTGGCATCAGTTCATCAGCTCTCACACTGCCTGTCATCAGTACCTCATTTCCCACAGTGCCTGGCATCGGTTCCTCAGTTCCCGCAATACCTGGCATCAGATCCTCAGTTCCCAAACTGCAAGGCAGCAATTCCTCAGTACCCACACTGCCTGGCATCAGTTCCTCAGATCCCATCACTTCCTGGCATCAGTTCCTCAATTTGCACACAGCCTGGCATCAGTTCCTAAGTTCCCACACTACCTGGCATCAGTTCCTAATAACATGCACTGCCTGGCATCGATTCCTCAGTTCACTCACTGCCTGGCATCAATTTGTCAGTTCAAACACTACCTGCCATCGGTTCCTCAGTTCCCGCACAGCCTGGCATTTGTTCATCCACTCTCACACTGCCTGTCATCAGTACCTCAGTTCCCACAGTGCCTGGCATCGGTTCCTAAGTTCACACACTGCCTGTCATCAGTCTCTCAGTTCCAACAGCGCCCGACATCAGTTCCTAAGTTCATACACACTGCCTGGCAAAAGCTTCTCAGTTCCCACACTGCCTGGCATCAGTTTATCAGTTCTCACAGTGCCTGGCATCAGCTCCTCCGATCCCACACTGCCTGGCATCAGTTCCTCGGTTCCCATCAATGCCTGGCATCAGTTCATCAGTTCCATCACTGCCTTGCATCAGTACCTCAGTTACCACACTGCCTGGCATTAGCACCAAAGATCCCGCACTGCCTGGCACCAGTTCCAAAGTTCCCGCACTGCCTGGCATCAGTTCTTAAGTGCCAACACTGCCTGGCAGCACTTCCTCGGTTCCCGCACTGCCTGGCATCAGCTCCTCAGTTCCCAAATTGCAGGGCAGCAATTCCTCAGTACCCACACTGCCTGGCACCAGTTCCTCACTTCCCGAACTGCCTGCCATCAGTTCCAAAAATCCCGCACTGCCTGGGATCAGTTCCTAAGTTCCCGCACTGCCTGGCATCAGTTCCTCAGTCCTATCACTGCCTGGCGTCAGCTCCTCAGTTCCCGCACTGCCTGGCATCACTTCCTCTGTTTCCATCACTGCCAGGCATCAGTTCCTAACATCTCGCACTACCTGGCATCAATACCTAAGCACCAGCACTGCCTGGCATCAGTGCCTCAGTTCCCACACTGCCTGGCATCCGTTTCTAAGTTCCCACACTGCCTGGCATCAGCTCCTCAGTTCCCGCACTACCTGGCATCAGTTCCCTCATTACCGCACTGCATGGCATCAGTTGCTCAGTTCCCGCACTGCCTGGCATCAGTTCCCCTGTTCCCGCACAGCCTGGCATCGGTTCATCAGCTCTCACACTGCCTGTCATCAGTACCTCAGTTCCCACAGTACCATGCATCGGTTCCGAAGTTCACACATTGCTTGGCATGAGTTTCTCAGTTCCAACACTGCGCGGCATAAGTTCCTAAGTTCACACACTGACTGGCGAAAGTTTCTCAGTTCCCACACTGCCTGGCATCATTTCCTCAGTTCCCATACTGCCTGGCATCGGTCCATCAGTTCTCACACTGCCTGTCAACAGTCCCTCAGTTCCCACAGTGCCTGACATCAGTTCCTAAGTTCACACACTGCCTGGCAAAGGCTTCTCATTTCCCACACTGCCTGGCATCAGTTCATCAATTCGCACACAGCCTGGCATCAGTTCCCGCACAGCCTGGCATCAGTTCATCAGTTCTCATCACTGCCTGGCATTAGTTCCTTAGTCCCCACAGTGACTGGCATCAGTTCCTCAGTTGCCATACAGCCTGTCATCAGTCCCTCAGTTCCCACAGTGCCCGACATCAGTTCCTAATTTCACACACTGCCTGGCAAAGGCTTCTCATTTCCCACACTGCCTGGCATCAGTTCATCAGTTCTCACACTGCCTGTAATCAGCTCCTCCGTTCCCATCACTGCCTGGCATCAGTTCATCAGTTGCCATCTCAACCAGGCATCAGTTCCTCAGTTCCCAACTTTCCTCACAACAGTATCTAAGTTCCCTCATTGCCTGGCATCAGTTCCTCAGTTCCCGCACTGCTTGGCATCAGTACAAAAGATCCCGGATTGGCTGGCATCAGTTCCTAAATTCCAACACTGCCCGGTATCACTTTCTCAGATCCCGCACTACCTGGCATCAGATCCTCAGTTCCCAAACTGCAGGGCTGCAATTCCTCAGTACCCTGACTGCCTGGCACCAGTTCATCAGTTCCCATCACTGCCTGGCATCAGTTCCTAAGTTTCCACACTGCCTGGCATCAGTTCCTCAGTTCCCATCACTGCCTGGCATCAGTTCCTCAGTTCCCATCACTGCCTGGCGTCAGTTCCTAAGTTTCCGCACTGCCTGGCATCACTTCCTAATAACATGCACTGCCTGGCATCGATTCCTCAGTTCACTCACTGCCTTGCATCAATTTGTCAGTTCAAACACTACCTGGCATCAGTTCCTCAGTTCCCGCACAGCCTGGTATCAGTTCATCAGCTCTCACACTGCCTGTCATCAGTACCTCAGTTCCCACAGTGCCTGGCATTGGTTCCTCAGTTCCCACACTGCCTGGCATCAGTTCCTAAGTTCCCGCACTGCCTGGAATCAGTTCCTAATAACATGCACTGCCTGGCATCGATTCCTAAGTACACTCACTGCCGGGCATCAATTCATCAGTTCCCACACTACCTGGCATCAGTTGCTCAGTTCCCGCACAGCCTGGCATCAGTTCCTCAGTTCCCGCACTGCCTGGCATCAGTTCCTAAGTTCCCGCACTGCCTTGAATCAGTTCCTAATAACATGCACTGCCTGGCATCGATTCCTAAGTTCACTCACTGCCTGGCAACAATTCATCAGTTCCCATCACTACCTGGCATTAGTTCCTTAGTTCCCATCACTGCCTGGCATTAATTCATCAGTTCCCATCACTGCCTGGCATCAGTTCCTAATAACATGCACTGCCTGGCATCGATTCCTCAGTTCACTCACTGCCTGGCATCAATTCCTCAGTTCCCGCACTGCCTGGAATCAGTTCCAAGGTTCCCGCACTGCCTGGCATGAATTCATCAGTTCCCACACTGCCTGGCCATCAGTTCCTCAATTCCCATCACTGCCTGGCATCAGTTCCTCTGTTCCCACACTACCTGGCATCAGTTCTTCAGTTCCCGCACAGCCTGGCATTTGTTCATCCGCTCTCACACTGCCGGTCATCAGTACCTCAGTTCCAACAGCGCCCGACATCAGTTCCTAAGTTCACACACACTGCCTGGCAAAAGCTTCTCAGTTCATACACTGCCTGGCATCAGTTTATCAGTTCTCATAGTGCCTGGCATCAGCTCCTCCGATCCCACACTGCCTTGCATCAGTACTTCAGTTACCACACTGCCTGGCATTAGTACCAAAGATCCCGCACTGCCTGGCATCAGTTCCAAAGTTCCCGCACGGCCTGACATCAGTGCTTAAGTGCCAACACTGCCTGGCAGCACTTCCTCAGTTCCCGCACTGCCTGGCATCAGCTCCTCAGTTCCCAAATTGCAGGGCAGCAATTCCTCAGTACCCACACTGCCTGGCACCAGTTCCTCAGTTCCTGCGCTGCCTGGCATCACTTCCAAAAATCCAGCACTGCCTGGGATCAGTTCCTAAGTTCCCGCACTGCCTGGCATCAGTTCCTCAGTCCTATCACTGCCTGGCATCAGCTCCTCAGTTCCCGCACAGCCTGCCATCAGTTCCTAACCTCCCGCACGGCCTGGCATCAGTTCCTAAGATCCCGCACGGCCTGGCATCAGTTCCTCCGTTCCCACACTTCCTGGCATCAGTTCCTAAGTTCAAACACTGCCTGGCATCAATCACTAAGTTCCTACACTGCCTGTCATCAGTACCTCAGTTCCCACAGTGCCTGGCATCGGTTCCTAAGATCACAAGTGCCTGGCATGGATTTCTCAGTCACACACCGCCTGGCCTCAGTTCCTAAGATAATATCACTGACTGGCATCAGTTCCTAACTTCCCGCACTGCCTGGCATTAAGTTCCTCAGGCCCATCACAGCCTGGCATCAGCTCTTCAGTTCCGACGCTACCTGGCATCACTTCCTCAGTTCCGGCATAGCCTGGCATCGGTTCATCAGTTCTCACACTGCCTGGCATCAGTACCTCAGTTCCCACACTGCCTGGATCAGTTCCTCAGTTTGCACACCGCCTGTTATCAGTACCTCAGTTCCCAAACTGCATCGCAGCAATTCCTCAGCACCCACACTACCTGGCACCAGTTACTCAGTTCCCACACTGCCTGGCATCAGTTCCTAAGTTCCCACAGAGCCTGGCATCAGTTCCTCAGTTCCCATCACTACCTGGCATCAGTTCCTCACTTTCCACACTGCCTGGTATCAGTTCCTAAGTTCCCGCACTGCCTGGCATCAGTTCCTCAGTCCCATCACTGCCTGGCATCAGCTCTTCAGTTCCTGCACTGCCTGGCATCAGTTCCTAAGTTCCCGCACTTTCTGGAATCAGTTCCTAATAACATGCACTGCCCGGCATCGATTCCTAAGTTCACTCACTGCCTGGCATCAATTCTTCAGTTCCCACACTACCTGGCATCAGTTCCTCAGTCCTATCACTGCCTGGCATCAGCTCCTCAGTTCCCGCACTGCCTGGCATCACTTCCTCCGTTCCTGTCACTGCCTGGCATCAGTTCCTAACATCTCACACTACCTGGCATCAATACCTAAGCACCCTCATTGCCTAGCATTAGTTCGTCCGTTCCCACACAGCCTGGCATCAGTTCCTCAGTCCCATCACTTCCTGGCATCAGTTCCTCAGTTCCCGCACTGCCTGGTATCAGTTCCTAAGATCTCGCACTGCCTGGCATCAGTGTCTCGGTTCGCGCTCTGCCTGCCATCAGTTCCTAAGATCCCGCATGGCCTGGCATCAGTTCCTCAGTTCCCGCACTGCCTGGCATCAGTTCCTTCGTTCCCGCACTGCCTGGCATCAGTGGCTAAGATCCCACATGGCGTGGGATTAATTCCTAAGCTTCCGCGCTGCCTGGCATCAGTTCCTAAGTTCCCGCACTGCATGGCATCAGTTGCTCTGTTCCCGCACTGCATGGAATCAGTTCCTCAGTACCCACAATGCCTGGCATCAGTTTCTCAGTTCTCGCACTGCCTGGCATCAGTTACTCAGTTCCCACACTGCCTGGCATCAGTTGCATAGTTTCTGCACTGCCTGGAATCAGTTCCTCAGTTCCCACACTGCCTGCCATCAGTTCCTAAGATCCCGCAGTGCCTGGCATCAGTTTCTCAATTCCCGCACTGCCTGCCATCAGTTCCTAAGATCCCGCATGGCCTGATATCAGTTCCTCAGTTCCCGCACTGCCTGGCATCAGTTCCTAAGATCCCGCATAGCCTGGCATCAGTTCCTCAATTCCCGCACATCCTGGCATCAGTTCCGAAGTTTCAACACTGCCTGGCATCACTTCCTCTGTTCCCATCACTGCCTGGCATCAGTTCCTCTGTTCGCACACTGCCTGGCATCAGTTCCTCAGTTCCCGCACAGCCTGGCATCAGTTCCTCAGTTCCCATCACTGCCTGGCATCAGTTCCTCACTTCCCACACTGCCTGGTATCAGTTCCTAAGTTCCTGCACTGCCTGGCATCAGTTCCTCAGTCCCATCACTGCCTGGCATCAGCTCTTCAGTTCCCGCACTGCCTGGCATCAGTTCCCAAACTTCCTGGCATCAGTTACTCAGTCCTATCACTGCCTGGCATCAGTTCCTCAGTTCGCACACTGCCTGGCATAAGTTCGTAAGTTCCCGCACAGCCTGGGATCAGTTTGTCAGTTCCCATCACTGCCTGGCATCAGTGCCTAAGTTCCCGCACTGCCTGGCATCAGTTCCTAATAAAATGCACAGCCTGGCATCGATTCCTCATTTCACTCACTGCCTGGCATCAATTCATCAGTTACCACACTACCTGGCATCAGTTCCTCAGTTCCCGCACAGCCTGGCATCGGTTCATCAGCTCTCACACTGCCTGTCAACAGTCCCTCAGTTCCCACAGTGCCCGACATCAGTTCCTAAGTTCACACACTGCCTGGCAAAGGCTTCTCATTTCCCACACTGCCTGGCATCAGTTCATCAGTTCTCACACTGCCTGTAATCAGCTCCTCCGTTCCCATCACTGCCTAGCATCAGTTCATCAGTTGCCATCTCAGCCAGGCATCAGTTCCTCAGTACCCAACTTTCCTCACAACAGTATCAAAGTTCCCGCATTGCCTGGCATCAGTTCCTCAGTTCCCGCACTGCTTGGCATCAGTACAAAAGATCCTGGATTGGCTGGCATCAGTTCCTAAATTCCAACACCGCCCGGTATCACTTTCTCAGTTCCCGCACTACCTGGCATCAGATCCTCAGTTCCCAAACTGCAGGGCAGCAATTCCTCAGTACCCAGACTGCCTGGCACCAGTTCATCAGTTCCCATCACTGCCTGGCATCAGTTCCTAAGTGTCCACACTGCCTGGCATCAGTTCCTCAGTTCCCATCACTGCCTGGCATCAGATCCTCAATTTGCACACAGCCTGGCATCAGTTCCTAAGTTCCCGCACTGCCTGGCATCAGTTCCTCAGTTCCCATCACTGCCTGGCATCAGTTCCTAAGTTCCCGCACTGCCTGGCATCAGTTCCTAATAACATGCACTGCCTGGCATCGATTCCTCAGTTCACTCACTGCCTTGCATCAATTTGTCAATTCAAACACTACCTGGCATCAGTTCCTCAGTTCCCGCACAACCTGGCATCAGTTCATCAGCTCTCACACTGCCTGTCATCAGTACCTCAGTTCCCACAGTGCCTGGCATTGGTTCCTCAGTACCCACACTGCCTGGCATCAGTTCCTCAGATCCCATCACTTCCTGGCATCAGTTCCTCAATTTGCACACAGCCTGGCATCAGTTCCTAAGTTCCCACACTGCCTGGCATCAGTTCCCAATAACATGCACTGCCTGGCATCGATTCCTCATTTCACTCACTGACTGCCATCAATTTGTAAGTTCAAACACTACCTGCCATCGGTTCCTCAGTTCCCGCACAGCCTGGCATTTGTTCATCCACTCTCACACTGCCTGTCATCAGTACCTCAGTTCCTACAGTGCCTGGCATCGGTTCCTAAGTTCACACACTGCCTGTCATCAGTCTCTCAGTTCCAACAGCGCCCGACATCAGTTCCTAAGTTCACACACACTGCCTGGCAAAAGCTTCTCAGTTCCCACACTGCCTGGCATCAGTTCCTCGGTTCCCACACTGCCTGGGATCAGTTTCTAAGTTCCCACACTGCCTGGCATCAGCTCCTCAGTTCCCGCACTGCCTGGCATCAGTTCATCAGTTCCCACACAGCCTTGCATCAGTACCTCAGTTACCACACTGCCTGGCATTAGTATCAAAGATCCCGCACTGCCTGGCATCAGTTCCAACGTTCCCGCACTGCCTGACATCAGTTCTTAAGTGCCAACACTGCCTGGCACCAGTTCCTCACTTCCCGCACTGCCTGGAATCAGTTACAAAATTCCCGTACTGCTTGGGATCAGCTCCTAAGTTCCCGCACTGCCTGGCATCACTTCCTCCATTTCCATCACTGCCAGGCATCAGTTCATAACATCTCGCACTACCTGGCACCAATACCTAAGCACCAGCGCTGCCTGGCATCAGTGCCTCAGTTCCCACACTGCCTGGCATCAGTTTCTAAGTTCCCACACTGCCTGGCATCAGCTCCTCAGTTCCCACACTACCTGGCATCAGTTAATTCGTTCCCGCACTGCATGGCATCAGTTGCTCAGTTCCCGCACTGCCTGGCATCAGTTCCTCACATCCCACACTGCCTGGCATCAGTTTCTCAGTTCCCGCACTGCCTCAAATCAGTTCCACAGTTCCCACACTACCTGCCATCAATTCCTAAGATCCCGCACTGCCCGGCATCAGTTTCTCAAATCCCACACTGGCTACCATCAGTTCCTAAGATCCCGCACGGCCTGGCATCAGTTCGTAAGTTCCCGCACTGCCTGGAATCAGCTCCTCAGTTCCCAAATTGCAGGGCAGCAATTCCTCAGTTCCCGCACTGCCTGGCATCAGTTCCAAAAATCCCGCACTGCCTGGGATCAGTTCCTAAGTTCCCGCACTTCCTGGCATCAGTTCCTCAGTCCTATCGCTGCCTGGTATCAGTTCTCAGTGCGCACACTGCCTGGTATCAGTTCCTAAGTAGACACACTGCCTGGCAAAGGCTTCTCATTTCCCACACTGCCTGGCATCAGTTGATCAGTTCTCACACTGCGTGGAATCAGCTCCTCCGTTCCCATGCTGCCTGGCATCAGTTCCTCGGATCCCATCACTGCCTGGCACCAGTTCCTCAGTTCCCAACTTTCCTCACAACAGTATCTAAGTTCCAGCACTGCCTGGCATCAGTTCCTCAGTTCCCTAACTGCTTGGCATCAGTACCATAGATCTCGGACTGCATGGCACCAGTTCCTAAGTTCCAACACTGCCCCGTATCAATTTCTCAGTTCCCGCACTACCTAGCATCAGATCCTCAGTTCCCAAACTGCAGGGCAGCAATTCCTCAGTACCCACACTGCCTGGCACCAGTTCATCAGTTCCCATCACGGCCTGGCATCAGTTCCTAAGTTCCTGCACAGCCTGGCATCAGTTCCTCAGTTCCCATCACTGCCTGGCATCAGTTCCTCAATTTGCACACAGCCTGGCATCGGTTCTTCTGTTCACTCACTGCCTGGCATCAATTTGTCAGTTCAAACACTACCTGGCATCAGTTCCTCACTTCCCGCACTGCCTGGAATCAGTTCCTAAGTTCCCACGCTGCCTGGCATCAGTTCCTCAGTCCCATCACTGCCTGGCATCAGCTCCTCAGTTCCCGCACTGCCTGGCATCAGTTCCTTCGTTCCCGCACTGCCTGACATCAGTTACTTCATTCCCACACTGCCTGGCATCAGTTCCTTCGTTTCCGCACTGCCTGGCATCAGTTCCTCAGTCCTATCACTGCCTGGCATCAGCTCCTCAGTTCCCACACTGCCTGGCATCACTTCCTCTGTTCCCACCACTGCCTGGCATCAGTTCCTAACATTGCGCACTACCTGGCATCAATACCTAAGCACCCGCAATGCCTGGCATCAGTTCCTCAGTCCCATCACTGCCTGGCATCACTTCCTCAGTGCCCACACTGCCTTGCACCAGTTCCTCAGTTCCCGCACTGCCTGGCATCACTTCCAAAAATCCTGCACTGCCTGGGATTAGTTCCCGAAATTCCTTGCATCAGTTCCTCAGTCCTATCACTGCCTGGCATCAGTTCCTCAGTTTGCACACTGCCTGGCATCAGTTCATAAGTTCCCGCACAGCCTGGCATCAGTTTGTCAGTTCCCATCACTGCCTGGCATCAGTGCCTAAGTTCCCGCATGCCTGACATCAGTTCTTAATAAAATGCACTGCCTGGCATCGATTCCTCATTTCACTCGCTGCCTGGCATCAATTCATCAGTTACCACACTACCTGGCATCAGTTCCTCAGTTCCCGCACAGCCTGGCATCGGTTCATCAGCTCTCACACTGCCTGTCATCAGTACCTCAGTTCCCACAGCACCATGCATCGGTTCCTAAGTTCACACACTGCTTGGCATGATTTCTCAGTTCCAACACTGCGCGGCATAAGTTCCTAACTTCACACACTGACTGGCAAAGGTTTCTCAGTTCCCACACTGCCTGGCATCATTTCCTCAGTTCCCATACTGCCTGGCATCGGTCCATCAGTTCTCACACTGCCTGTCAACAGTCCCTCAGTTCCCACAGTGCCCGACATCAGTTCCTAAGTTCACACACTGCCTGGCAAAAGCTCCTCATTTCCCACACTGCCTGGCATCGGTTCATCAGTTCTCACACTGCCTGAAATCAGGTCCTCCGTTCCCATCACTGCCTGGCATCAGTTCATCAGTTGCCATCTCAGCCAGGCATCAGTTGCTCAGTTCCCAACTTTCCTCATAACAGTATCTAAGTTCCTGCATTGCCTGGCATCAGTTCCTCAGTTTCCGCACTGCTTGGCATCAGTACAAAAGATCCCGGACTGGCTGGCATCAGTTCCTAAATTCCAACACTGCCCGGTATCACTTTCTCAGTTCCCGCACTACCTGGCATCAGATCCTCAGTTCTCAAACTGCAGGGCAGCAATTCCTCAGTACCCAGACTGCCTGGCACCAGTTCATCAGTTCCCATCACTGCCTGGCATCAGTTCCTAAGTGTCCACACCGCCTGGCATCAGTTCCTCAGTTCCCATCACTGCCTGGCATCTGTTCCTCAATTTGCACACAGCCTGGCATCAGTTCCTAAGTTCCCGCACTGCCTGGCATCAGTTCCTCAGCTCCCATCACTGCCTGGCGTCAGTTCCTAAGATCCCGCACTGCCTGGCATCAGTTTCACAGTTCCCGCACTGCCTGCCATCAGTTCCTAAGATCCCGCATGGCCTGGCATCAGTTCCTCAGTTCCCGCACTTCCTGCCATCAGTTCCTAAGATCCTATCACTGCCTGGCATAAGTTGCTTAGTTCCCATCACTGCCTGGAATCAGTTCATCAGTTCCTATCACTGCCTGGCATCAGTTCCTCAGTTCCCACACAGCCTGGCATCAGTTCCTCAGTTCCCATCACTGCCTGGCATCAGTTCCTCACTCCCCACACAGACTGGTATCAGTTCCTAAGTTCCCGCACTGCCTGGCATCAGTTCCTCAGTCCCAATTCTGCCTGGCATCAGCTGTTCAGTTCCCGCACTGCCTGGCATCAGTTCCTAAGTTCCCGCACTGCCTGGCATCAGTTTCTCAGTCCAATCACTGCCTGGCATCAGCTCCTCAGTTCCCGCACTGCCTGGCATCACTTCCTCCGTTCCCATCACTCCCTGGCATCAGTTCCTAACATCTCGCACTGCCTAACATCAGTTCCTCAGTTCCCACACTGCCTGGCATCAGTTCCTCAGTCCCATCACTGCCTGGCACCAGTTCCTCAGTTCCCGCACTGCCTCACATCAGTTCATATGTTCCCGCGCTGCATGGCATCAGTTGCTCAGTTCCCGCACTGCCTGGTATCAGTTCCTAAGATCCCGCACTGCCTGGCATCAGTGTCTCAGTTCCCGCACTGCCTGCCATCAGTTCCTAAGATCCCGCATGGCCTGGCATCAGTTCCACAGTTCCCGCACTGCCTGGCATCAGTTCCTAAGTTCCAACAGTGCCTTGCATCACTTCCTCAGTTCCCATCACTGCCTGGCATTAGTTCCTTAGTTCCCATCACTGCCTGGCATTAGTTCATCACTTCCTATCACTGACTGGCATCAGTTCCTAAGTTCCCACACTGCCTGGCATCAGTTCCTCAATTCCCATCACTGCCTGCCATGAGTTCCTTAGTTCCCGCACTGCCTGGCTTTAGTTCATTAGTTCCCACATTACCTGGCATCGGTTCCTCAGTTCCCGCACAGCCTGGCATCAGTTCATCAGCTCTCACACTGCCTGCCATCAGTACCTCAGTTCCCACAGTGCCTGGCATTGGTTCCTCAGTTCCCGCACTACCTGGCATCAGATCCTCAGTTCCCAAACTGCAGGGCAGCAATTCCTCAGTACCCACACTGCCTGGCATCAGTTCCTCAGATCCCATCACTGCCTGGCATCAGTTCATCAATTCGCACACAGCCTGGCATCAGTTCCTAAGTTCCCACACTGCCTGGCATTTGTTCATCCACTCTCACACTGCCTGTCATCAGTACCTCAGTTCCCACAGTGCCTGGCATCGGTTCCTAAGTTCACACACAGCCTGTCATCAGTCTCTCAGTTCCAACAGCGCCCGACATCAGTTCCTAAGTTCACACACACTGCCTGGCAAAAACTTCTCAGTTCCCGCACTGCCTGACATCAGTTCTTAAGTGCCAACACTGCCTGGCAGCACTTCCTCAGTACCCACACTGCCTGGCACCAGTTCCTCACTTCCCGCACTGCCTGGCATCAGTTCCAAAAATCCCGCACTGCCTGGGATCAGTTCCTAAGTTCCCGCACTGCCTGGCATCAGTTCCTCAGTCCTATCACTGCCTGGTATCAGTTCCTCAGTTCGCACACTGCCTGGCATCAGTTCCTAAGTACACACACTGTCTGGCAAAGGCTTCTCATTTCCCACACTGCCTGGCATCAGTTGATCAGTTCTCACACTGTGTGGAATCAGCTCCTCCGTTCCCATGCTGCCTGGCATCAGTTCCTCGGCTCCCATCACTGCCTGGCACCAGTTCCTCAGTTCCCAACTTTCCTCACAACAGTATCTAAGTTCCAGCACTGCCTGGCATCAGTTCCTCAGTTCCCGCACTGCTTGGCATCAGTACCAAAGATCTCGGACTGCATGGCACCAGTTCCTAAGTTCCAACACTGCCCCGTATCAATTTCTCAGTTCCCGCACTACCTAGCATCAGATCCTCAGTTCCCAAACTGCAGGGCAGCAATTCCTCAGTACCCACACTGCCTGGCACCAGTTCATCAGTTCCCATCATGGCCTGGCATCAGTTCCTCAGTTCCCGCACAGCCTGGCATCAGTTCCTCAGTTCCCGCACTGCCTGGCATCAGTTCCTAATAACATGCACTGCCTGGCATCGATTCTTCTGTTCACTCACTGTCTGGCATCAATTTGTCAGTTCAAACACTACCTGGCATCAGTTCCTCACTTCCCGCACTGCCTGGAATCAGTTCCTAAGTTCCCGCGCTGCCTGGCATCAGTTCCTCAGTCCCATCACTGCCTGGCATCAGTTCCTTCGTTCCCGCACTGCCTGGCATCAGTTACTTCATTCCCACACTGACTGGCATCAGTTCCTTCGTTTCCGCACTGCCTGGCATCAGTTCCTCAGTCCTATCACTGCCTGGCATCAGCTCCTCAGTTCCCACACTGCCTGGCATCACTTCCTCTGTTCCCATCACTGCCTGGCATCAGTTCCTAACATTGCGCACTACCTGGCATCAATACCTAAGCACCCGCAATGCCTGGCATCCGTTCCTCAGTTCCCACACTGCCTGGCATCAGTTTCTAAGTTCCCACACTGTCTGGCATCAGTTCCTCAGTCCCATCACTGCCTGGCATCACTTCCTCAGTACCCACACTGCCTTGCACCAGTTCCTCAGTTCCCACACAGCCTGGCATCAGTTCTAAAAATCCCGCACTGCCTGGGATTAGTTCCCGAACTTCCTGGCATCAGTTCCTCAATCCTATCACTGCCTGGCATCAGTTCCTCAGTTTGCACACTGCCTGGCATCAGTTCATAAGTTCCCGCACAGCCTGGCATCAGATTGTCAGTTCCCATCACTGCCTGGCATCAGTGCCTAAGTTCCCGCACTGCCTGACATCAGTTCCTAATAAAATGCACTGCCTGGCATCGATTCCTCATTTCACTCACTGCCTGGCATCAATTCAGCAGTTACCACACTACCTGGCATCAGTTCCTCAGTTCCCGCACAGCCTGGCATCGGTTCATCAGCTCTCACACTGCCTGTCATCAGTACCTCAGTTCCTACAGTACCATGCATCGGTTCCTAAGTTCACACACAGCTTGGCATGAGTTTCTCAGTTCCAACACTGCGCGGCATAAGTTCCTAAGTTCACACACTAACTGGCAAAAGTTTCTCAGTTCCCGCACAGCCTGGCATTTGTTCATCCACTCTCACACTGCCTGTCATCAGTACCTCAGTTCCCACAGTGCCTGGCATCGGTTCCTAAGTTCACACACTGCCTGTCATCGGTCTCTCAGTTCCAACAGCGCCAGACATCAGTTCCTAAGTTCACACACGCTGCCTGGCAAAAGCTTCTCAGTTTCCACACTGCCTGGCATCAGTTTATCAGTTCTCACAGTGCCTGGCATCAGCTCCTCCGATCCCACACTGCCTGGCATCAGTTCCTCGGTTCCCATCAATGCCTGGCATCAGTTCATCAGTTCCCACACTGCCTTGCATCAGTACCTCAGTTACCACACTGCCTGGCATTAGTACCAAAGATCCCGCACTGCCTGGCATCAGTTCCAAAGTTCCCGCACTGCCTGACATCAGTTCTTAAGTGCCAACACTGCCTGGCAGCACTTCCTCAGTACGCACACTGCGTGGCAAACGGTTCCTCACTTCCCGCACTGCCTGGCATCAGTTCCAAAAATCCCGCACTGTCTGGGATCAGTTCCTAAGTTCGCACACTGCCTGGCATCAGTTCCTAAGTTCGCACACTGCCTGGCATCAGTTCCTAAGTACACACACTGCCTGGCAAAGGCTTCTCATTTCCCACACTGCCTGGCATCAGTTGATCAGTTCTCACACTGCGTGGAATCAGCTCCTCCGTTCCCATGCTGCCTGGCACCAGTTCCTCAGTTCCCAACTTTCCTCACAACAGTATCTAAGTTCCAGCAAGGCCTGGCATCAGTTCCCCAGTTCCCGCACTGCTTGGCATCAGTACCAAAGATCTCGGACTGCATGGCACCAGTTCCCAAGTTCCAACACTGCCCCGTATCAATTTCTCAGTTCCGGCAGTACCTAGCATCAGATCCTCAGTTCCCAAATTGCAGGGCAGCAATTCCTCAGTACCCACACTGCCTGGCACCAGTTCATCAGTTCCCACATTGCCTGGCATCAGTTTGTCAGTTCCCGCACTGCCTGGAATCAGTTCCTCAGTTCCCGCACTGCCTGGCATCAGTTTCACAGTTCCCGCACTGCCAACCATCAGTTACTAAGATCCCGCACTGCCTGGCATCATTTTCACAGTTCCTGCACTGCCTGCCATCAGTTACTAAGATCCCGCACGGCCTGGCATCAGTTCCTAAGATCCCGCATGGCCTGGCATCAGTTCCTCAGTTCCCGCACTTCCTGGCATCAGTTCCTAAGATCCCGCATGGCCTGGCATCAGTTCCTCAGTTGCCGCACGTCCTGGCATCAGTTCCTAAGATCCCATCACTGCCTGGCATAAGTTGCTTAGTTCCCATCAGTACCTGGAATCAGTTCCTCAGTTCCCATCACTGCCTAGCATCAGTTCCTCACTTCCCACACTGACTGGTATCAGTTCCTAATAACATGCACTGCCTGGCATCGCTTCCTAAGTTCAATCACTGCCTGGCATCAATTCATCAGTTCCCACACTGCCTGGCATCAGTTCCTCAGTTCCCGCACAGCCTGGCATCAGTTCCTCAGTCCTATCACTGCCTGGCATCAGCTCCGCAGTTCCCGCATTGCCTGGCATCACTTCCTCTGTTCCCATCACTGCCTGGCATCAGTTCCTAACATCTCGCTCTGCCTAGCATCAGTTCCTCAATTCCCACACTGCCTGGCATCAGTTCCTCAGTCCCATCACTGCCTGGCATCAGTTGCTCAGTTCCCGCACTGCCTGGCATCAGTTCATATGTTCCCGCACTGCATGGCATCAGTTGCTCAGTTCCCGCACTGCCTGGTATCAGTTCCTAAGATCCCGCATGGCCTGGCATCACTTCCTCAGTTCCCATCACTGCCTGGCATTAGTTCCTTAGTTCCCATCACTGCCTGGCATTAGTTCATCAGTTCCCATCACTGACTGGCATCAGTTCCTAAGTTCCCACACTGCCTGGCATCAGTTCCTCAATTCCCATCACTGCCTGGCATCAGTTCCTAAGTTCCCGCACTGCTTGTCATCAGTTCCTCAGTTCGCACGCTGCCTGCCATGAGTTCCTTAGTTCCCGCACTGCCTGGCATTAGTTCATTAGTTCCCACACTACCTGGTATCGGTTCCTCAGTTCCCGCACAGCCTGGCATCAGTTCATCAGCTCTCACACTGCCTGTCATCAGTACCTCAGTTCCCACAGTGCCTGGCATCGGTTCCTCAGTTCCCGCAATACCTGACGTCAGATCCTCAGTTCCCAAACTGCAGGGCAGCAATTCCTCAGTACCCACACTGCCTGGCATCAGTTCCTCAGATCCCATCACTTCTTGGCATCCGTTCCTCAATTTGCACACAGCCTGGCATTAGTTCCTAAGTTCCCACACTGCCTGGCATCGGTTCATCATAACATGCACTGCCTGGCATCGATTCCTCAGTTCACTCACTGCCTGGCATCAATTTGTCACTTCAAACACTACCTGCCATCGGTTCCTCAGTTCCCGCACAGCCTGGCATTTGTTCATCCACTCTCACACTGCCTGTCATCAGTACCTCAGTTCCCACAGTGCCTGGCATCGGTTCCAAAGTTCACACACTGCCTGTCATCAGTCTCTCAATTCCAACAGCGCCCGACATCAGTTCCTAAGTTCACACACACTGCCTGGCAAAAGCTTCTCAGTTCCCACATTGCCTGGCATGTTTATCAGTTCTCACAGTGCCTGGCATCAGCTCCTCCGATCCCACACTGCCTGGCATCAGTTCCTCGGTTCCCATCAATGCCTGGCATCAGTTCATCAGTTCCCTCACTGCCTTGCATCAGTACCTCAGTTACCACACTGCCTGGCATTAGTACCAAAGATCCCGCACTGCCTGGCATCAGTTCCAAAATTCCCGCACTGCCTGACATCAGTTCTTAAGTGCCAACACTGCCTGGCAGCACTTCCTCGGTTCCCGCACTGCCTGGCATCAGCTCCTCAGTTCCCAAATTGCAGGGCAGCAATTCCTCAGTACCAAACTGCCTGGCACCAGTTCCTCACTTCCCGCACTGCCTGCCATCAGTTCCAAAAATCCCGCACTGCCTGGGATCAGTTCCTAAGTTCCCGCACTGCCTGGCATCAGTTCCTCAGTCCTATCACTGCCTGGCGTCAGCTCCTCAGTTCCCGCACTGCCTGGCATCACTTCCTCTGTTTCCATCACTGCCAGGCATCAGTTCCTAACATCTCGCACTCCTGGCATCAATACCTAAGCACCAGCACTGCCTGGCATCAGTGCCTCAGTTCCCACACTTCCTGGCATCCGTTTCTAAGTTCCCACACTGCCTGGCATCAGCTCCTCAGTTCCCGCACTACCTGGCATCAGTTCCCTCATTACCGCACTGCATGGCATCAGTTGCTCAGTTCCCGCACTGCCTGGCATCAGTTCCTCAGTTCCCGCACAGCCTGGCATCGGTTAATCAGCTCTCACACTGCCTGTCATCAGTACCTCAGTTCCCACAGTGCCCGACATCAGTTCCTAAGTTCACACACTTCCTGGCAAAGGCTTCTCATTTCCCGCACTGCCTGGCATCAGTTCATCAATTCGCACACAGCCTGGCATCAGTTCCTCAGTTCCCGCACAGCCTGGCATCAGTTCATCAGTTCTCATCACTGCCTGGCATTAGTTCCTTAGTTCCCACAGTGCCCGACATCAGTTCCTAAGTTCACACACTGCCTGGCAAAGGCATCTCATTTCCCACACTGCCTGGCATCAGTTCATCAGTTCTCACACTGCCTGTAATCAGCTCCTCCGTTCCCATCACTGCCTGGCATCAGTTCATCAGTTGCCATCTCAGCCAGGCATCAGTTCCTCAGTTCCCAACTTTCCTCACAACAGTATCTAAGTTCCCGCATTACCTGGCATCAGTTCCTCAGTTCCCGCACTGCTTGGCATCAGTACAAAAGATCCTGGATTGGCTGGCATCAGTTCCTAAATTCCAACACTGCCCGGTATCACTTTCTCAGTTCCCGCACTACCTGGCATCAGATCCTCAGTTCCCAAACTGCAGGGCAGCAATTCCTCAGTACCCAGACTGCCTGGCACCAGTTCATCAGTTCCCATCACTGCCTGGCATCAGTTCCTAAGTGTCCACACCGCCTGGCATCAGTTCCTCAGTTCCCATCACTGCCTGGCATCTGTTCCTCAATTTGCACACAGCCTGGCATCAGTTCCTAAGTTCCCGCACTGCCTGGCATCAGTTCCTCAGTTCACACACTGCCTGTCATCAGTCTCTCAGTTCCAACAGCGCCCGACATCAGTTCCTAAGTTCACACACACTGCCTGGCAAAAGCTTCTCAGTTCCCACACTGCCTGGCATCAGTTTATCAGTTCTCACAGTGCCTGGCATCAGCTCCTCCGATCCCACACTGCCTGGCATCAGTTCCTCGGTTCCCATCAATGCCTGGCATCAGTTCATCAGTTCCCTCACTGCATTGCATCAGTACCTCAGTTACCACACTGCCTGGCATTAGTACCAAAGATCCCGCACTGCCTGGCATCAGTTCCAAAGTTCCCGCACTGCCTGACATCAGATCTTAAGTGCCAACACTGCCTGGCATCACTTCCTCAGTTCCTGCACTGCCTGGCATCAGCTCCTCAGTTCCCAAATTGCAGGGCAGCAATTCCTCAGTACCCACACTGCCTGGCACCAGTTCCTCACTTCCCGCACTGCCTGCCATCAGTTCCAAAAATCCCGCACTGCCTGGGATCAGTTCCTAAGTTCCCACACTGTCTGGCATCAGTTCCTCAGTCCTATCACTGCCTGGCGTCAGCTCCTCAGTTCCCGCACTGCCTGGCATCACTTCGTCCGTTTCCATCACTGCCAGGCATCAGTTCCTAACATCTCGCACTACCTGGCATCAATACCTAAGCACCAGCACTGCCTGGCATCAGTGCCTCAGTTCCCACACTGCCTGGCATCAGTTTCTAAGTTCCCACACTGCCTGCCATCAGTTCCTAAGATCCCCCACGGCCTGGCATCAGTTCGTAAGTTCCCGCACTGCCTGGCATCAGTTCCAAACATCCCGCACTGACTGGGATCAGTTCCTAAGTTCGCGCACTTCCTGGCATCAGTTCCTCAGTCCTATCACTGCCTGGTATCAGTTCCTAAGTACACACACTGCCTGGCAAAGGCTTCTCATTTCCCACACTGCCTGGCATCAGTTGATCAGTTCTCACACTGCGTGGAATCAGCTCCTCCGTTCCCATGCTGCCTGGCATCAGTTCCTCGGATCCCATCACTGCCTGGCACCAGTTCCTCAGTTCCCAGCTTTCCTCACAACAGTATCTAAGTTCCAGCACTGCCTGGCATCAGTTCCTCAGTTCCCTAACTGTTTGGCATCAGTACCAAAGATCTCGGACTGGCATGGCACCAGTTGCTAAGTTCCAACACTGCCCCGTATCAATTTCTCAGTTCCCGCACTACCTAGCATCAGATCCTCAGTTCCCAAACTGCAGGGCAGCAATTCCTCAGTACCCACACTGCCTGGCACCAGTTCATCAGTTCCCATCACGGCCTGGCATCAGTTCCTAAGTGCCCACACTGCCTGGCATCAGTTCCTCAGTTCCCATCACTGCCTGGCATCAGTTCCTAATAACATGCACTGCCTGGCATCGATTCTTCAGTTCACTCACTGCCTGGCATCAATTTGTCAGTTCAAACACTACCTGGCATCAGTTCCTCACTTCCCGCACTGCCTGGAATCAGTTCCTAAGTTCCCACGCTGCTTGGGATCAGTTCCTCAGTCCCATCACTGCCTGGCATCAGCTCCTCAGTTCCCGCACTGCCTGGCATCAGTTCCTTCATTCCCGCACTGCCTGGCATCAGTTCCTAACATTGCGCACTACCTGGCATCAATACCTAAGCGCCCGCAATGCCTGGCATCACTTCCTCAGTTCCCACACTGCCTGGAATCAGTTTCTAAGTTCCCACACTGCCTGGCATCAGTTCCTCAGTCCCATCACTGCCTGGCATCACTTCCTCAGTACCCACACTGCCTTGCACCAGTTCCTCAGTTCCCGCACTGCCTGGCATCACTTCCAAAAATCCCGCACTGCCTGGGATCAGTTCCCGAACTTCCTGGCATCAGTTCCTCAGTCCTATCACTGCCTGGCATCAGTTCCTCAGTTCGCACGCTGCCTGGCATAAGTTCGTAAGTTCCCGCACATCCTGGCATCAGTTTGTCAGTTCCCATCACTGCCTAGCATCAGTGCCTATCGTCCCACACTGCCTGACATCAGTTCCTAATAAAATGCACTGCCTGGCATCGATTCCTCATTTCACTCACTGCCTGGCATCAATTCATCAGTTACCACACTACCTGGCATCAGTTCCTCAGTTCCCGCACAGCCAGGCATCGGTTCATCAGCTCTCACACTGCCTATATCAGTACTTCAGTTCCCACAGTACCATGCATCGGTTCCTAAGTTCACACACTGCTTGGCATGAGTTTCTCAGTTCCAACACTGCGCGGCATAAGTTCCTAAGTTCACACACTGACTGGCAAAAGTTTCTCAGTTCCCACACTGCCTGGCATCTTTTCTTCAGTTCCCATACTGCCTGGCATCGGTCCATCAGTTCTCACACTGCCTGTCAACAGTCCCTCAGTTCCCACAGTGCCCGACATCAGTTCCTAAGTTCACACACTGCCTGGCAAAGGCTTCTCATTTCCCACACTGCCTGGCATCAGTTCATCAGTTCTCACACTGCCTGTAATCAGCTCCTCCGTTCCCATCACTGCCTGGCATCGGTTCATCAGTTGCCATCTCAGCCAGGCATCAGTTCCTCAGTTCCCAACTTTCCTCATAACAGTATCTAAGTTCCCGCATTGCCTGGCATCAGTTCCTCAGTTCCCGCACTGCTTGGCATCAGTACCAAAGATCCTGGACTGGCTGGCATCAGTTCCTAAATTCCAACACTGCCCGGTATCACTTTCTCAGTTCCCGCACTACCTGGCATCAGATCCTCAGTTCCCAAACTGCAGGGCAGCAATTCCTCAGTACCCACACTGCCTGGCACCAGTTCATCAGTTCCCATCACTGCCTGGCATCAGTTCCTAAGTGTCCACACTGCCTGGCATCAGTTCCTCAGTTCCCATCACTGTCTGGCATCAGTTCCTCAATTTGCACACAGCCTGGCATCAGTTCCTAAGTTCCCGCACTGCCTGGCATCAGTTCCTCAGTTCCCATCACTGCCTGGTGTCAGTTCCTAAGTTCCCGCACTGCCTGGCATCAGTTCCTAATAACATGCACTGCCTGGCATCGATTCCTCAGTTCAATCACTGCCTTGCATCAATTTGTCAATTCAAACACTACCTGGCATCAGTTCCTCAGTTCCCGCACGGCCTGGAATCAGTTCCTAAGTTCCCACACTGCCTGGCATCAGTTCCTCAGTCCCATCACTGCTTGGCATCAGCTCCTCAGTTCCCGCACTGCTTGGCATCAGTTCCTTCGTTCCCGGATGGCCTGTCATCAGTTCGTCAGTTCCCGCACTGCCTGGCATCAGTTCCTTCATTCCCGCACTGCCTGGCATCAGTTCCTCAGTTCCCGCACTGCCTGGCATCACTTCCTCTGTTCCCATCACTGCCTGGCATCAGTTCCTCAGTGCTATCACTGCCTGGCATCAGCTCCTCAGTTCCCGCACTGCCTGGCATCACTTCCTCCGTTCCCATCACTGCCTGGCAACAGTTCCTAACATCGCGCACTACCTGGCATCGGTTCCTCAATTCCCACACTGCCTGGAATCAGTTTCTAAGTTGCCATACTGCCTGGCATCATTTCCTCAGTCCCATCACTGCCTGGCATCAGTTCCTCAGTTGCCGTACTGCCTGGCATCAGTTCCTAAGATCCCGCATTGTGTGGCATCAATTCCTAAGCTCCCGCACTGCCTGGCATCAGTTCCTAAGTTCCCACACTGCATGGCATCAGTTGCTCAGTTGCCGCACTGCCTGGCATCAGTTCCTAAGATCCCGCACTGCCTGGTATCAGTTCCTAAGATCCCGCACTGCCTGGCATCAGTTCCTAAGTTCCAACACTGCCTGGCATCACTTCCACAGTTCCCATCACTGCCTGGCATCAGTTCCTAAGTTCCCGCACTGCCTGGCATCGATTCCTCAGTTCACTCACTGCCTGGCATCAATTCATCAGTTCCCATCACTGTCTGGCATTAGTTCCTTAGTTCCCATCACTGCCTGGCATCAGTTCATCAGTTCCCATCACGGCCTGGCATCAGTTCATCAGTTCCCACACTGCCTGGCATCAGTTCCTCAATTCCCATCACTGCCTGGCATCAGTTCCTCTGTTTGCACACTGCCTGGCATCAGTTCCTCAGTTCCCGCACAGCCTGGCATCAGTTCATCAGTTCTCATCACTGCCTGGCATTAGTTCCTTAGTTCCCACAGTGACTGGCATCAGTTCCTCAGTTGCCATACAGCCTGTTATAGGTTCATCAGTTCTCGCAGTGCCTGTCAGCAGTCCCTCAGTTCCCACAGAGCCCGACATCAGTTCCTAAGTTGACACACTGCCTGGCAAAAGCTTCTCAGTTCCCACACTGCCTGGCATCAGTTTACCAGTTCTCACAGTGCCTGGCATCAGCTCTTCCGATCCTACACTGCCTGGCATCAGTTCCTCGATTCCCATCAATGCCTGGCATCAGTTCTTCAGTTCCCACATTTCCTCACATCGGTATATCGGTTCCCGCACTGCCTGGCATCAGTTCCAAAGTTCCTGCACTGCCTGACATCGGTTCTTAAGTGCCAACACTGCCTGGCATCACTTCCCCAGTTCCGTACTGCCTGGCATCAGTTCCAAAAATCCCGCACTGCCTGGGAACAGTTCCTAAGTTCCCGCACTGCCTGGCATCAGTTCCTAAGATCCCGCACTTCCTGGCATCACTTCCTCCGTTTCCATCACTGCCTGGCATCAGGTCCTAACATCTCGCACTACCTGGCATCGATACCTAAGCACCAACACTGCCTGGCATCACTTCCTCAGTTCCCATCACTGCCTGGCATCAGTTCCTAAGTTCCCGCACTGCCTGGCATCGATTCCTCAGTTCACTCACTGCCTGGCATCAATTCATCAGTTCCCATCACTGTCTGGCATTAGTTCCTTAGTTCCCATCACTGCCTGGCATCAGTTCATCAGTTCCCATCACGGCCTGGCATCAGTTCATCAGTTCCCACACTGCCTGGCATCAGTTCCTCAATTCCCATCACTGCCTGGCATCAGTTCCTCAGTTCCCGCACAGCCTGGCATCAGTTCATCAGTTCTCATCACTGCCTGGCGTTAGTTCCTTAGTTCCCACAGTGCCTGGCATCAGTTCCTCAGTTGCCATACAGCCTGTTATCGGTTCATCAGTTCTCGCACTGCCTGTCATCAGTCCCTCAGTTCCCACAGTGCCCGACATCAGTTCCTAAGTTCACACACTGCCTGGCAAAAGCTTCTCAGTTCCCACACTGCCTGGCATCAGTTTATCAGTTCTCACAGTGCCTGGCAACAGCTCCTCCGATCCCACACTGCCTTGCATCAGTTCCTCGGTTCCCATCAATGCCTGGCATCATTTCATCAGTTGCCATTTCTGCCAGGCATCAGTTCCTCAGTTCCCACATTTCCTCACATCGGTATCTCAGTTCCCGCACTGCCTGGCATCACTTCCAAAGTTCCCGCACTGCCTGACATCAGTTCTTAAGTGCCAACACTGCCTGGCATCACTTCCTCAGTTCCGTACTGCCTGGCATCAGTTCCAAAAATCCCGCACTGCCTGGGAACAGATCCTAATTTCCCGCACTGCCTGGCATCAGTTCCTCAGTCCCAATTCTGCCTGGCATCAGCTCTTCAGTTCCCGCACTGCCTGGCATCAGTTCCTCCGTTTCCATCACGGCCTGGCATCAGTTCATCAGTTCCCATCACTGCCTGGCATCAGTTCTTAAGCTCCCACACTGCCTGGCATCAGTTTCTCAATTCCCATCACTGACTGGCATCAGTTCCTCAGTTCCCGCACAGCCTGGCATCGGTTCATCAGTTTCCACACTACCTGGCATCGGTTCCTCAGTTCCCGCACAGCCTGGCATAAGTTCATCAGCTCTCACACTGCCTGTCATCAGTACCTCAGTTCCCACAGTGCCTGGCATTGGTTCCTCAGTTCCCGCACTACCTGGCATCAGAACCTCAGTTCCCAAACTGCAGGGCAGCAATTCCTCAGTACCCACACTGCCTGGCATCAGTTCCTCAGATCCCATCACTGCCTGGCAGCAGTTCATCAATTCGCACACAGCCTGGCATCAGTTCCTAAGTTCCCGCACTGCCTGGCATCAGTTCCTCAGTCCTATCACTGCCTGGCATCAGCTCCTCAGTTCCCGCACTGCCTGGCATCACTTCCTCCATTTCCATCACTGCCAGGCATCAGTTCCTAACATCTCGCACTACCTGGCATCAATACCTAAGCACCAGCACTGCCTGGCATCAGTCCCTCAGTTCCCATATGGCCTGGCATTAGTTCCTCAGTTCCCATCACTGCCTGGCATCAGTTCATCATTTCCCATCACTACCTGGCATCAGTTCCTTCATTCCCGCACTGCCTGGCATCAGTTCCTAAGATCCCGCACTGCGTGGCATCAATTCCTGAGCTTCCGCGCTGCCTGGCATTAGTTCCTAAGTTCCCGCACTGCATTGAATCAGTTCCTCAGTTCCCGCACTGCCTGGCATCAGTTCCTCAGTTCCCACACTGCCTGGCATCAGTTTCTCAATTCCCATCACTGACTGGCATCAGTTCCTCAGTTCCCGCACAGCCTGGCATCGGTTCATCAGTTCCCACACTACCTGTCATCGGTTCCTCAGTTCCCGCACAGCCTGGCATCAGTTCATCAGCTCTCACACTGCCTGTCATCAGTACCTCAGTTTCCACAGTGCCTGGCATTGGTTCCTCAGTTCCCGCACTACCTGGCATCAGATCCTCAGTTCCCAAACTGCAGGGCAGCAATTCCTCAATACTGACACTGCCTGGCACCAGTTCATCAGTTCCCATCACTACCTGGCATCAGTTCCTAAGTGCCCACACTGCCTGGCATCAGTTCCTCAGTTCGCATCACTGCCTGGCATCAGTTCCTCAATTTGCACACAGCCTGGCATCAATTCCTAAGTTCCCGCACAGCCTGACATCAGTTCCTCAGTTCCCATCACTGCCTGGCATCAGTTCCTAATAACATGCACTGCCTGGCATCGATTCTTCAGTTCACTCACTGCCTGGCATCAATTTGTCAGTTCAGACACTACCTGGCATCAGTTCCTCACTTCCCGCACTGCCTGGAATCAGTTCCTAAGTTCCCACGCTGCCTCGCATCAGTTCCTCAGTTCCCGCACTGCTTAGCATCAGTTCCTTCGTTCCCGCATCGCCTGGCATCAGTTCGTCAGTTCCCGCACTGCTTAGCATCAGTTCCTTCATTCCCGCACTGCCTGGCATCAGTTCCTCAGTCCTATCACTGCCTGGCATCAGCTCCTCAGTTCCCACACTGCCTGGCATCACTTCCTCCGTTCCCATCACTGCCTGGCATCAGTTCCTAACATTGCGCACTACCTGGCATCAATACCTAAGCACCCGCAATGCCTGGCATCAGTTCCTCAGTTCCAACACTGCCTGGCATCAGTTCCTCAGTCCCATCACTGGCTGGCTTCAGTTCCTGCACTGCCTGGAATCAGCTCCTCAGTTCCCAAATTGCAGGGCAGCAATTCCTCAGTACCCACACTGCCTGGCACCAGTTCCTCAGTTCCCGCATTGCCTAGCATCAGTTCCAAAAATCCCGCACTGCCTGGGATCAGTTCCCGCACTTTCTGGCATCAGTTCCTCAGTCCTATCACTGCCTGGCATCAGTTCATAAGTTCCCGCACAGCCTGGCATCAGTTTGTCAGTTCCCATCACTGCCTGGCATCAGTGCCTAAGTTCCCGCACTGCCTGACATCAGTTCCTAATAAAATGCACTGCCTAGCATCGATTCCTCATTTCACTCACTGCCTGGCATCAATTCAGCAGTTACCACACTACCTGGCATCAGTTCCTCAGTTCCCGCACAGCCTGGCATCGGTTCATCAGCTCTCACACTGCCTGTCATCAGTACCTCAGTTCCCACAGTACCATGCATCGGTTCCTAAGTTCACACACTGCCTGGCATGGGTTTCTCACTTCCAACACTGCGCGGCATCAGTTCCTAAGCTCCCACACTGCCTGGCATCAGTTTCTCAATTCCCATCACTGACTGGCATCA